>NC_079205.1:28183415-28546958 GCF_026745355.1 Beta vulgaris subsp. vulgaris | reverse complement strand
GAAATTAGTTTATTATGTTTTATTTTATTCTTTTATGGAAATATGGTGAATTTTTATTAATAATAAAAATTCACTTAAAATAATTATGTTGAAAAAAAAAACCATTTTATTTTCAATTACTTTTAGGAACAAGCTTTTTACTCCCCTAAAAAAGAAGGAACAAACTTTCTACTTCGTAAATCCTTTTTCTTTTATTTTCAATTTGCTGTAACTGAACCAAGTTGTGGGTCTGTTCTCGGCTCGCTCAACGCTTCTCTCAACTCCGATCTCCACCTCCACCTCTCTCTCTCGGTGGCGGGGCCAGTAAAAATGAACGAAAAAAACACGCTGCCAGATGCGTGAAGGTGAGGAAGAGAGATGAAAGGTTTTGAAATAAACACGCTGAAAGGAAGAGAGAGACTGAGGAAGAGAGAAATTGAAAAACGAAACCCTAAGCTCGGCTGCGGAGGAACGACGACAGTCGACAGCACATTTGCATTCGCCGGAGACGACGATGACGAGCAGTGAGGAAGAGGAACGAAGTCACGAACTTCGAACGAATGAGTCAGGAGCGGTGAGGAAGAGACGAAGAGGAACGAAGCCACGAAGCGATGGAGTCAGGAGGCGAAGCGACGCCGCCACCCGACCGCGCACATCCATTCGCCGTCGCGGACCTCCCGAGACGCCCAGCACTCACTCACTGTCACTCCAGTCAGCCCGTAAGTTTTCTAAACCCTAAGTTTTAGTTTTCATTTTAGTTTTAATTTTTTAAAAAGGTAATATTCACAATGTTTGGTTGTGAATTATGATACTTGTGAAATGTGAATTTGTGATTATGGATTTATGGTTGTTGATTTGGAATTGGTCATGAACTCGTGATTTTGGAAATTGTTAGTTTGAAATTTCGAATTTGTAATTAGGATATTGTAAATATGAGTTGATTTATATTGAACTCATTCAGTTCCCAGTGATAGTTTAATTGAATCAGGGTATTGATTTGTTAGACTACAGTTTTGTTTTCAAGCTCATTGTATGCCGTCTTTTGCCATATGAAAATATCTTTGCCTACTACAGTTGACTGCTTAGGATTGATATTGCACACATTTAGGCATCCTCTGGCCTCGCCAATGCTGAAATTCATCTTTGATTGTCGTTGCCAATGCCTTGGTTGCTGCGTCTTACTCTTATGCTCCTTAAGTAATTGATTGGTGGTGTAAAATTAAATCATTAATTGTGTATTTCAAACCATAGTATCAACATTAGTCTCAAGTAGTTGTAATGTTTTTGAAAGATCTGGGATCCTGTACTCTCGTTTTGAACAATGAAAAATCATTACACGTGAAAGTAAAATCAAATCAGGTCTTCATTGCCTTAGAAGAGGTTGTGGGAAGAACAAAATTTAATTGTTATACTAATAATAGTGTTTAATAATACGAAAAATAAAGAATAACAATAATCATAATTATTATAATGATAAATCAGCTAATATTCATATTATATGTAAACTAGTTGCGGCCGTAACAATAGAATTTGTGCTCTTGAAGTATTTTATTGCATAATTATGCACTTCTCATGTTGTCACTCTCCTTTTCTCAGTCACAACATAAGTTTGTTATCAATGTGATTGACATAGGAAACCTGAAAGGGTTCCTCCAGCATGCCCTTACAAACCAGGGATGGCCACTAAAAGTAATAATTCTGAGGTGAGTAGTCAAAAGTTTCTTTTTTTGATTTTTATGATAATTTAATATTAAGTTTCGTTGTTATTGTGAATATCTAAGAGTTACGATTGTGTGATTGAACCAATTTGTTTGACAATTGTTGCCAGTTGAAATTGTGATCTTTTGGTGTGAATTCTTGATATGTAGGCTGTAGATGCTAGTAACGTTTGAATTTTATCGTTAGGATCTCGGCATGTATGGTGTAGAGTTATTTGGAAATACTTAGCCTCTTGCTTGTCTTTGGGCTGGGTTGGAAGGTGGGGCTGGGGGGTGGGGTGGGGGGGGGAGGGTTAGGGAGTTTCTTAGCTCTCGCATCTCCTATATCGACTTTTAACGTCTTGGAATAAGTTATTGTATGTCTGCCTGACTTAAGACTTATTTTTAAAGGAAGAATTCAATGCCTTTTGTTTTTATTATTTCTAGTCAAGAAAATAAAGTAGTTTATTGTAATTGAACACTATATAATCAATGTTTTAGGATGGGAATTTTTGTTTGAAGCCTTATCATTGATATTTTTGTTTGAAGCCTTATCATTGATGCAAGTAATGAGACTTTGTCTAAATTACTTTTTATGATTGGTGAAAAACCTTTGATGAGATGAAAGTAACTTATAAATACAGACAATTTAATTGGGATTATCAAACGGAAAGTTTGACATGTATACGAACATTTGATAGAGCATATTGAGTATCAGTTGTGCTTAAAAGGTACTGGCTTGTATGATCGTGAATTTTGTTTCAAATGCCACGTGGCTTATGAGCAACTCGTTTGCCACAATGATACTGTCGCAGTGTCTGTTCTGATGCAAGTGATACCATGTTATTGGATTATGAAACATGGATAATCCATAATTTTAGGCTGTCTGTTACATTCTATTATCATCGTGACATTAATGGAGCATGAAGCCACTTGTTACTTAGAAGTTGTGCTCATTTGCTTGGATAGATCGTGAAATTTGTGAGGACATAAACGCAGAGGAATTTCTTGAATGGTTATGTGATGTCAATATTTTAGCTTACACTAATATTAGTTTGTTGTGATGGCATATTGATATACGCCTATGACATTTGGTTAGCTGTGAAAAATGATGGCATTAGCCTGTGCCACTTACTATGATATGAGGCATGAGCATGATATTGTACATAGATCCACGTGGTTAGGCAAAGTATATGGAAGAGTGAGTGGGAGATCCTTGCTTAAGTGTGTAAGGAAAGGGTCAGCTCATGTTGTCCAATCTGGTTTGTAAGGGCATGTTAAAAAAGGTGTCTAGCTCTCCTTCCTTCTCTGATGCGATATCAGACTTAATTGATGACTGATTTCCTCGAGTCATGGTAGACGGGTAAATTTGTGCAATTATTGTGGTGGCTGTCAAATGGTCACCCGTCTAGTTTGACCACTTTATCAACCTACCCCTTGAGTAGATTTCATTTATTGCTTTGAATTCACCTACATTATGTTTGAAGGGTGGCTTTGATTGCTATAACAAAGAGATTGGACGCATAAGGAGTCTGTAGCCTAAATAATTAAAGACCTTCAACAGATAGGTCTGTGAAACTGCATGCTCATGTTGGAGATGAGGAAGCTCTGGAAATTTTGAACTCACAGCTGTGTGTTCATGTGGGAGCATACGAACTTCTGAATTAGAAAAGTTGACAATGTCAGTAGGTTTGGATTAGCAATCAGGTTACTTTTTTCTTATCTTACGAAAATAACATTAGTAGACAAACATGCAATGAGATTGTTTAAACCTTCATGCATCCCATACATGTATATCTATGAAGTGATATGGAAATGAAGGCCCAACTCATAATTAATACTTTGAATTGAAACATGTAGTTTAGAAACTAGAAAGCCCGTCTATTTCAAGGTGAATGTAGTGGCACCTGAATTAGTATACAATCTTATTATTTAAGTCTCAAAGATGTTGTAGATATTTGACAATTTGTGGCACATACATACAAATGCATAATTGTTTTATGAATACTTATTATGTAATTACCTTTATTGCAGTATTATTACGGCATTGGTCGAACCTATTCTCACGAGAAAATTGATGAACACAAAGAGTTGTGGATTACATATGTCGGAGATTAACAAGAAGCACAAATGATGGATGAGTTCTAACTTCCTGCATAATTTTTTTACCTTAATCCATTTTTGGATGTACATTATATTTTTGGATTTGGATATTAATATCATGTGGATGTGGCTAGTCTAGATTTGATTGTTTATGAGTTAGATTAATATTGATTTGTATATATAGTAGTTTTTGGAAGTTTAGAATTATGAATATTACGTTGAATTATATTGTGAAATAAAAATTTCGGGATTCAATTTGTTAGTTGTAAGATCCTATGGGTTGAGTATTATATAGTAGGTACTGTACGAAATTTTTGAGCTGCTGCAATTAACGCCTGCTAATTAATGCCTACTCACAGGTGAGAATATGATAATTAAAAAAACAAATATCATAGATAACAGTTATAGGTAATATATGTTATATATATTATAGGAAAACATAACAGTTATTCAAGATAAGTGTTAAATTTTCCTTCTTCTAATTTGTCATATAAATAGCAAACATAACACTTATTTACAAAATGTGTTATCTAGCGGTATAACGTGTATTATAAATGACTGTTATGTTTTCTTTGGCAAACATAACACTTTCGTCAGGTGTTATGTTTACTTTACATTACATTGACTTGGATAACACCTCAAAACTGTTATGTAAAGTCTTATTTAACAGTTATCTTTGCCATTTTTTTGTAGTAGTGAAAGTGCGTAGTACACGCAACAAGGATGTTCATATTGTCAAAGTTCTTTGGTCTAACCACGAGTTAGAAGAGGCAACGTGGGAAGCCGAAGAGGATATGAAGAAAAAGTATCCAGACCTATTCCTTGAGGTGAGTTACTGAGGGCGTAACTCGTTTTCTTTAAGGGGGGTAGAATGCGATAAATTTCGCGCTTTTGTCTATTTTTATGAGATTTTTATGTATATGTATGCCTATGTTGGGCAAGTTGCACATGTTAGTGCAAAAGAAGTAGAGTCTCCGCATAAGAAAAATGTTCATAAGTAACACAAGTGTTTTAAAAATGGGAAAAGTGCACGAGAGGCACTACCTTTTCTCCAAAAGTTTTTCGAAATGATGAGTTCAACTTTTGAAAGTACGAGGATTTTGTGTTAAGTTTCGGGACGAAACTTCTTTTAAGGGGGGTAGACTGTAATCCCCGACAATTTTAAAGAATTTTCATAAATATGTTAAAGTATTTATGTAGTTATATTTAAATCCAAATGAGTTTGGAAAATGATTTGACTTTTAAAAGGGGGTTGACTATTTTAAAAGTCAACTAAAAATATTTTCATAGCTTTGTAAAATTTGTAATGTTTTAATTAAGCATGTTTTAATAAGAGTTTTACTTATTAAAAGTGTATTTGAAAAGGAAGCTTAATGGAATCGAAAGCCCAAAAAAAAGTGATAAAAAGGAAAGAGTCATTTGATGACTAAAGTTTTAAATAGCCCATCTTATTAGTCATCAAAGTTTTATTTATTAAAATCTCTTTTCCTAAGCCCAAAAGGAAAAGCCTCTATTTAAATATCCTAAAAACCCAAATTTTTACCCTACACTTTATTTTTCTCTCCTCTTCACACGTGATTTCTTTTCTCTCTCTCCCTTCACTCATATTTTTTCTCTCACCCGAATCTGATTTGCCAGATTACTCATAGTTCCGTTTCTTTTTAGCCAAAAATTCCTGCTTATAAATTGTAGATCTCGAAGAGCTATTGAATTTAGGCTCAAGAATCACTCAATTCCATTTCTTATTCTATCAGTTATGGCCTCTGCAAGTTTTGCGATTTTGCTGCCATAGTTCTCTCGCGATTTCGGTATTTGACTCTTTTTCTTCCTTTTTCTTTTGATTCTTTTCCTCGTTTTCTTATATATTAATTTCATATATATTATATATTGAAAGAATAAATTATCAAATTTGTTATTATTTTTAGATTGAAGTTTTAATCATCAAAGTATGGATTTTTAGGGTTTTAATTACTAGAAAACCATAGTTGTATGTTATACACTATGAGATTGTTTTAATTTATGATTTTAAACATGTTTATATGTTTTAAAGAGAGTTATTAAAATATTATAAGTGCTGTAATTTCAGAAAATAAGTATTTTAAGGGTTTTTAAATGATTTTTAATCACTAGAATAGTTGTACTATACTAGGGATTAAAAATAACGAAAGTTTAATACGTAAAAACGATTTTAAAACACGTTTAAGGGGTTTTGATCGTTTTAAAGTTGCTGTAAATTTTTAGTACGAGATAATTATTTCATTATTTTATTTTCTAGGCGGAGATTTCGTAGTAGGAGACTTTTAGCGAGTAAAAGTGGCCTACAGATTTGTTTATACAAGGTATTATTTAGAAACATGCTTTAAGGATGTTTTATTTATTAGTATCATGTATAGGACTCTATTTGTTCATATATATGATTTACTGGAATTGTTTTACATGTTATTTGTCTGTGTGCTACATGTAAACTAGAAGTATTTATGAGTATGAATGTTTGTATGGAAGTTTGATGCAAGCAGATAATTTCAGTTTATGTATTAATTCGTGAGTGGATTAATGTAAGTAAGATTGAATCATGTGTTTCATGGATTCTTGAGTATTATTTATTTATCTTATAAGAACCGTGGATCTTATTTGGTAAGTATAAAGGTAATTGTTATTGTTGACTGAGTTCAACAAGTAAGTTGGTAAAGTATAAAAAGAAGTTAAAGGAGTCTTGATTAATAGGTTGTGAACACTTGTTAATTCTAAGAAAAAAAGGATTTCTGTGATGATTATGTGATTATTAGTTATGTGTTATTTGCTTGGTTTGTGTCAACACAAGTATTAAAATGTATGCAACGTAAAGTGAAACGAGAATAGGTTATAGACTTTAGACTGGTGCACGTCTAGAGTTGGACACTAAGGGTTGGAGTACATGGTGGTAGCCCATGGCTTTCATCAGTCAACCCTTGTTCGAACCTCTGAGCCTTAAGCTCCTCAGTAGCTACCACCTCAGGTGCAAACCTAGACAAGGTTATGAACTTACTGTAGTATTCAGAGATAGTCATAATACCCATTCTAAGGTTGATGAACTCTTGAGCATTCTGTTTTCTCATGAAGGCAGGGTAAAACTTTCCTCTCAGCACAATCACAAAGGCTTCCCAATTGAATCCCTCAGCACCACTCAATCTAGCCCCGTTTTCTCTCCACCACAAATCAGCCTCATCCTTTAGGTATAAAACAGCCTGGCCTACTCTCATGTTAGCAGGGCAATTCACTACCTCAAATAATTTCTCAAATTCCCTAATCCAGTTCTCTAGGAAGGTAGGGTCAGCTTGTCCCTTAAAATAAGGTGGTTTCACTTTGGCCAGTCTTTCGAACATCTCTCCAACAGTCTCTGGACGTTCGACCTTGTCCAGATTCAGTTTTTCCGCCAAGAGGCGAATAGCATCAGCTAGTTCAGTGTTGTTAGCCATTCTACTTCGGGACCTGAAAGTAATATATCTCTACTCACGTTCCAGAAAACTTACATAGTCATCTAAGCAAGGCAACACTTGATTTGATCATTAAAGATCGCATCAACAAACAATTCCAGTAAGTTCCAATATGAAATGTTCTCTAATAATCATATAATTGTTCACGTAAATAAATTCATATCAACATGAAATGAATTAAGTTAGAAAATACAATCACATAATAAATAAAAATATTTTCCATTACGTGCCCAAAAATAAATTCTTACTCCTCCAATAAAATAAACTATATTTTTATTCTTCCATAGAAGGGAAAATAATGTGAAATAAAGAACAACACACCAATATCTATATTTTTCCTAAAATGATAATTCTATATAACACCTTTTGTCTTGTTGGCACATATCCAACATTATTCTTATAGCTAAAACCTTATGTATATCTATATGTATATATAAAACAAAAAGTATATAAGTATATATAGCCTATGACACTACATTGCCATCCTTATCCTTGTCTTCCTTATATTGCTTAGGTATGAAGGTTTCATCACTAGCTTCATCCTCTTCATCATCCTCATAGTAATCGGTGAACTTCCTCTGAATCTTAGACCTTCTAATAGGTATGGTGTCTTCGTCCTCTTCAGGGTCGGATTCAATCCTCATACATGCATCATAAATATTCTCCCTAGTAGTACCTCTAGCACGGTCCATCTCTATGATGACTTCATCATCCCTAGCAAATTCTTTCCTCAAAATACAACGCATTATCCAATGCAGTTTTTCATACTCCTTATAGTCAATGGGTAGATGACGGTCGTCGGCTTCATCGTCAGTCAGAACGATGGGGTTAAAATAGTTTCCTAGATTAGCAGCCATATTCGTAGAGCTACAACACAATAAAGCAGAAGGTTTAGCACTCTTCCTGACGTGTTCCCACAAATAACAAAAAGGTAAACAACAACAAAAGCATGTAAGTATACACTTTGCAGGCAAGAATTATAAATAATTAGCAAGGAAGAAAAATATTTATGCATCAATAGCAGGGAAGTATAATAATAATGCACTTATTACAAAAAAAAATGATAATGTGCAGATTTGCAGGGAAGAAAATAGTAATGATGCTGAACTAACCTCCTGATGCAGACATATAATATTTCTATCTTATATGCCCTTCTTATACTACCCATTCTCACAATGCAATACTATAAACCTTAAAGGAATGAAAAATAATGCAGACACTTTTATAAATAATATTACTCCAGTGCCTGAAAATAACTTCTCGAAATAAAAAAAAAAAAAATTCGGACCACCTGGTCACTCGAAAAAAAAAATCTTCACTCGAATTTTTTTTTTTTTCCGGACTCAGCACTTTTCGAAAAAAAAAAATTTTTCTTTTTTTTTTCGCTGAACTCGAAATTCGAACCCCTAATTCTTCGAAATTTTTTTTTTTTCGATTTTTATAAAAATTTTCTGAAATCAAAACGTAGGAGCAATACTAAGGTTTCCTCCAAATAACCAATAAGCTAGGTAACTTAATAAGCTAAAGTCACTTAATAAGCTAGTTAGTTAGGCGCCTATAAGTCTTAAGTGACTTAAGATTAAAGTTACCTAGATTATTGGTTATTTGGAGGGAACCTTAGTATTGCTCCTACGTTTTGATTTCAGAAACTTTTTATAAAAACTGAAAAAAAAAATTCCGGCAGAAATTAGGGGTTCCAATTTCGAGTTCGGCGAAAAAAAAAAAAAATTTCGAAAAGTGTTGAGTCTGGAAATTAAAAAAAAAAAAAATTTCGAGTGAAGATTTTTTTTTTCGAGTGACCAGGTGGTCCGAATTTTTTTTTTTTAATTTCAAAAAGTTATTTTCAGGCACTGGAGTAAGATTATTTATAAAAGTGTCTGCATTATTTTTCATGCCTTTAAGGTTGATAGTATTGCATTGTGAGAATGGGTAGTATAAGAAGGGCATATAAGATAGAAATATTATATGTCTACATCAGGAGGTTAGTTCAGCATCATTACTATTTTTCTTCCCTGCAAATCTGCACATTATCATTTTTTTTGTAATAAGTGCATTATTATTATACTTCCCTGCTATTGATACATAAATATTTTTCTTCCCTGCTAACTGTTTATAATTCTTGCCTGCAAAGTGTATATTTACATGCTTTTGTTGTTGTTTACCTTTTTGTTATTTGTGGGAACAGTCAGGAAGAGTGTAAACCTTCTGGTTTATTGTGGTAGCTCTACGAATATGGCTGCTAATTAGGAAACTATTTTAACCCCATCGTTCTGACTGACGATGAAGCCGACGACCGTCATCCACCATTGACCATAGGGAGTATGAAGAACGGCATTGGATAATGCGTTGTATTTTGAGGAAAGAATTTGCTAGGGATGATGAAGTCATCACAGAGATGGACCGTGCAAGAGGTACTACTAAGGAGAATATTTATGATGCATGTATGAGGATTGAATCCGACCCTGAAGAGGACGAAGACACCATACCTATTAGAAGGTCTAATATTAAGGAAGTTCATCGATTACTATGAGGATGATGAAGAGGATGAAGCTAGTGATGAAACCTTCATACCTGAGCAAGATAAGGAAGACAAGGATAAGGATGGCAATGTAGTGCCATAGGCTATATATACTTATATACTTTTTATTTTAGATATACATATAGATATACATAAGGTTTTAGCTATAAGAATAATGTTGGATATGTGCCAACAAGACAAAAGGTGTTTTATATAATTATCATTTTAGGAAAAATATAGATACTGGTGTGTTGTTCTTTATTTCACATTATTTTCCCTTCTATGGAAGAATAAAAATATAGTTTATTTTATTGGAGGAGTAAGAATTTATTTTTGGGCACGTAATGGGAAATATTTTTATTTATTATGTGATTGTATTTTCTTACTCAATTCATTTCATGTTGATATGAATTTATTTACATGAACAATTATATGATTATTAGAGAATATTTCATATTGGAACTTAGTGGAATTTTTGTTGATGCGATCTTTAATGATCAAATCAAGTGTTGCCTTGCTTAGATGACTATGTAAGTTTTCTGGAACCTGAGTAGAGATATATTACTTTCAGGTCCCGAAGTAGAATGGCTAACAACACTGAACTCTTGGCGGAGAAACTGAATCAGGACAAGGTCGAACGTCCAGAGACTGCTGGAGAGATGTTCGAAAGACTGGCCAAAGTGAAACCACCTTATTTTAAGGGACAGGCTGACCCTACCTTCCTAGAGAACTGGATTAGGAAATTGAGAAATTATTTAAGGTAGTGAACTGCCCTGCTAACATGAGAGTAGGCCAGGCTGTTTTATACCTAAAGGATGAGGTGATTTGTGGTGGAGAAAACGGGGCTAGATTGAGTGCTGCTGAGGGATTCAATTGGGAAGCCTTTGTGATTGTGCTGAGAGGAAAGTTTTACCCTGCCTTCATGAGAAAACAGAAAGCTCAAGAGTTCATCAACCTTAGAATGGGTAGTATGACTATCTCTGAATACTATAGTAAGTTCATAACCCTGTCTAGGTTTGCACCTGAGGTGGTAGCTACTGAGGAGCTTAAGGCTCAGAGGTTCGAACAAGGGTTGACTGATGAAATCCAGCTGGGATTAGGGGGTGAGACCTTTACATCGTTAGATGTGGTGTATGGGAGAGCTTCACATTATATGGATTGCAATCAAGGAGGGATAAGAAGAATGGGATAGTTGGTGAAAAAGAAAAGAGGTTAGTACTGGGGGAAACCAAGGTAACTTTAAGAAAAACGGAATGGAAATGGGAATTTCCAAGGAAGGAACAACCAGGATAACCGTAGTCAGGGTAGACCTGAGAGGGTTCACAATTGCAAGATGTGTGACAAAAACCATCCTGGGAGAGACTGTAAGGGAGACTAGTGACCTGTCATTTTTGCCAGAAAAAGGGTCACAGAGAGTATGAGTGCTTCTCTAAGCACGGAAAAGATTTGAAGACTCGGGGAAATGGTAATCGGGCTAGATCGGGTCAATCAATAGGGAACCAGGGTCCTAAGCCTGGAGGTCAGAATAACCAAGGAAACATAGTAGGCCTACTGTAATGAAATCCTACCCAGAACAAGCCTGCGGAAAAGTGTTCGTGATGAGTCATAGCGAAGCAGAGAGGTCTGCGGATGTGGTAACTGGTAATTTCTCTATTAATTCAGTTTTCGTTAAAACGTTATTTGATTCGGGGGCGACCTATTCTTTTATTTCGCCTTCTGTTCTAAAGAGTCTGGGATTAGTAGAGTATGAGTTAATTGACTTGTCTGTTAGTATTCCTACTGGGGAAGTCGTTAAGTGTACTAAGTTGTTCAAGAACTCCTTTGAAGATAGGAGGGAGTGTCTTTCCATCCGATTTAATCGAGTTTAACTTAGGAGACTTAGATGTGATTCTTGGGATGAACTGGTTGAGTCATTACAAGGCCAGGATTGATTGTGAAGTTCAAAAAGTAGTGTTGAGAAACCCTTCGGGAAAATTGACCTCATATAGACGATTTGGGAAACCCAAGAACTTTGGAGTGATCTCTGCTATGCAAGTGTAGAAGTTGATGAGAAAGGGGTGTGAGCTGTTTTTCTGTAGCGTGCAAGATGTGAGTAAGGAAGCTGAGTTAAAACTTGAGGATGTTCCATAGTGAATGAGTTTATGGACGTATTTCCGAGTGAAATTTCAGGTATGCCGCCTGCAAGAGCGTTGAGTTTACCATAGACTTAGTTCCTGGAACTGCACCTATATCTAAGGCACCTTATAGAATGGCACCTCCTGAGATGAGTGAGTTAAAGACGCAATTGCAAGAACTTTTGGATAAGGGTTATATCAGACCTAGTGCATCGCCTTGGGGAGCTCCTGTTTGTTCGTAAAGAAAAAGGATGGGAGTATGAGATTATGTATCGACTATAGGGAGTTGAACAATGTTACCATCAAGAACAAGTACCCTTTGCCTAGAATAGATGACCTATTCGATCAACTGAATGGAGCGCAGTGTGTTCTCGAAGATTGACTTACGTTCAGGATATCATAATTGAGGGTAGCGATAAGGATGTACCTAAGACTGCCTTTAGAACGCGTTATGGTCACTACGAGTTCACTGTAATGCCATTTGGGTTAACCAATGCTCCTGCTATATTTATGGACTTGATGAATAGAATCTTTCATGAGTTTTTGGATAAGTTCGTAGTGGTTTTCATTGATGACATTTTGATATATTCGAGGAATGAAACCGAGCATGATGAACATTTAAGATTATTTGGAGACTTTGAGAAAGAACCAACTATATGCCAAGTTCTCTAAGTGTGAGTTTCGTTTGGAGAAAGTAGCATTTTTGGGTCATTTTGTGTCTAAGGAAGGAGTCTCAGTAGATCCTGCTAAGATTCAAGCTGTGAGTGAGTGGCCAACTCCAAAGAGTGTGTCTGACATTAGGAGTTTCTTGGGTTTAGCTGGCTATTATAGGAGATTTGTGAGAGATTTCTCGAAGATAGCAAGACCTATGACTAATTTGATGAAAAAGGAGTCCAAGTTTGAGTGGAATGAGAAGTGTGAGGAAGCTTTTCAGATCTTGAAGGATCGTTTAACCACTGCACCTGTTTTAACCCTACCTGATGGGAATGAGGGATTTGAGGTCTATAGTGATGCTTCGAAAAATGGTTTGGGTTGTGTTGCAACAGAATGGTAAGGTAATAGCTTATGCGTCGCGTCAATTGAAACCTTATGAGGCTAATTACCCTACCCATGATCTAGAGTTAGCTGCCATAGTGTTTGCATTGAAGATTTGGAGACATTATCTTTATGGAGCAACTTGCAAGATATTTACAGACCATAAGAGTTTGAAGTACATCTCTACCCAAAAGACTTGAATATGAGGCAAAGAAGATGGCTAGAGTTGATTAAGGATTATGATCTAGATATCCAGTATCATGAGGGGAAAGCAAATGTGGTTGCTGACGCCTTGAGTCGAAAATCGAGTCATAGCTTGAGTGCTTTGATAGTCCCTGAGGAGTTGTGTAGAGATATGCAAAGGTTGAGACCTAGAAATTTTAAATCCTGGGGAAAGTGAGGCTAGACTTAGTAATCTTTCTTTGGGAGTGTCAGTTTTCGATGAGATTATTGAGGGTCAAGTGGGGATGAGCATCTAGACAAGATTAAGGAGAAAATGAAAAGGTAAGGAAGTAGACTTCAAGATTCATGATGATGGGAGTCTAAGGTTTAAAGGGAGAGTGGTGTGTACCACAGAAGTGCAATGACCTTAAGAGACGTCTTATGGACGAGGGGCACAATACTCCATATTCTGTGCACCCGGGGGTGACAAGTTGTACAAAGACCTTAGGTGATCTATTGGTGGCCAAACATGAAGCGGAGGTAGCTGAATATGTGTCTAAGTGCTGACCTGTCAGAAAGTGAAGATAGACCATAAGAGACCCATGGGGAAAGTTCAATCGTTGGAGGTTCCTGGATGGAAGTGGGATTCTATTTCTATGGACTTTGTGGATAGACTGACTAAGTCCGCCGTGTTCATACCTATTAAGGAGACATGGAAAAAGAAGCAACTCACTAAAACCTATATCAAGCATGTACTGAGATTGCATGGAGTTCCAAAGGACATTATCTCGGATCGTGACTCTAGATTTCTATCTAAGTTCTGGAAAAAGGTCCAATTAAACCTTGGGACAACACTAAAAATGAGTACCGCCTTTCACCCTGCGACCGATGGTCAGACTGAGAGAACTAATCAGACTATGGAGGATATGCTGAGAGCTTGTGCAATTGATTTTCAAGGAAGTTGGGAAGACCAATTAGATTTGATTGAGTTTTCTTACAACAATAATTACCATGCGAGTATAAAGATGGCACCTTTTGAGGCATTATATGGGCGGAAGTGTAGAAGTCCCATTTGCTGGAATGACTTTAGCAAAAATATAGTTTTGGGGACTGAATTTATTGAGAAGACCGTTAAGAATGTCCGACTAATTCAGGCTCGAATTCAAGCTGCGCAAGATAGGCAGAAGAGTTATGCAGATTTAAAACGTCGCGAAGATGATATTGCTGTAGGTGATAAAGTATTCTTGAAAGTATCACCCACTAAAGGCGTTATGAGATTTGGGAAAAAGGGCAAGCTAAGTGCTAAATATGTAGGCCCATATGAGATTTTGGAGCGCATTGGGAAAGTAGCTTGTAGATTGGCATTGCCAATGGAGTTTGAAAAGATGCATGATGTATTTCATATATCTCAACTTAAGCGCTATATCCCTGACGAGGGTCATGTGTTAGAGCCTGAAAGAGTGTATAGATAGTAGCCTCACATATGAGGAAAGACCTGTCAAGATTCTCGACATGAAAGTGCGTAGTACGCGCAACAAGGATGTTCATATTGTCAAAGTTCTTTGGTCTAACCACGAGTTAGAAGAGGCAATGTGGGAAGCCGAAGAGGATATGAAGAAAAAGTATCCAGACCTATTCCTTGAGGTGAGTTACGAGGGCGTAACTCGTTTTCTTTAAGGGGGGTAGAATGCGATCAATTTCGCGCTTTTGTCTATTTTTATGAGATTTTCATGTATATGTATGCCTATGTTGGGCAAGTTGCACATGTTAGTGCAAAAGAAGTAGAGTCTCCGCATAAGAAAAGTGTTCATAAGTAACACAAGTGTTTTAAAAATGGGAAAGTGCACGAGAGGCACTACCTTTTCTCCAAAAGTTTTTCGAAATGATGAGTTCACCTTTTGAAAGTACGAGGATTTTGTGTTAAGTTTCGGGACGAAACTTCTTTTAAGGGGGGTAGACTGTAATCCCCGACAATTTTAAAGAATTTTCATAAATATGTTAAAGTATTTATGTAGTTATATTTAAATCCAAATGAGTTTGGAAAATGATTTGACTTTTAAAAAGGGTTGACTATTTTAAAAGTCAACTAAAAATATTTTCATAGCTTAATAAAATTTGTAATGTTTTAATTAAGCATGTTTTAGAAACATGCTTTAAGGATGTTTTATTTATTAGTATCATGTATAGGACTCTATTTGTTCATATATATGATTTACTGGAATTGTTTTACATGTTATTTGCCTGTGTGCTACATGTAAACTAGAAGTATTTATGAGTATGAATGTTTGTATGGAAGTTTGATGCAAGCAGATAAGTTCAGTTTATGTATTAATTCGTGAGTGAATTAATGTAAGTAAGATTGAATCATGTGTTATATGGATTCTTGAGTATTATTTATTTATCTTATAAGAACCGTGGATCTTATTTGGTAAGTATAAAGGTAATTGTTAGTGTTGACTGAGTTCAACAAGTAAGTTGGTAAAGTATAAAAAGAAGTTAAAGGAGTCTTGATTAATAAGTTGTGAACACTTGTTAATTCTAAGATAAAAAGGATTTCTGTGATGATTATGTGATTATTAGTTATGTGTTATTTGCTTGGTTTGTGTCAACACAAGTATTAAAATGTATGCAACGTAAACTGAAACGAGAATAGGTTATAGACTTTAGACTGGTGCACGTCTAGAGTTGGACACTAAGGGTTGGAGTACATGGTGGTAGCCCATGGCTTTCATCAGTCAACCCTTGTTCGAACCTCTGAGCCTTAAGCTCCTCAGTAGCTACCACCTCAGGTGCAAACCTAGACAAGGTTATGAACTTACTATAGTATTCAGAGATAGTCATACTACCCATTCTAAGGTTGATGAACTCTTGAGCATTCTGTTTTCTCATGAAGGCAGGGTAAAACTTTCCTCTCAACACAATCACAAAGGCTTCCCAATTGAATCCCTCAGCAACATTCAATCTAGCCCCGTTTTCTCTCCACCACAAATCAGCCTCATCCTTTAGGTATAAAATAGCCTGGCCTACTCTCATGTTAGCAGGGCAGTTCACTACCTCAAATAATTTCTCAAATTCCCTAATCCAGTTCTCTAGGAAGGTAGGGTCAGCTTGTCCCTTAAAATACGGTGGTTTCACTTTGGCCAGTCTTTCGAACATCTCTCCAGCAGTCTCTGGACGTTCGACCTTGTCCTGATTCAGTTTCTCCGCCAAGAGTCGAATAGCATCAGCTAGTTCAGTGTTGTTAGCCATTCTACTTCGGGACCTGAAAGTAATATATCTCTACTCAGGTTCCAGAAAACTTACATAGTCATCTAAGCAAGGCAACACTTGATTTGATCATTAAAGTTCGCATCAACAAACAATTCCACTAAGTTCCAATATGAAATGTTCTCTAATAATCATATAATTGTTCACGTAAATAAATTCATATCAACATGAAATGAATTGAGTAAGAAATACAATCACATAATAAATAAAAATATTTTCCATTACGTGCCCAAAAATAAATTCTTACTCCTCCAATAAAATAAACTATATTTTTATTCTTCCATAGAAGGGAAAATAATGTGAAATAAAGAACAACACACCAATATCTATATTTTTCCTAAAATGATAATTCTATAAAACATCTTTTGTCTTGTTGGCATATATCCAACATTATTCTTATAGCTAAAACCTTATGTATATCTATATGTATATATAAAATAAAAAGTATATAAGTATATATAGCGTATGGCACTACATTGCCATCCTTATCCTTGTCTTCCTTATATTGCTCAGGTATGAAGGTTTCATCACTAGCTTCATCCTCTTCATCATCCTCATAATAATCGATGAACTTCCTCTGAATCTTAGACCTTCTAATAGGTATGGTGTCTTCGTCCTCTTCAGGGTCGGATTCAATCCTCATACATGCATCATAAATATTCTTCCTAGTAGTACCTCTAGCACGGTCCATCTCTATGATGACTTCATCATCCCTAGCAAATTCTTTCCTCAAAATACAACGCATTATCCAATGCAGTTCTTCATACTCCCTATAGTCAATGGGTAGATGACGGTCGTCGGCTTCATCGTCAGTCAGAACGATGGGGTTAAAATAGTTTCCTAGATTAGCAGCCATATTCGTAGAGCTACAACACAATAAAGCAGAAGGTTTAGCACTCTTCCTGACGTGTTCCGACAAATAACAAAAAGGTAAACAACAACAAAAGCATGTAAATATACACTTTGCAGGCAAGAATTATAAACAGTTAGCAGGGAAGAAAAATATTTATGCATCAATAGCAGGGAAGTATAATAATAATGCACTTATTTCAAAAAAAAAATGATAATGTGCAGATTTGCAGGGAAGAAAATAGTAATGATGCTGAACTAACCTCCTGATGCAGACATATAATATTTTTATCTTATATGCCCTTCTTATACTACCCATTCTCACAATGCAATACTATAAACCTTAAAGGCATGAAAAATAATGCAGACACTTTTATAAATAATATTACTCCAGTGCCTGAAAATAACTTTTCGAAATAAATAAAAAAAAATTTCGGACAACCTGGTCACTCGAAAAAAAAAAATCAGGAGTGACCAGGTGGTCCGAATTTTTTTTTTTTTATTTCAAAAAGTTATTTTCAGGCACTGGAGTAATATTGTTTATAAAAGTGTCTGCATTATTGTTCATGCCTTTAAGATTGATAGTATTGCATTGTGAGAATGGGTAGTATAAGAAGGGCATATAAGATAGAAATATTATATGTCTGCATCAGGAGGTTAGTTCAGCATCATTACTATTTTTCTTCCCTGCAAATCTGCACATCATCATTTTTTTTTTTGTAATAAGTGCATTATTATTATACTTCCCTGCTATTGATGCATAAATATTTTTCTTCCCTGCTAACTGTTTATAATTCTTGCCTGCAAAGTGTATATTTACATGCTTTTGTTGTTGTTTACCTTTTTGTTATTTGTGGGAACACGTCAGGAAGAGTGCTAAACCTTCTGCTTTATTGTGTTGTAGCTCTACGAATATGGCTGCTAATCTAGGAACCTATTTTAACCCCATCGTTCTGACTGACGATGAAGCCGACGACCGTCATCCACCCATTGACCATAGGGAGTATGAAGAACTGCATTGGATAATGCGTTGTATTTTGAGGAAAGAATTTGCTAGGGATGATGAAGTCATCATAGAGATGGACCGTGCTAGAGGTACTACTAAGGAGAATATTTATGATGCATGTATGAGGATTGAATCCGACCCTGAAGAGGACGAAGACACCATACCTATTAGAAGGTCTAATATTCAAAGGAAGTTCATCGATTACTATGAGGATGATGAAGAGGATGAAGCTAGTGATGAAACCTTCATACCTGAGCAATATAAGGAAGACAAGGATAAGGATGGCAATGTAGTGCCATAGGTTATATATACTTATATACTTTTTATTTTTATATATACATATAGATATACATAAGGTTTTAGCTATAAGAATAATTTGGATATGTCCAACAAGACAAAAGGTGTTTTATAGAATTATCATTTTAGGAAAAATATAGATACTGGTGTGTTGTTCTTTATTTCACATTATTTTCCCTTCTATGGAAGAATAAAAATATAGTTTTATTTTATTGGAGGAGTAAGAATTTATTTTTGGGCACGTAATGGGAAATATTTTTATTTATTATGTGATTGTATTTTCTTACTCAATTCATTTCATGTTGATATGAATTTATTTACATGAACAATTATATGATTATTAGAGAACATTTCATATTGGAACTTAGTGGAATTATTTGTTGATGCGATCTTTAATGATCAAATCAAGTGTTGCCTTGCTTAGATGACTATGTAAGTTTTCTGGAACCTGAGTAGAGATATATTACTTTCAGGTCCCGAAGTAGAATGGCTAACAACACTGAACTAGTTGATGTTATTCGCCTCTTGGCGGAGAAACTGAATCAGGACAAGGTCGAACGTCCAGAGACTGCTGAAGAGATGTTCGAAAGACTGGCCAAAGTGAAACCACCTTATTTTAAGGGACAGGCTGACCCTACCTTCCTAGAGAACTGGATTAGGAAATTTGAGAAATTATTTAAGGTAGTGAACTGCCCTGCTAACATGAGAGTAGGCCAGGCTGTTTTATACCTAAAGGATGAGGTTGATTTGTGGTGGAGAGAAAACGGGGCTAGATTGAGTGCTGCTGAGGGATTCAATTGGGAAGCCTTTGTGATTGTGCTGAGAGGAAAGTTTACCCTGCCTTCATGAGAAAACAGAAAGCTCAAGAGTTCATCAACCTTAGAATGGGTAGTATGACTATCTCTGAATACTATAGTAAGTTCATAACCCTGTCTAGGTTTGCACCTGAGGTGGTAGCTACTGAGGAGCTTAAGGCTCAGAGGTTCGAACAAGGGTTGACTGATGAAATCCAGCTGGAGGTTAGGGGTGAGACCTTTACATCGTTAGATGTGGTGTATGGGAGAGCTTCACATATTTATGGATTGCAATCAAGGAGGGATAAGAAGAATGGGATAGTTGGTGAAAAGAGAAAAGAGGTTAGTACTGGGGAAACCAAGGTAACTTAAGAAAAACCGGAATGGAAATGGGAATTTCCAAGGAAGGTACAACCAGGATAACCGTAGTCAGGGTAGACCTGAGAGGGTTCACAATTGCAAGATGTGTGACAAAAACCATCCTGGGAGAGACTGTAAGGGAGAGCTAGTGACCTGTCATTTTTGCCAGAAAAAGGATCACAAAGAGTATGAGTGCTTCTCTAAGCACGGAAAAGATTTGAAGACTCGAGGAAATGGTAATCAGGCTAGATCGGGGTCCAATCAGATAGGGAACCAGGGTCCTAAGCCTGGAGGTCAGAATAACCAAGGAAACTATAGTAGGCCTACTGCTAATGAAAATCCTACCCAGAACAAGCCTGCGGGAAAAGTGTTCGTGATGAGTCATAGCGAAGCAGAGAGGTCCCGATGTGGTAACTGGTAATTTCTCTATTAATTCAGTTTTCGTTAAAACGTTATTTGATTCGGGGCGACCTATTCTTTTATTTCGCCTTCTGTTCTAAAGAGTCTGGGATTAGTAGTATGAGTTAATTGACTTGTCTGTTAGTATTCCTACTGGGGAAGTCGTTAAGTGTACTAAGTTGTTCAAGAACCTGCCTTTGAAGATAGGAGGGAGTGTCTTTCCATCCGATTTAATCGAGTTTAACTTAGGTGACTTAGATGTGATTCTTGGGATGAACTGGTTGAGTCATTACAAGGTCAGGATTGATTGTGAAGTTCAAAAAGTAGTGTTGAGAAACCCTTCGAGAAAATTGACCTCATATAGACGATTTGGGAAACCCAAGAACTTTGGAGTGATCTTTGCTATGCAAGTGCAGAAGTTGATGAGAAAGGGGTGTGAGCTATTTTTCTGTAGCGTGCAAGATGTGAGTAAGGAAGCTGAGTTAAAACTTGAGGATGTTCCGATAGTGAATGAGTTTATGGACGTATTTCCGAGTGAAATTTCAGGTATGCCGCCTACAAGAGCCGTTGAGCTTACCATAGACTTAGTTCATGGAACTGCACCTATATCTAAGGCACCTTATAGAATGGCACCTCCTGAGATGAGTGAGTTAAAGACGCAATTGCAAGAACTTTTGGATAAGGGTTATATCAGACCTAGTGCATCGCCTTGGGGAGCTCCTGTATTGTTCGTAAAGAAAAAGGATGGAGTATGAGATTATGTATCGACTATAGGGAGTTGAACAATGTTACCATCAAGAACAAGTACCCTTTGCCTAGAATAGATGACCTATTCGATCAACTGAATGGAGCGCGTGTGTTCTCGAAGATTGGCTCACGTTCAGGATATCATTAATTGAGGGTAGCAAATAAGGATGTACCTAAGACTGCCTTTAGAACGCGTTATGGTCACTACGAGTTCACTATAATGCCATTTGGGTTAACCAATGCTCCTGCTATATTTATGGACTTGATGAATAGGATCTGTCATGAGTTTTTGGATAAGTTCGTAGTGGTTTTCATTGATGACATTTTGATATATTCGAGGAATGAAACCGAGCATGATGGACATTTAAGTATTATTTTGAGACTTTGAGAAAGAACCAACTATATGCCAAGTCTCTAAGTGTGAGTTTCGTTTGGAGAAAGTAGCATTTTTGGGTCATTTTGTGTCTAAGGAAGGAGTCTCAGTAGATCCTGCCAAAATCCAAGCTGTGAGTGAGTGGCCAACTCCAAAGAGTGTGTCTGAAATTAGGAGTTTCTTGGGTTTAGCTGGCTATTATAGGAGATTTGTGAGAGATTTCTCGAAGATAGCAAGACTATGACTAATTTGATGAAAAAGGAGTCCAAGTTTGAGTGGAATGAGAAGTGTGAGGAAGCTTTTCAGATCTTGAAGGATCGTTTAACCACTGCACCTGTTTTAACCCTACCTGATGGAAATGAGGGATTTGAGGTCTATAGTGATGCTTCGAAAAATGGTTTGGGTTGTGTGTTGCAACAGAATGGTAAGGTAATAGCTTATGCGTCGCGTCAATTGAAACCTTATGAGGCTAATTACCCTACCCATGATCTAGAGTTAGCTGCCATAGTGTTTCATTGAAGATTTGGAGACATTATCTTTATGGAGCAACCTGCAAGATATTAACAGACCATAAGAGTTTGAAGTACATATTTACCCAAAAGGACTTGAATATGAGGCAAAGAAGATGGCTAGAGTTGATTAAGGATTATGATCTAGATATCCAGTATCATGAGGGGAAAGCAAAGTGGTTGCTGACGCCTTGAGTCGAAAATCGAGTCATAGCTTGAGTGCTTTGATAGTCCCTGAGGAGTTGTGTAGAGATATGTAAAGGTTGAGCCTAGAAATTGTAAATCCTGGGGAAAGTGAGGCTAGACTTAGTAATCTTTCTTTGGGAGTGTCAGTTTTCGACGAGATATTGAGGGTTAATCGGGGATGAGCATCTAGACAAGATTAAGGAGAAAATGAAGTAAGGTAAGGAAGTAGACTTCAAGATTCATGATGATGGGAGTCTAAGGTTTAAAGGGAGATGGTGTACCACAGAAGTGCAATGACCTTAAGAGACGTCTTATGGACGAGGGGCACAATACTCCATATTCTGTGCACCCTGGGGGTGACAAGTTGTACAAAGACCTTGAGGTGATCTATTGGTGGCCAAACGTGAAGCGAGAGGTAGCTGAATATGTGTCTAAGTGCCTGTCCTGTCAGAAAGTGAAGATAGACCATAAGAGACCCATGGGGAAAGTTCAATCGTTGGAGGTTCCTGGATGGAAGTGGGATTCTATTTCTATGGACTTTGTGGATAGACTGAATAAGTCCGCCGTTTTCATACCTATTAAGGAGACATGGAAAAAGAAGCAACTCACTAAAACCTATATCAAGCATGTAGTGAGATTGCATGGAGTTCCAAAGGACATTATCTCGGATCGTGACTCTAGATTTCTATCTAAGTTCTAGAAAAAGGTCCAATTAAACCTTGGGACAACACTGAAAATGAGTACCGCCTTTTACCCTGCGACCGATGGTCAGACTGAGAGAACTAATCAGACTATGGAGGATATGTTGAGAGCTTGTGCAATTGATTTTCAAGGAAGTTGGGAAGACCAATTAGATTTGATTGAGTTTTCTTACAACAATAGTTACCATGCGAGTATAAAGATGGCACCTTTTGAGGCATTATATGGACGAAAATGTAGAAGTGCCATTTGCTGGAATGACTTTAGTGAAAATATAGTCTTGGGGACTGAATTCATTGAGGAGACCTTTAAGAATGTCCGACTAATTCAGGCTCGAATTCAAGCTGCGCAAGATAGGCAGAAGAGTTATGCAGATTTAAAACGTCGTGGAGATGAGTTTGCTGTAGGTGATAAAGTATTCTTGAAAGTATCACCCACTAAAGGCGTTATGAGATTTGGGAAAAAGGGCAAGCTAAGTGCTAAATATGTAGGCCCATATGAGATTTTGGAGCGCATTGGGAAAGTAGCTTATAGATTGACATTGCCAATGGAGTTTGAAAAGATGCATGATGTATTTCATATATCTCAACTTAAGCGCTATATCCCTGACGAGCGTCATGTGTTAGAGCCTGAAAGAGTACAGATAGATAGTAGCCTCACATATGAGGAAAGACCTATCAAGATTCTCGACAGGAAAGTGCGTAGTACGCGCAACAAGGATGTTCATATTGTCAAAGTTCTTTCGTCTAACCACGAGTCAGAAGAGGCAACGTGGGAAGCCGAAGAGGATATGAAGAAAAAGTATCCAGACCTATTCCTTGAGGTGAGTTACGAGGCGTAACTCGTTTTCTTTAAGGGGGGTATAATGCGATAAATTTCGCGCTTTTGTCTATTTTTATGAGATTTTCATGCATATGTATGCCTATGTTGGGCAAGTTGCACATGTTAGTGCAAAAGAAGTAGAGTCTTCGCACAAGAAAAGTGTTCAGAAGTAACACAAGTGTTTTACAAATGGGAAAGTGCATGAGAGGCACTACCTTTCTTCAAAAGTTTCGAAATGTTGAGTTCAAATTTTCGAAAGTACGAGGGTTTTGTGTTAAGTTTCGGGACGAAACTTCTTTTAAGGGGGGTAGACTATAATCCCCCACAATTTTAAAGGATTTTCATAAATATATTAAAGTATTTATGTAGTTATATTTAAATCCAAATGAGTTTGGAAAGTGATTTGACTTTTAAAAAGGGTTGACTATTTTAAAAGTCAACTAAAAATATTTTTCATAGGTTAATAAAATTTGTAATGTTTTAATTAAGCATGTTTTAATAAGAGTTTTAATTATTAAAAGCATATTTGAAAAGAAAGCTTAATGGAATCGAAAGCCTAAAAGTGATAAAAAGGGAAAGGATTATTTGATGACTAAAGTCCTAGTGAGCCCATCTTATTAGTCATCAAAGTTTTATTTATTGAAATCTCTTTTCCTAAGCCCAAAAGGAAAAGCCTCTATTTAAATATCCTAAAAACCAAAATTTTACCCTACACACTTTATTTCTCTCTCCTCTTTCCACGTGACTTTTCTTTTTTCTCCCTCTCATCTGGCGCCTTCTTCCTCTCTCTTCTCCTTTGTGCGCCATCTTTGATTTTCTCTCAAAAATAATGTTTCTTCTTCTTCAAGTAACATTTCTTGTTGAACAAGAAACGTCACAGAACTTTGATTGAGCCAAGAAACCGCCGCCGACCGGTCCTATGTTGCTGCTATTGCCGCCGGCTTCCTCTTCCTCCTTGTTGTGGTATTTTTTCTTTTCTTCTTCTCAGAAACAAGACTGAAGAAGCGGTTCAGCCAAAAAAGAACAATCCCAAGAAAGTTGAAACTTGGGCATTAACTTCAATGACGACCTCATCCAGAAGAAGTAAAAGAAGTGAACCAGCAGTATCGGTGGAACCTATAGTATTCAGTAAAGATCAATACTCCATTCTTATGGAGATAAAAAGATCAACATGAATTAAAGGCGCCATCTGAAATGAAAACTCCCTATCGGAATAGAGACAAGAGCAAATACTGTCACTTTCCTAGATTGTGGCCATGAAACAAATGAATGCAATCATCTGAAGAGAGCACTGGAAGACTTCGCTCGCAGAAAGTTTCATAAAAGGGGGAAGAAAGTTTCATAAAAGGGATCACCATCAGAGCAAGAGTAAAGAAAGTGAAAGTACTGACGAGGATGTAGTGCTTGTCATATCTGGGGTTTTGCAGCAGGAGGTCCAACCAACCGGGGGCATAAAAATTACCTGAGGGAACTCGGCCAGATCATGCTTACCAATCAAGCAGAGTCTGACCCCTTTCCAAAGGTAGCCGTCAGTGAGCTGGATCGCGAGAAATTGAGAACCCCTCATGACGACCCCTTGGTTGTGAAGATGAAAATTGCCAATCTGAGAGTAAGAAGGATTTTGATTGATACCGGGAGTTCGACGGATATCATCAGCGCAGACTATTTATCAAGATTGAAGTTTAATGAGAATGACTTGGTCCCAATCCATCATCCCATAATTGGGTTTGGAGGAGGAGTAATCCACCCTATAACTGTCACCTTGCCCGTCAGGGTAGGGGACAAGGAAGCCTCCATAACATTGTTTGTTAAGTTCTTAGTGGTACGAGATTTGACGGCTTACAACGTCATTCTCGGGCGACCCACCTTGAACCACATCAAAGAAGTATTGTTACTCATTTGATGTTAATGAAGTTCGAGGGTGATGGGGGGAAGACTGGATCTTTATATGGAGATCAGCAAGAGAACGCTACCTTACTACTTAAAAACCTTCATCATGGAAGGTAGAAAAATCAGAACAGCCAAAGGCAATATATAATGAGGCGGCTGAGATTGTGAAAGGCCAGCCGGATGATCTGAAGACTATGGTGGATAGATCTCAAACAAAGGCCCCTTAAATGAGCAAACCGTCCATTCTCTTGTCGAGCACGAAGAGGAAGTGTATGGCCATTAAAGAAGACAAAGCTTCGTTAGAAGAAGTGTAATACCCCTCATGATTGCTTTAAAGGGATTTAGCAGGCTACTCATTCCAACAAGATGCATCTTTCTTTTAGGGAGCTTATTTCCTTAGTTACTCCACAGTTAAGCGTGCTTGGTTGGGAGTAGTCTTGGGATGGGTGACCTCCTGGGAAGTTTCTCAGGGTGCGCATGAGTGAGGACAAAATGCGCCGGAAGAACTTGTGTTGGTTATTGAGGACAGTTGTTGGCCTTGGATGCGCATTGGTGACGATATACTCGACTCCGTATGGGTCGGGGTGTTACAAATGGTATCAAGAGCAACCCTGCGACCGCGTGTTGGGGCGACCCTAAGGCCGTCAGGCCGAATATTAGGAGTCCTCAGGCGCCTAGTGGGGGAGGATTCTGGGCTGCATTGTCATAAGGAGCGACCCATAGGTCGTCAGACCGAATATCTGGAGTTTCCGGCGATCAGTTTCCAGGCTGGGGCAACCCACAAGTCGTTGTGGCCGAATATGTGGAGTCCCCAGGCGCAACGAGGGCGTTGCTGTTCTCAAGTGGGGGTGTATGTAATACCCCTCATGATTGCTTTAAAGGGATTTAGCAGGCTACTCATTCCAACAAGATGCATCTTTCTTTTAGGGAGCTTATTTCCTTAGTTACTCCACAGTTAAGCATGCTTGGCTGGGAGTAGTCTTGGGATGGGTGACCTCCTAGGAAGTTTCTCAGGGTGCGCATGAGTGAGGACAAAATGCGCCGGAAGAACTTGTGTTGGTTATTGAGGACAGTTGTTGGCCCTGGATGCGCATTGGTGACGATATACTCGGCTCCGTATGGGTCGGGGTGTTACAAGAAGTGATGGCCATCATAGGAATTGGGCTAGAACGGCCAGAGCCAGTAGAAGTACCAATGGAGATTTGTTTAGATGAAAGACATCCGGAGAGGACGCTGAGAGTTGGATCTGTTCTAGATCCAAAGCTTAAGGAAAAGTTGATCAAGCTATTGAAAGAATTTGAAGACATATTTGCATATACTGTAGAAGAAATGCCGAGAATTGACCCCGAAGTTGTCGTTCATAAGCTGAACATAGATCCTAATCAAAATCCAATTCGATAGAAGAAGAGACACCTAGGTCCGGCCTGAAATCAAGTTGTCGATCAAGAGGTGCAGAAGCTGTTGAAGTCTAAATTCATCCGGGAGACTTATTATCCGGACCGGATAGCACATGTGGTCATGGTTCCTAAGTCGAACGGAACCTGGAGGATGTGTGTAGACTACACTAATCTAAATAAAGCTTGTCCAAAGGACATTTTTACTCTGCTAAAGATAGATCGGTTATTCGATTACACGGCTGGGCATGCGCTATTAAGTTTCATGGATGCCTACTCTGGTTTCCATCAAATTCCGATGTGGCTAGAAGATCAAGATAAGACCTCATTCATCTCTGAGAATGGGCTCTATGGGTGGCAGAGAATGCCATTCGGCCTTCGCAATGCACAAGCTACCTTCCAACGGCTAATAAAGAATGTTTTTCAGCCACAACTAGGGTGAAACATGGAGGCTTATATTGATGACATGATTGTCAAAAGCCGGGAGGAGCTGAATCATATTGATGATCTTCGAGAAACCTTTCTAACACTTAGAAAATTCAAGCTGAAGTCGAATCCTCAAAAATGCGTGTTATGAGTGGTGGCAGGAAATTTCTTGGGATTCCTGGTCGACCAGACAGGAATTGAAGCAAACCCTGATAAGATTCAATCAATTTTAAACATGACATCTTCGTCCAAAGTCAAGGAAGTTCAACATTTGACTGGCAGCCCTAGAACGCTTTCTTTCTAAATTTAGGGACAAATGTCATCATTTTTTCTCAACGATAAAGAAAAAGGCAAAATTTGAGTGGACGGAAGAGGCGGAGCAAACTCTCCAGCATGTAAATGAGCATCTCCGACAGTTGACTCGCTTGGTGAGTCCAGCAGAAGAGGAAAAACTGTTTGTATACTTGATCGTCTTACCTCAAGCAGTAAGCGCAGTTCTCCTGGCTGAAAAGGAGTCGGTGCAGGTCCCCGTCTCTCCGTAAGCCATGTGTTAGAAGACGTGGAATGCAGATACTCATTGGTGGAGAAGTTCGGCCTAGCGCTTCTCATGGCCAGCAAGAAATTGAGGCCATATTTTCTGGCTCATAGCATACTTACCACCCCCTAAAACAAGTTTTGCATAAAATGGATGCTTCTGGACGAATGTTAAAATGGGCAGTAGAGCTGAACATGTTTGACCTAGCATTTGAACCTAGAAAAGCAATCAAAGGACAAGCCTTGGCTGATTTCATCGTAAAGCTTACTCGGCCTACGATTGAACTCGTCCAAGATCCAGCTTGGGGTAAAAGACATTGGACGCTTATGGTTGATGGATTCCACTGCTAATGGTTGCGGGGCTGGGATAATTTTCCAATCGCCGGATGGGGACACATTTGAGTACGCGTCAGATTTAAGTTCCAGGCGTCAAACAACGAAGCAGAATACGAAGCACTTCTAGCCGGCATTAAAATGTGCAAGGCGACTGGAGCCTTGGAGATTGAAGGCAAAACAGATTCCCTGTTGTTCGTCAGCCAAGTAAATGGAGATTTTGAGTGTAAAGAGGCTTCCATGACTAAATACATGCAGTTAATTCAAGAAGAAGTAAAAACTTTGAAGCAGTTTGTACTAGACCAGATTCCAAGATCTGAGAATCACCAGGCCGATACTCTTTCAAAACTGGCCAGTTCAGCCCAACGGGATGTGCCGCGAACTGTGTTTTGGGAAGTAAAGCCAATAAAAAGCATTGATCAAGAGCAAGTTTTGTTTCTTAGCCGAGGAAACGTCTGGATGGATCCCATCATTGAATTCAAGAAGATTGGACGCCTGCCATCAGACCCATTGGAAGCTAAGTATGTGAAGGCAAGGGGTAAGTGGTTTGAGCTCTGGGATGAAACCTTGTACAAAAAAGCGTTTAACCGCCCACTCCTGAAGTGCATTACAAAGGAGGACAGATTGGATATCTTAAAAGAATTGCATGAAGGAGCTTGTGCATCTCACATCGGGGGAAGAGCATTGGGTGAGAATGCATTAAGGATAGGGTATTATTGGCCCACCTTGAAAGAAGATGCCTTGATCTATGCCAAGAAATGAGATAGTTGTCAGAGGCATGGTAACATGCATCAGAAGCTGTCCAACTATCTGACCCCAATCATATTCCCCCTTTCCTTTGCCAAATGGAGGATGGACATCTTGGGGCCATTTCCTATGGCGGTCGGCTAGAAGAAGTTTGTGTTAGTAGCGGTGGACTACTTCACTAAATGGGTTGAGGCTGAGGCAATGAGAGGGATCACCACTAATGATGTAAAAGGATTTATCTGGAAGAACATCATTAGAAGATTTGGTATGCCCCAGTTTATTGTCTTTGACAATGGACCGCAGTTTGAGACGCATAAGCTCAAGGATTGGTTGGCCGAGCAAGATATCAAAGCCCACTTCGCGGTCGTTGTTCATCCTCGGGAAAACAGGCAAGTGGATGCATTTAACAAAATTCTCTCAAATGGCATAAAAAAGAAGCTGGATAACGCGAAATGTTTATGAGTAGAGGAACTGTAGTTGGTTCTCTGGTCAATCAGAACTACGGCCAAGAACTCGACTGGGGAGACCCCATTTATGCTCGTCTACGGCTCTTAGGTCGTCCTGCCCATTAAGATAGAAGAGCCCACTCTGTGAGTCATGCTATATTCATAGGAAGCCAACTGGGCTGCACTTTGCATGGCCTTGGACCAGGTTCAAGAAGTTAGGGGCCATGCGCTGTTAAGAATGCAGTTGTATCAAGCTTCGAATGGCTCGAGAGTTTAGCAAAAGGGTGGCCAGACGACCATTGAAGGTGGGAGATCTTCTTAAGAAAAATGGAAGCAGTCGGCCGAGCAAAGGAAATGCGCAAGCTCACGCCAAACTGGGAAGGTCCTTACAACATCGTCCAGGAAGTTCAAAGTGGTACCTTCCGTATTGCGACTATAGATGGCCGTCTAATTCCTCGGACGTGGATCTTAGATAATTTGAAAAAAAATACCATATCTGATGTAATTAAAGTGGAAGCTTGTTTCTCTCTACCAAAAGTGCCACAACACATAAATGAAAAAGTAGACATGTATACATGTATCTTGGCTCTCAGCCAAGCAAAATTCATATAATACAATTCTACTTTTGCTCTATGACTGTCTCTTTACTTGTTATGTCTTACCATTTAATTAGGGGCATCTTACCACCGACCAAAACGCTGGTCTGAAACAAAATAATAAGTAACAAAGTAAAGAACAACACAAGGAAAATTCCTTAACAAAACTTCTATTAGGAGATCAGCCAAAATATGTCATAAATCTATAAGATTTAAACATGATGGAAGCTTTCAATTGATAAAACTCAAGAGTTGACATCAATCTCCTAAATGAAGACGGCCGAAATTAAGAAACCTTAATAAAGGAGTCTTACTTTCCGTCAAAAGGCAACTCAAGTAATAACTACTTTAGTAAAGGAATAAGTTATTACAAAACAAGATAGATTACTAATACCCTAAAATGTTTTACTTTGCAAAATATGTCACTATCAAGCATGGCCGTTCTCCTTCTCGGAGCAAAGAGAGTTGGCCAAATTCTCTTCATCCAAGAAGGGGGAGAGAGAGTCAGTGCATAGTGAATGTATATATAAAAAGCACGTCAGTAAATGACCTTAGACCACAGACGAACAATACTAGCACTTGTGCAAGTTTCGTAAAATAAGACGAGTAACTTTAGCACTTGGTGCTCAAATGGTTTTTGGACTTAATTCGTCCAGGTTTGGAAACGCCCAGATCTTTATAATTTAACTTAGCAAGAATAGGACGAGTGACTTTGGCACTTGGTTGTTAAATTGTATTTCGGATTTAATTCGTCCATGATAATTAGTCCATGATTATTCTGAATTGGATACGGCGTTGTGGTACTTGAAAAGAAAATTTGCTAGCAGAGACAATGATTGGAAAACAGATTCTATTATAAAAAGTCAAAAGGGATTACAACCTAGACTACAAAAGAAAGAAAATTAAACTAAGTATAAAAAAGGCCTCCGGCCAAGATACAACAACAATGGGCTCCAAGGCTAAGCATTCTACTCTAGAGGGAGGTTGGTGTCGTCAGCCTGAGTCTCTGGGTCGGTCGCTTCCTCCTCCTCTTCGTCATCCGAAGACTCTTGAAAAATTGGAAGCTCTTTGTCGGACACTGTGGCTTTATGAAGGCTTTCTTGAAACTATAAACGACGTTCGTATCGAGGAACGTTGTCAGCCTTGGCCAACATTTCGAGGGCCTTCACAGCCCAGGACTTAGAGGTATCTATAACCTCATTCAGAGCCTCATTGGCCGACTCAAAGTCTTCAACGACCTCTTGCTTCAGCTCATGGTTCTTTTCCCGAAGATAGCAATTTTCCCTCCTGAGCTGAACCGCCGTCAGAAGGGCAACGTTCCTTTCATCCAACTTCAAAGCATCTTTCTCATCCATAAGCTCAGTTAGCCGGATGAGATACTTTTTGTTGGCCGACTCCAGTTTGACTAAACGCCTCTCCCAAGCCTCCCTCGACTGGCGATGCAGGATTTCTTGCTCGGCCATGGCGTGTATAGCCTTGTCCCCAGCTATTATTGCATCCCGGACAAGCTGTTTATTTTCTTTCCTAAGCAACCTTGCCCAGTCTTCTGTTACTATGCTGCAAGCAAAAGGCTGAAAAAGAGAAGAAAGATTAAAAATGTTAGGGCGATCATCAAAGAAATAATTTCACAAGTATAAAAAATGGACAGGAAAGAAGTTATTTTCCATACCTCGGCAGCTAATTGAGACATGTAGCCAACATGCCCAGAGGAAGCGCCCCTCAAGCCTTTGATGTAAGGCTTAGGGAAGCACTTGAAGAGATCCTACTTGAGCTTCTCACGTTTGGCCGTGGACATCTTGGCAAAAGCGGTCGAGGAGTCATCGTCCGAGAGAATAGGGGAAGCTGCAGGAACTTCTTCGGCAGCTCCTTTGCCTTAATCTGAAAGGGTAGATTCGTCAGTATTTCTGACATGGATGACGACTGCAAGTCTGTTGGACGGACTCATCGGACGCCTGCCAACGCACAGAGTCCTAACGATGTTTGAATAATAAGACTCACAAGAAGACCTAGAGGTAAATCTGTAGGCAGGAGGCATATGGGACACCAACCCTGCTACCTGCCCGGAGAAAATCGAGCCTTCCTTAGCCGCGTCCGGCTGGGAAGTCAGTTCTTCAGCTTGTTCGGCTTCGTCCAGCAGAACAACCACGTCCGGTTGTTCAAAAGTAATAGGGGGTGCCAGGCCGATCTCGCGGGCATAAGGAACCATTGTTGTCTCCTCCACCGTTAGAGGAATTTCAACCTTCAATAAGGAGGGGCGACTAGTTTTCCTCTTTTTGGATGTGAAGCCTTTGGATTTTTTTTGAGGAGGAGCATCTCCTATAGTGGTGGACCTCTTTTTTTGTGGCCGCCTTTTCCGCCAACGCTTTTGACGTTGGGGCATTTTTCCAAAAAAAAAATAAAGGCATGAACGTGAGCGTCAAAGAAGAAAACTCGTCCAAAGAATAATAAAACTCCAAACTTGGACGAAGCCTTCCCGGATAAGGAGAGCGGCTAGACCTATAAAAAATTGGATCGTCCAAGAACCAATAGAATGTTGGTCCCTAGACGAGGCCTTGCCAAGGAAGAAGATCGGCCTTGAGTTTCTTGGCTGCCTTTTAATCTGGATAAGGGTTCGTCCAAATAAATTAATTGAACTTTCTAGATGACGCCTTGCCAAGGAAGGAAACCGGCCTCAAGAAGCTTGGCCGTCTTTCTCTTCGGAGTAGGAAACATTCATAAATTATGACTCGTCCAGGAAATCAATCAAAATATTGATTCCCTAACGAGCCTCATGCACAGAGGGAGTCCGGCCTGATGTTTACAGGCCGCCTTTCGATATAGAGGATGATTCGTCCAGAAAGGTCAAATGAGATTTCTGGACGAACAAAGAAGTTGGCGGTCAAAAAAAAAAATACATACCAAGGTGTCTGTTCTTTTTTCAGATGCGGACTTGATGTACTCTTTCCACAACGGGATGGTGAATTTAGACATGCTTATGTCCCCTAGCCAAGATTTTTTCAAGGCGACTTTGGTTGCAGCTGTAAAAGAAAAGCACAATGATATTAAGGTACAGTCATTGGACGAGGATATTTACTTAGAAAGATCAGCAAGTACACCTCTATCCCCGGCCTGTCGCAGGCCCGCGCCAACCAGGAAGTTGTCATTATAGAATATCTCCTTAAAGGGAATCTAGTTGGACTGACCCTAAAAGCATGATTTATTTGGAGTAAAATACTCCGCAATCCGGAAGTACTCCATCATTTCCTCGGCTGAATCATCCTCCAGCTCTAGGAACGAAGCCGTTCGTCCGGTATTAGTTGGAGCACGGCTAAAATAGCGGCAACGTCTAGCCACTGCTTCGGTGGGGGACTGGACGAATAGAAACTCCGCCTTCTACTTGTGCATTTTTGAGGTTTTATTCTAGGACGTCTGGTATCCATGACGGTTGCAGACACTGAACCAGGCCCCTTCTATTATTTTCAAGACCTTAGATACGTAATGTATCTGGGTAAAGGCGGCTAGAGAAGGGTTAACACCCTTTAACTCACAGACGGCCAAGAACGTCAGTATGTTCTGCCAGGAGTTAGGGGCTAGTTAATTGTGGCCGAGATTGTAGTGGTGAAGAAGACGACTTATGAACGGGTGCACGGGAAATCGCAACCATGCGTCCAAAGCCTGCCAATAAACAGCGAAGTGGCCGGACCGGGCACTAACGATAGTGTCCTCGCCCGGTAGAACAAAGGAATACCCCGGCATGGGTATTGCTGAAGAGAAGTGTTTAAGGTCTGAACGTACTCGTCCTAGCCAACTATTGTTAGCTAGAATAAACCTAGTAGGGCTAAGCAAAACTGACCCAACCCGTTTACCGAACCCGGACCCGACCTGAAATAAGCGGGTTTGGGTTAAGATTTTCAACCCATTTAGTTAAATAGGTTGACCTTATTAAACCGTTTAATTAAATGGGTTAGGTTTAGGTTAAATTTTTAAACCTGAAAATAACCCACCTAAACCCGTTTAATAAAATAAAGGTGATATTTCAGATTCAGCTCTATTTACTTGTTTAGTTTTTCTTTTGAATTGGGCCAAGCCCAAACGTCCAACCAACCTAAGTAACCTAAAAGAAGATGATATTTAATTGCCCCATTCGCCCTAACCTAACTCACCATTCATCCGCCGCTTCACAGACCACAGTAGGTCAGTTCTTTCTTCTTTCTTATTTCTGCTTTTCTCATTTCTCCATTCTTCATTTCTTCATTAATTTCTTCACTTCTTCAGTAAGTAGTAACCTTCTTTATCTTTATTTTGCTTTTCATCTTCTTCTTTGTCTTTTATAGTTTTATTATCATTCTTCTTCTTTGTCCTTGTTATATAAATGTTATTTTAATGGGTTTTTTTTTCCTTTTTTTCTCCAATTTCAGTTAAAGCTTCCAAGGTTATCAGGTATTTCTTCTTCTTTATCTTCATTTTGCTGTTTTTGGTATTTTTAATGTCGAATTATATATTTTTTGAATTTATTTTGCTGTTTTTTGTATTCTTTTTGTCGAATCTTTTGAGTAATTTTATACTTATGTAAGTTAAATAATTTTAAAACTTAATATTTTCTTGGATACTGTTAAAACTTAATATTACTGAACATTTCGACTATTTATTTCGATTTTGTTTTTTGTTTTTACTTTTAGTTATGGAGTGTGAAACGTCTCCTGATCCAATTGAAGTTGATTCTGGAGAAGAGGAAGTTCAGGAAGAGGTTCAAAACAGTAAGAAATCTAGGAAGCAGGAGACAAAGAGAAATGTCGTCCATAAACCTGTTTTGGTTAGTAAGAACTTTAAACGCCAACGTAGATTAACTTTTGGTGTGTGGGTGCATTATGACTTTCTTGATGAAGTTGATGAAAATGGTAACTTAAGATGCAAATGTAAAAAATGTGGTCAATCTTTCAATGCTGATAGTAAGATGGGGACTGGTAATTTAAAGCGTCATTTGAAAACATGTAAGATGATGAGGTTTAGGGATGTTGGTCAAATGATTCTTGAGAAAACATCTTCTGGTTTAGATAATGTATTGCCTAAGTTTAATGCTGATGTTTTTCGTGAGTTATTAGCTCTTGCAATTGTTAGGCATGACCTAACTTTCCAATTTGTTGAATATGAAGCGATTAGTAGGTGTTTCAATTACTTGCATCCTGATGCTAAATGTGTTTCACGATTCACAATTAAGACTGATGTTATGAAAATGTTTAAAAGGGAGAAAGATAAATTTAAGGATGAATTAAGGTTGGTTTCTGGTAAGATTGCACTAACATCAGATTGTTGGACTTCTATAACAACTGATGGTTATATCTCCTTAACTGCCCACTTTGTAGACAATCAATGGTGTCTTCAAAAGAGAATTTTGAACTTTTCTTTCATGCCTCCTCCTCATACGGGGGTTCACTTGTGTGATCATGTTTGTAGTATGTTGAAGGATTGGCAGATCCAAAAGAAAATTTTCTCTATTACCTTAGATAATGCTTCTTCTAATGATGTTTTTGCTGAAAATCTAAAGGGTGAACTTGACTTGTTTTGTGGGGGAGAATTTTTCCACGTTAGATGTTGTGCTCATATCTTGAATCTAGTGGTACATGATGGCTTGAAAGAGATTCATGAGGTTGTTCTTAAGGTGAGGGAGAGTGTTAAGTATTGTAAAGGATCTCAAGCACGAAAACAGCGATTTTTGAGTTGTGTTGCACATGTGGAATTAGAGAGTTCTAAAGGATTGAAGCAAGATGTGCCCACTAGATGGAATTCCACATAGTTGATGTTGGAGAGTGCTTTATACTATAAAAAAGCTTTTAATCACTTAAAAAAAGTTGATGCTAATTATATTCATTGTCCGTCTATGGAAGAGTGGGTGAGGGTTGAAAAAAATTCAAGTTCTTGAAAGTTTTTTATGAAGTCACAGTTGCTTTTTCTGTTTCAAAATACCCAACTGCCAATTTGTGCTTCGCTAATGTTCTGAAAGTGAGATTGTTGTTGAAAGATGAAATGGTTAGTTCTGATAATTTCATGCAAAGAATGGCAACAAGGATGTTTGAAAAGTTTGGGAAATATTGGTCGGAGTTCAGCACAATCATGGCAGTTGCTGTGGTATTAGATCCTCGTTTCAAGATGCAATTTATAAAATGGAGCTTTAATAAAGTGTATGGGTTTGGTGCTGATTATGAGAGTGAGTTATTCAAGGTTAAGGACAGGTTGCAGCACTTGTATGATGGCTATGCCATGTCATCAGTTTCAGCAGCAACCAACAATGTTGCTGGATGTCGATTTGCAGGAGCTACTTGTGATGGCACATCTGATGAATTCATGACTGTAAGTTTAATTCTTACTTCTTCTGTTTTCTGTTTTTTATTTATCTTATTCTTCTACTTGATTCTTTTTTATCTATCTACTTGATTCTTCAGTTTTCTGTTTTTCTATTTATCTTATTCTTCTATTTTCAGTTTTTCTATTTATCTTATTCTTCTGTTTTCTGTTTTTTATTTGTCTTCTTTTTCAGTTTTTTGTTTTTTTTTATTTATCTTCTTCTTCTATTTTCTGTTTCTTATTCATCTTCTTCTTCTGTTTTCTGTTTTTTATTTATCTTCTTCTGTTTTCTGTTTTTTATTTATCTTCTTTTGTTTTCTGCTTTTTATTTATCTTCTTCTTCTATTTTCTGTTTTTTTATTTATCTTCTTCTGTTTTCTGTTTTTATTTGTCTTCTTCTGTTTTCTGTTTTTTATTTATGACCTTTTGTTTTTATTTATTTATCTTCTTCTGTGTTCTGTTTTTTTATTACTCTTGAAGGATTTTGATGAATTCTCCAATGAGCAACATAGTGAATCAGTCAAGTCTGATTTGGTTTCCTACCTTGAGGAGCCTTTGATACCTCGTTCAAGTAACATTGATATTGTGAGTTATTGGAGGACTAATGAAGTTCGATATCCCATAGTTGCAAAGATGGCCAAGGACTTCCTAGAGATTCCCATGTCAACAGTGGCCTCGGAGTCCGCAATCAGCACTGGTGGGCGTGTTTTGGATTGCTATAGAAGTTCTTTGAAGCCGAAAACTGTGGAGGCGATAATATGTCTTAGAGATTGGGCTTTCGGAGATGGTAAGAGTTTATTTAGTTTCTTTGTACTATCATCTCTGATATAATAAATGAATAATATATATTGATTCTTTTATTGACTTACTTTGTAGCAAAACTGGAACCTCAAATGGAGGACTTATGTGACCACGTAATGAGCTTAAAAGTAGAAGAAGCATATGATACTCCCTGCCCATCTCTAAGTCCATCTCCAAGTCCCATTATTGGAAGTCCACAACTCTCTTCATCCATACTCTAAGAGGGTGTTTGCCGCTGTTTATTGTAATAGATTGCTAATTGATGGCCTTTGGGTCTAACTTCTAAACTTTGGTTCTGTAATAGCTTAGATTTTGTGGGTGCTAATTAACACTTTTGTGGGTGCTCCCGAAAACCCAAACTTATTAGTTATTAATGTTTAAAAAAAAAAAAAAAAAACCTCATTAGTCTCGTCCACCACCATACCTTGTTCGGACGGGCTGACTTCGGAAGGCATCTCACTAATTCTCTCCTCCTGGACGCTTTCAGGAGAAGGGGTTCTGATTGCTAGCGGAGCACTTTGAACTTCGCGCTCCCCTTCGTCAGGGATTCGGCCTGTTGACGCCTCCATTTCTAAGCTTGGGGCTGGGAGAATTACCCCGCGTCTAATGCGAGTCGTTTGCTTGACGCGCGCCAGATTACCTTGCACAGGTAAAGACTTGGTCGTCTGACTTTGCCATCCATGTTCATAAAAATAAAATGCATGTCCGCCTAGAGTAGGCCCAACTATAGAATGTGCCGAAGAGGGAAGGCTCTCTGTTCTAGGGTTAAGGCCAACCCTTAAGCGGCCGGGATTGTTCGATGAAGAGGACGAATCTATTTTTCTTAAAAAAGAATGAAAAGAAAAGCGAAATTGCGAATTAAAAGAAGAAAGGGATACCTGTTGGAATTACTTGGACGGTTGAAGAGATCTCGGACAAAAGCTCTTTCTCTCTCTAAAAGTTCAGTAAAAATTTGGCAGTCTCTCTCTCTAAAAAAATTCTCTCAAAAGTGTGAAAGTAAATTCAGAAAGGACAAGGATCTGTATTTATAGGGAGGTAAAAATGACCTCCCCATCGGTAAGATAACCGTTGCATTCAAAAAAAACCTTTGCGGGTTGACCTATTGAGACCGGCAATTTTGCGCCTTCTTCACTTTGAAAAGGTTAGGACAGTTCTCTTTGGTTAAGAAAGAATTCCAACCGTCTTGGCGCTTAATGGTAAAAAATCCTCTTTTAAGGGGTAAATGTTATAGCCTAAAAACCAACGGATATAAATAGGACACGTAGCTTCATCTTGTTCCTACACGTGTCCCTTTGCTGCAGCAGAAAAGTACACGGTCCAAAAAGTTGTATGGTCAAAAGTACACCTTTCTGAATAAAAAGAGTTATATTAGCCCTCCTTTTAGCCCAATCTGTACTTAGGCCCAGCATCTACAAAAAGCATTTTTGTAGAATGGATGATGTGTACTCTCCAATCAATGATCGCCACGTGTCATAAAAATATTGCTAAGCCAATCAGATGCTCCCAAATTAGGGTGACATCAAGGTACAACAATCACTTCAGACACTATAAATAGTCCTTGAAATCAAGGGAAAGGTACGTTTTTCAAAGCACTGTACTGTTATTCTACCATAAATTTTCTCTCTCTCTATCTACTTTCTCTCTCTAAAAGTTTTTAGACTTTTGATATGTTAGTTTGTGCTCTCAAGTTTGAAAGCTATTTTCTAGACTTGCTTTAGAAGATAGTGATTATGTTTTTTGTCCAAGTGTTGATGATTGGGATAAAATTGAGAAATTGGTTAAGATCTTGGAAGTATTTTATGAAGCTACTATGATTATTTCGGGATCAGAGTACCCCACTTCTACATTTGTTTCTTGGGGAGGTTTGTAGAGTCAAAAGGATGTTGGATAGTAAGAGTGATTCTAGTGATGTCTTTGTCAAAGAAATGGTGAAAAATATGAAACAAAGGTTTGATAAGTATTAGGTGAATGTAATTTGTTGATGTATATAGCTGTTGTGTTGGACCCTTAAATTAAATTGCAAAGTCTTGAAATAGTTTTCCCAACAATGTTTTCGCCCGATGTTGCTAGGGAGAACATTCATAAAGTTAAAGCAACTTTGTATGAGCTTTATGAAGAATATGTTCTTTTGTATTCTTCTTCAACTACTCGACAATGTAGAAGTACAACTAGTGCTAGTGATGGAGTTGGTGTTAGTATTGGTGGTGGGAAGAGGAAAACATGAATGTTTGAGCTAATACAAGTTGCAAGGTCTCAAGACATACCCAGGGTTCGGAAATCGGAAATTAAGTCATATCTTGAGCAACGGTGCTTTCTTGCAAAGTCTAAGGATCATGGTGCTTCTTTTGACATCTTGGGATGGTGGAAAGATAGAACTAGTGAATTTCCTATTTTATCTAGATTGACAGCAGATATTTTAGCCATTCCCATTACTACTATAGCATTTCAGGCTACATTTAGTGCCGGTAGTCGAGTGATTGACCCTTATAGGTCTTCCTTGATTCTTAAAATTGTACAAATATTAATTTGCACCAGAGATTGGTGTAGATCACTTCATGGGGTGAAGAGAAAAAAATAAGGTAAATCTTTCACTAACTTGGTATATCTACTATGGTGTATTAATTTTCATTTCATTTACAGTATATCTTAAGTCTTAACTAACTTTATTATATATACTTCAGGACAAGGCAGAACAGCCTAAGGAAATTATTATTCCTATCGAATAGGTAATCATATGTTGTTATGTTTTTTTTAAAAAAATTCCCTCATTTTTTTAGAACTTGACCAAATGCTTTTTATTTAACTTATGATTGTATGGTGTAATGGAAGTAGCATGGAGCGAGCATTGGAGGATTTAGAGCATATGACAACTTTTAAAATGGACATTTTGCCTTAAGAAAAGAATGGAATCTTTATTTTAAGTAATATATTGAATTTGTGTTGGTTCGTATATTATCGTTGTTGAACTTTTGTATTGTTGTGAAACTTTTGTATTCTTGCAACTTGCAAAACTTTTATATTGTTTTATTAGAATCATCAATGATGATAGAATCATTGAACTCACTTTGTACAGATTTTTCACAAAATAAATTTTCCAAACGAGCTTGAGCTCATGATCGAATTCGAGTTCGAGCCGAGCTCGAGCCAAGCCTGAAAATGAGCTTGAGCCTAGTCGAGCTCACGAGCCGACCTCGAGCCGAGCCTAAAAACGAGCTCGAGCCTAGTCGAGCTCACAAGCCGAGCTCGAGAAGAAAATTCTAATCACGTGCTTGAGCCGAGGTCGGCTCCCCCAAGCTCGTCGAGTTCATGAGCAGAGACGAGCCTAATGCTATTCGGGATCGACTCGCTCGATAAGCACCCCTACCGGTAATTACAGTGTCATCATCCTTAGCCCCATCTTGCCTCATGACATAGACTCTTCCTATCAGTGCTTGTCATGGTGGCTTACGATTTGCTACTCCACGACAAGCACTATTGTTACACCTGTAACAAAATTTGGTCATTGGAAGAGTAGTTGCCCAAGTATTTGAAGGATCCAAAGAAAGGAGTTTCTAGTTTAGATATGTATGTTAGAGAAGTGAACTTATTAACTTCTGCTTTTTGGGTATTTGATACCGCATGTGGTTCGCACATTATCTGTAATATGCAAGGCCTCAAAAGAAGTAGACCTTTTAGGAAAAGGAGAAATAGATATTCGTGTTGGCAATGGAGCACAAGTTGCTACATTGGCAGTAGGAGTGTATAGCCTAATTTTACCTTCAGGACTAGTTTTAGAACTTAATAATTGTTATTATGTTCCTGCTATCACAAAGAATATTGTTTCAAATATTGTTTTGGAGTTGGAAGGTTTTTCATTTATTATAAAGAACCATTGTCGTTCCGCCTATTTGAATGGTATGGTCTATGTCTTCGCTAAGTTATCAAATGGTTTATATGTGCTAGACTTAGAAACCCACATCTATAACATAGACAACAAGAAACACAAAGCAAATGATTCAAACCATGCATACCTATGGCATTGTTGATTAGGCCACATAAGCTCAAAGCGTATTGAGAATCTTCATAAAGATGGAATTCTCAAATCATTTGATACTTGTGAGTTTTGCTTGATGGGGAAAATGACAAAGACTCCTTTCACATGTTCAAGTGAGAGGACTACTGAGCTTTTAGCCCTCATACACACACCTATGAGTAATTTGGCTAGGGGAGGGTATAATTACTCATTACTTTTATCGATGATGTTAGCAGATTTGGATTTGTTTCCCTCATGTGGCATAAGTCGGAATCCTTTGAAAAATTAAAGAAATTTCATAATGAAGTACAAAACCAACTTGGGAAGAAAATTAAGGCATTGCGATCTGATCGTGGTGGGTGAATATTTATCTCAAGAACTGGGTTATCATTTGAACGATTGTGGAATACTTTAACAACGGACTCCACCAGGAACACCACAGTGAAATGACGTTTCTGAAAGAAGGAATCATACTCTACTTGATATAGTTCGATCCATGATGAGTCTTGTTGATCTTTCTATTTCATTTTTGGGATTTGCGCTTGAAACAGCGACATTCACACTTGAAAGAGCACCATCCAAAGCAGTTGAAGAGGCACCATATGATATGTGGACTGGAAACGTTCCAAAATCATCTTTTCAAAAGATATGGGGTTGTGGAGTTTATAAACATTTACTTTCTGATAAGCATTCACCCAAATCCGGTAAATATCTTTTTGTGGGTTACTCAAAAAATACTAAGGGATATTACTTCTACAACCGAAATGAAAACGAAGTATTTGTTGCTCGTAATTGTGTCTTTTTGGAAAAGGATATTATTTCCAGAAAAACAAGTGGGAGAAATGTATACCTCGAAGAAATTCGAGATGAGCAATAAATGGATGAGGTTAACACCTCACGAGAGGCAGCCTGGCACGAAAATTTTGAGGAGGCGGTGCATCCATTTCACGTACCTCCTACCATCCCACTTGGAGATACTCCCTGCGAAGTCACTCAACCAGTGAGGTAGAAACTTCTTATGTTGTTCCCTAACGTACGTTTAGTAGGACAATCATTTCGTCAAAGAGATATATTGATTTCCTTTTGACTGAAAGTTCTGAAATACCGATTTTAGAATCAAAAAAACCTACTAGCTACAAAGAAGCTTTGGATAGTCAAGACTCCAAAGATGGCTTGAGGCCATGAAATTTGAAATGGATTTCATGTCTGAAAATCAAGTATGGGACTTGGTTGATTTGCCTGATGGGGTAAAACCCATTGGATGCAAATGGATTTTCAAGTTGAAAACAGATAAGAATGGAAACATTAGTGTTTTCAAAGCAAGGTTGTGGCAAAAGGTTTCAAACAAATTCATGGTATAAACTATGATGAAACCTTCTCACTAGTAGCCATGCTGACGTCCATTAGGATACTCCTCGCGACTGCTGCCTTTCATGACTCTGAAATATGGCAGGTGGATAGATGTCAAAACCACTTTCTCGAATGAGTTCTTGAAAGAGGATGTGTACATGACACGACCTCAAGGTTTTGAAGATCTAGAAAATCTAGGGAGGGTATGCAAGCTTAAGAAGTCCATTTATGGACTAAAGCAAAGCACAAAGGAGTTGGAACCTCAGATTTGATGAGGCAGTCAAGAAATTTGGCTTTTTTTAAATAATGAAGAGGAATCTTGTGTATATAAAAAGTTAAGTGGGAGTAGTATTACTTTTCTAGTCTTGTATGCTTGAGTTAGTCAATGAATGGCATAAAATGTTTCTCTATGAAAGATCTAGGAGAGGCAGAGTACATAATAGGAATAAAGATCTATAAAGATAGATTGAAAGGGCTGATTAGACTTAGTTAAAAGACATATTGATAAGGTTCTTGCAAGGTTCAAGCTAAAAAACTCCAAAAGTGGTTTCATTCTCATGCAACATGGCATAACACTTGTTAAGACTCAGTGAACTTCGACTCTTGTTGAGGTCAAGCATATAAGTAATATTCCTTATGCTTCTGCAGTAGGATCCATTATGTATGCCATGATATGCACTCGACCGGATGTTGCATATGCTTTGATTATATGCAGCAAATACTAATCAAATCCAGGAGATGCGCAGTGGATTGAAGCGAAAAACATCCTTAAGTGCTTGTGGAGGACTAATGATAATTTTTTGGTTTATGGTGGAGATGAGGAGTTGGTTGTTAGTGGATACACCAACCCAAGCTTTTAGAGTGACAAAGTTGATTTTCAATCCCAATTTGGTTTCATATTTTGTCTCAATGGAGGAGCTGTGAGCTGGAAGAGCTCTAAGCAGAGTACCATCGCAAATTCTAAAATAGAGGTTAGGTATATTGTAGCAAAGGAAGTTGTTCAGATCAAAAAGTTCATTGGTGAGCTTGGTGTAGTTACTAGCATTGCGAATGGCATTGAGTTGCATTGTGACAACATTGGTGCCATTTGTAATCCCCCACAATTTTAAAGAATTTTCATAAATATATTAAAGTATTTATGTAGTTACATTTAAATCCAAACGAGTTTGGAAAATGATTTGACTTTTAAAAAGGGTTGACTATTTTAAAAGTCAACTAAAAATATTTTTCATAGCTTAGTAAAAATTGTAATGTTTTAATTAAGCATGTTTTAATAAGAGTTTTAATTACTAAAAGTATATTTGAAAAGGAAGCTTAATGGAATCGAAAGCCCAAAAGTGATAAAAAGGGAAAGGGTTATTTGATGACTAAAGTACTAATGAGCCCATCTTATTAGTCATCAAAGTTTCATTTATTAAAATCTCTTTTCCTAAGCCCAAAAGGAAAAGCCTCTATTTAAATATCCTAAAAACCCGAATTTTACCCTACACACTTTATTTCTCTCTCCCCTTCCACGTGACTCTCTTCTCTCTCTCACTCGGCGCTTTTCTTTCCTTCTCTCTCCTCCTTTGTGCGCCATTCTTGATCTTCTCTCAAAACTTGTTTCTTCTTCTTCAAGTAACGTTTCTTGTTGAACAAGAAACGTCACAAATCTTTGTTGGAGCCAAGAATTTGACCGCCGGTTTTCTTGTTCCGTGGTTGCTGCTGTACGGCCTTCCTCTCCTCCATTGTTGTGGTTGTTTTTCTTTTCTTCCTCTTCAAGATTCCATTAAAGTACTAGTTTTTTATATTATTTTATTAATAATTAGCATGTTTATGATTTAAATTACTTTTATATGCCTAAAATATTTCGGCTTATGTTTATTAGTATAATAAATTCCAGATTTTATATGTTAAGTTTTTTCAGTTTTTATCATGAAATTTATAGTTTTAGGGTTTTAATCACTAGAAACTATATTTATAAAGTATAAATCATGAGATTTGGTTAGTATATAATTTTATATGTATTAATATATTTTCAGAAGATTTATTAATTATAAATGCTGTAATTTCAGAAAATAGTATTTTAAGGGTTTTAAATGATTTTTGATCACTAGAATAGTTGTACTATACTAGGGATTAAAAATAACGAAAGTTTGGTATTTTAAAAACACGTTTAAGGGGGTTTTGATCGTTTTAAAGTTGCTGTAAATTTTTAGTACGAGATATTTATTTCATTATTTTATTTCTAGGCGGAGATTTCGTAGGGGACTTTTAGAGCGTAAAAGTGGCCTACAGATTTGTTTATACAAGGTACGTATACATTGTCTACGTGCTATATGATTTAGAAACATGCTCTAAGAATGTTTTATTTATTAGTATCATGTATAGGACTCTATTTGTTCATATATATGATTTACTAGAATTGTTTTACATGTTATTTGCCTATGTGCTACATGTAAACTAGAAGTATTTATGAGTATTAATGTTTGTATGGAAGTTTGATGCAAGCAGATAAGTCAAGTTTATGTATTAATTCGTGAGTGAATTAATGTAAGTAAGATTGAATCATGTTTTACATGGATTCTTGAGTATTATTATTATCTTATAAGAACCGTGGATCTTATTTGGTAAGTACAAGTTATACCTATATAAAGGTAAAGTTTATTCTTGGCTAGGTTCAACAAGCAAGTTAGTAAAGTATAAAAAGAAGTTAATTAAAGGAGTCTTGATTGATAAGTTGTGAACACTTGTTAATCCAAAGATAAAAAGGAATTCTGTTATGATTGTGTGATTTCTAGTTATGTGTTATTTGCTTGGTTGGTGTCAACACAAGTATTAAAATAATTCAACGTAAAGTGAAACGAGAATAGGTTATAGACTTTAGACTGGTGCACGTCTAGAGTTGGACACTAAGGGTTGGAGTACATGGTGGTAGCCTGTGGCTTTTCTAGGATTGGATTGATCACCATTCCTCATTACTTCAAAGGTTCCTCGATATCGCAGGTCATTTTGGAATATGTGGTAGCTCCCATATTTTCTATTTTCAGGTTGAGACAACTCGTCCAATAACTATTCCATTTAAAGAAAGAAATAAAGTTTAGAGTCTAGTTCAGTAAGAGTTGTCTGCAGATTATTATATGTTTTATTATTGTTTATTCCTGCATGTTATTTTGTAGTATCATGTTTAGGATTATGTATGTCTGATATGTAGTACTCAGCTTTGCTGATTACGTGCTTGTTGTGTGTGTGATCACGGCTTTGCCTATTGATCCTGTGGTGATCCTTCGGGGGAGCAGAGTCAAGACAACATTGACATTAGAGGTTCGCAGATGCATCTCATTGGGAATCTGGAATGGAGAGACTCTTGTATTATTAGTTTCATTTAAGTCGTTTTCATAGGAGCTTATGTTTTCAGACAATAGTTCTAAGTTGGTGTGTTTTAGTTTCTGACATTGTTTTTGATTTCATAAGTTTTAATAAAGTTGTTTTAGAAAGTTGTTTTCCGCTGCAAAATTCTGAGTAAGCCGAAACGTTATCACACGGGGGATAATGCCTTGGTATTTCTCTAAGGTTTATTATAAAAGTATTTTCTAGAAAGAGAGAAGTATCGGGGTGTTACACCATTGCTCAGTCCAAAGAACCTAGATCGCATCAAAGGTCCAAACATGTGCTCAGGAAATTCCATCTTATTCAAGAGATCGTTGGAAGATAGGATGCGAAAAGTAAGCTAGGTTTATACTAAGGATAATGTAGCAGATAATCTAACTAAATCGCTTGCTCAACCTAAGCATGAGTGTCACACTAGGTCTATGAGGCTTAAGCATATAAGAGAATGGCTTTAGGTTGTTTATTTCATATTTACAATTGTAAAGACATTTATTATGCTTTATATGTTTATCAATAAAAATTCGTTTCTTATTTAATTTTTTGGTTTAGTATTAATAAAATGTTCAAATAATTTGTGTTTTCAGATAGGATTATCGAAAATGTTTTAATAATGGAATCCTATAAAGTGAATCGAAATCACAATTTATTTAAAGTCCCTACTCTAAATCACTAAGTTGGACATAAGTGATTTATTTAAAAGACAAGTATATATTTAATTGACAACACAATTCCATGGGCTATGGAGACATAGAGATGTCTAATTGATTATATAGATGTATATTTGATACATTGAGACTTGACCTAATTAGATTCTAAAAGAAGAATCAAACTACTATATATTGATCCCCTTAAAAAGCATACTATATTTAGTGGATTCCTTATACATGAGTATGTCTTAATAACCATAAAATAATTAGTTTAACTTTGACACTGTTAAATGTCGTGCTGTAAAAGGAGGTTATAAAGCCAGTGATCAGGTGGGCTAAGAATTGAGTGGGAGTTATAGTAATACAAGAGTGGATAAGTCCTCCTATTAATAGGAATGATGTCTGGGCCTCTTAATGAGCAAGAATTGGAAAATTGCATGGCCATGCGTAATAGGATTAAAGAGTTAATCCTTATTTGAGCAGTTCGAACTCAGCGATCAAGGAACAAAATTTGAGAATAACATAATACTATCAAATTTAGCATCAAGTGACTTAAGGAATTTAACATTGCGCTCTTGTTTTCGGACAAGTGGGAGATTGACGGAATATGTCCTTAGACATCCCGACAATTAATAAATATAAATAGGAATTATATTATGAAGATAATAAAGTTAATTATCTTAGTAATCGTATTTTCTTGCTAGAGAAAAACTATGATTAATAGGACAATATTGATTGGACCGATAACTAAAATAGATTAATCCTATGAGGTCACACATTGTAGCACAAGTTGGACAAAGCAATCCAAATTCATTTAGGATTAGGATTGGGCTAGTCCTAACGAAAGTAGGAGGAGAATTAGTTCTCCTAACTAGCCTATGACTCTTCTATTATATATAGAATATAATATGTTAGGTGATGAATTCAATTAATCAGTTTCTTTTCAAAGAGAGAGAAAGTGAAACCCTAAACTATTCCCTCTAACAGACACCTATACCACCTAAAAACAAGAGATTTCTTCTCTTCCATTTTACCAAACGTTGATGTTCAATTGATGCTCGTGGACTGATTAGAGGAGCAACACTTGGGTTTTCGGATCTTCGAATTCAAAGCTTGCATACAATAACGAAATCACGCTACAAAAGTTTGATATTTAATCGCTATTAAATGATTCATGTGTTTGATTACATTTGCGATCCTATGATAAATATTAGAAAATTATTTGCTGAAATTCCGATATATACATCTATATATTCCTACCCTCTTAGGGTGCGTTATGCTCAACTTAAAAAATTAAGTTTCAGGTCCAATAAGTTCAGATAAGTTGTAATAAGGTCTAACAAGGGCAATAAGTTCCAATAAGGTCTAATAAGGTCCAATAAGTTCCAATCAGGTGCAATAAGTTCCAATCAGGTGCAATAAGTTTCAATCAGGTCTAATAAGGTCCAATAAGGTCCAAATAGTCAATGTTTAATAAACATTTGTATTATTGTCCATTATTTTGTTATTCATAATTTCATATCACTATTAGCTGATTATGTTATTATTAGAATTTTAATTAAAGTACCACAATGATTATATAGTATTATACTTGTATTAGTGTCTATTATTTTATTATTATTTGTATTATGTCTATTATTTTATTATTTATTGTATTATGTCTATTATTATATTATTTATACTATTAGCTGATTATGTTATTATTAGAATTTTTTTATTAAAGTACCACAATGTATAGTATTATATATTTATTGTCTATTATTTGATTATTCATATTGCTATTAAATAATATTATATATCATGGTCAAATAATTAAGGTTAACAATAATAATAATAATTATAATTACAATATTTTGCAATTCGTCTTTAAATAACTAGAGATAACATGTTTTCGTTACTAATAACAATGAAAGATATAAATGTTATAATTACATCAATGAAAGTGAAGTGAGAATTTTTTATATGTTCCAATTTTAACTTGTTAGCAATAAATGTCAATTAACTTTTGATTTTCTACTAGTGTTTTATAAAATCAAAACAAGACTATTAGATATATTAGTGATGAAAGTTATGTATAAGCAAATATATAAATAGTAAATTTTTTTGTTCAATTAAATATCATAAGAGATAACTAATAATCATTTTTTTTAAAGGACGAATTATAATAATTATTACTCCATAAAAAATTTTGAGGGGTAGTATTTACGTTAGTGGTAATATTTATGTTATTCATGGTCAATGGTTTTGTCTAATAAGGTTAAATAAGTTTCAATCAGGTCCAATAAGGTCTAATAAGTTTCAATCAGGTCCAATAAGGTCTAATAAGTTTCAATCAAGGCCAATAAGGTCTAATAAGTTTCAATAAGGTCAATAAGTTCCAATAAGTTCCAATTAGGTTCAATCAGGTCCAATAAGATGAATCATATCCAATCAGGTTTAATAAGTTCGAATAACTTCAGTTCAGGTTCAATAGGTTAAGTTCAAATAAGGTCCAATAAGTTCAGGGCCAATAAGTTGAATCGAACGCATCTTTAATGGACTAATTTTTTTTTTAATGCAATCTCGTAATGGCCTAGATGACCCTATATTATATCGTGGAATTAGCAAGTGCAATGTTTTCTTCACAGCTTCCCTCTCATAGTCGACCCTCATTGGACCGGATTTGTCAAACGAAACCCTATCTCTCTCTCTCCTTTTCTCTCAGGAGCTCAATTTTATGCCCTAACCCCATCTTCGCCAAACCCTAACCCCAAATCACTCCATGAAAATCAATCCTCGATATCAAATTAGGGTTTCCTCCATGAGAACCATGACATTCTGATGATCACTTCAACCTCAATTTCATAGCAGCTGCTCGTTTTTAAAGCTTTTCAACAATGGAAGGAAGCGCTGTTGAAGATCCTGCTGCTCCTGAGTCCTGGGAGGTAGCAGATGTTGAGGAAAGCATGAAGAGATTGATGTTTTCTTCCTCTGCTAAAGACTCTGCTAGCTCATCTTCTCGTACCAATAGTATTGCACCTGATGATTTAACCTCAACTTCGCTGAATTTGGCTTTCTCAATTGGTGGAATCGCTGACAACGCTGACGTTTCGGGTCTTTCTGATGATGCTATCAATCAAGTTGATCAATTTCTTCGGGAGGCTTTACAAAACCCTCGCGAGCGCTTGTCAAGTGAGCTTCTTTAATTTCTCTTTTTTTTTTCTTCCAATTGATGTGATTCGGATGTGTATTTCTTTTACTGTAGTTTGTGTTTAGATTAATGCTGATGCTTTTATACTGTATTCGAAAAAAAGCTATTTTATTTGTAACGGTGGCTATGTAGCTAGATCAGGAAGTTGTGTTAGTATAGGAGTGTGTTTGTTTTGGCATCGGAAAGGCTTGGGAGCAACACCACACAATTAGCTCTCAAAGTGTAGAAATACGACTTGATATTTGGTAACTTGTGCGGAATTTAGGTATGTGATGTTGTTATTTAGTTATTGAGCTTCCTTGCTAAATGACTAAATGAAGCCAAACTTGATTGCAAGTTCGTTTGATTGAAAAAGTATCCATTGGATGTGGTCAAAATGTAGAAGTGAAGTTTTATTGTTTGTCCAAAAGTATTGATTGGATGCGGTAGAAATGTAGTGGCGAAGTTTAGTGGGATAAGGTGGGGGCAATATGGTGAAGATGTGTTTTGCAAGAGATTATAGTTTATTGCAACCTCCATGGTATGTCTTTGCTCATGCAAATTCCGTGGGTCTAGGATCAAAGTTTTGCTAGGAAGATAACTTAAAAATAGATGATTTTGAGCTTCCACTATGTCAGAAAAGACAATTGCATGATATAGTGTTAGTTATACATTTTTATCTTTCATAGAATGGTTAGGTGTTGGTGTAGCCGTGTTGGATTTTGTGGCAATGTTGGTATACTTTTGGCTTACCTTTGTTATAGTACTCTGGGTGATATATGTCGGATTCTTGTTGTGATTTTGTATCATACGCCTCTGGGCAATCAATTGCAGATGAGTAGGGCAAGAAAAAGGTTGAATAAAGCATGAGAATTGGATTTGTTGTTATCCTATCATTTAAGACTATCACCACCCTTAGTTTTGGGGATTTTCGGTCCAAATTTCACGTTTTGGTTGTGTGATATGAAAAGATATATGATATGAGTTGAATTGTGAAGTTGAAATTACTCATACTAATTATGTTTATATGTGAAATCTGACATTAGACAATTGGAAACCACTTTGGCTCTAGGATTTGCTTTACAAAACTTCTTTTTGGTACGTTTTTTTGTCTTGACAATGGTAACAAGCATACCCTTGGTTCTGAACAAAGTTTTTATTGCTTTGCCAACTTAGTTTTAAAAGGCACTAGGCGCAAGGCAAAGGGAGGCGCAAGGTGAAGGCGCGGGCATCCCGTAGGCGAGGCGCACATTTGGTACCAAAAAGCTTTAAAATCAATTGTAGAACATATTTTATGCTTAAAACAACATAACAATTTTTTAAAAATATAAGTTGCTGTAATTAAATATTATACGCTTTGCCTACTCGTTGTCAGACTAAAAAAAACTGTATATTTTTATTTCGAGAGGAACTGAGATAGGAGCTTTAACAAGAAAAATAGAAGCAGAATCAAAACAAGAGAAGAAAAAAGGAAAAAGAATCTGAGAAAGGAAAAAAGAGATAAGGGCATGTGATTTCTTGCGGTCACTATTTGAAAAAAAGAAAAACAAAGGGAAGTGGGTCCCTTCTACAGCTGTAGAAAGAGAGGATCAAAGTCCCTTTAAAAAAAAAAAGAACACAAAGAGAGAGAGAAGAAGATTGAAGAAAGATAAAACATACCTAGAGGTTGCGCGCCGGCGAGATACTGGAGAAGTGGTGTCGGAATTAATAGTACACAGCCCACGGGTTCTTCTGTCATCTCTGGCGAGTGGAAGACCATTAATTCCCACCAAATCATGAATCAAGTTGTTTTCCCAAATTAAGGATTCTTTTTTCTTTTTGAGTAGGAAAATTACGGATTCTTAATTAGGGTTCAATTTGATGAAATTCAATGCCATTAACAAAGGGATTTTGCTCGAAATTGGTTAATTAAAGCCAAGTAAGTTTAAATTTGAAGGAATTTTTTGTTTTTTTTGCAACTTCTCAATGCAGATCTATCTCTTCCCTTGCTCTCCTTTGCCCCTTTGCTGAATGCGGTGAAGCACTACGCCTCACACCTCCCAAAGAGGCTGCTAAAGCGCGCGCCTCTCCTCGCATGACGTAAGTGCCTCGCTGAGGAGGCGTTTTCTCAGCACCTTTACTCCCCTACCGCCAAGGCGTGCTTTTTAAAACTAAGTTTGCCATGATGCGATCTTCAATCTCTTAATACAATAGAAATCGGTCGAATATGCATGAATGATGTAGAACTTTTTAATTGCTATTATTTAGCATCTTTGAAGCATGAAAGGCTCTCAGAGTAGCGTTTTGTTGTTTCCTAGAAGTTTTGCAATTTGATATGCTTAGAAACTGGGACAAAGTCCCCGCAGATGGCGTGGTGTGGTCCTCTTAAAAGATTGGTTGTGCTCTGCTGGTAGGAATGTTTTAAGAGAGGCAGCAAATAAATTGTTAGTGCTCTCCATGGGCATGTTTCGGCAAGTGTCAATAAGCCGTTGAGAAAAAATAGAAAACTTAGTTTTGTTAGTGCTTTTCGCACTCACTCTCTCTTTCTTCCCTCCACTATGACACTGGCAACTACCTGTGAGTGCCTCTTGTGCGTTTGATTCACCGCCTGGCGGCTGCGGCTGCATTCCACTGACCAGCAAGTAGATAGAGGTGAGCAAGTGGCAGTTACCTACTTGTGGCGTAGTGGCCCTCTAAACATTTTGGTTATTTCCAACCACTAGGAATGTTTAGATTAAGACAAATTTGAATGTGTGTAATCTTAAGAATCCATGGGCATCTTTTGCAGCCAAGAGCCCAAGAAATTTGTCAGACAAGTAAACGTACTTTTGTTAGTGTTTTTCGCCCTTTCTTTTTGCCAGTGGATAATTAAGCGAGCATCAGAGGTTCTTAGGTGCTCAGGCACAAGCCATGTCAGGTCAAGTGCTTTTTATGTGCTAGGCGAAGCAATTTCAAAGAAGCACACTTGAGGCCCAAAAAGGCGCACCAAGGTGCACCCTATGCATTTCTCAGATATTTTTACATCAGATCTTTAAAATTTTCCTTTGCTGCACTTCACTTTATTGAGACGCACCGAGGCGGGTCTAAGGTGCTTCTTGGCGCACCAGCATCCTATCGCCTCAATGCGCCTGGAGCTTTTTCATACAGTGCTTTCTCCCCCGTCACTATGACATTTGCAATTGCCTGTAAGTACTCACCTGATATCTGAAGTCACTGGCTACAGCCCACTGTAGTAATGCCAGCAAGTACACAGAGGTTATCAATTGTTCCCTACTTGCGGGCTCTCTTCTGTGCGCCTATGGGAGTGCTCTAAAGTGGACTTTTGATATGAATTAATAATACTGATTGGGGTGTTTTTCTCTATGCCTATTCTGAATTTTTAACTAACAAAACTAAAATGAAGGTTTTCATTAAATATGGTGAATAAGCATCCAATCTACTCTCGCAAGTTACAAAAAACTCAAGAACTCAATTTATTAAACTCAACTCTGGATGTAAAGTTAGAACATAAGGCTTATATTAGCCAAAACAATAATTCTGGTATATTTCTAAAGTAAAAGTACACAAGAGTTAGGGGTTGTTTGTTTAACATTATTTAACATAGGAAGTTAGAAATCTTAGGAATTAGAATTGTTTGGTGTTGTTTGGTTGACAAATTCATGGGAAGTAGAAATTTCTAGGAAGTTCCACTTCCCACAAAATGAAGGAGGTTGCTTACCGAGGGGGACCTAGGTAAGTGGAAATTCCCGTGGGAATTTTAATTTCCCTTGAATCACCAAACAACATCTAGCAATTCCTAGGAAATACAATTACATGGGAAGATAATATTCCAAGGAACTTGCACTTCCTACATTCAACCAAACGAGCACTTAGACTATACAAAATTCTGGAATATTCTTGCTGACTATTAAGGGAAAGCATATATAACTCAACTTAATTGGAGGCTCATACAGCTGTCAATGATCATTATAGATCTCTGTTATAGATATATGCCAAGTGAATTTGCTTAAGGGTAGAAATTTGCTATCTAGTCTTTGCTAAATATTTGACAAGTTTAATATACTCCCATATGGCAATATGAGTGAGCATGCTCTAGAATTTGGCAAGGTTTGTGGGGGTCATGCGAGACTAGTAACCTGCAATGAATATTTATAAGCACTAATTGATGTTATTATTCGGAATTCAGTCTTGATGATAAACTTTTTATATGTGATATCAAGGCAACATATAAAGTAGTTCTGTTTGGATTCAAGTAAAGTTTCATATTCTTGTCTTCCTTACTCTCTTTGAACTAAGCAAGGGTTATATAAGTTGGAGGTTCTCATATATATTGATGATCTTTTCCTAGATATCTCCCCAGTCCTTACCCATATATGGTCTAACCTTGTGAGTCATAATTGAAAAAATGTTTTGTTTTCTTTTTTAAATTGAATTGGCATTACCTTTTTTTACATTAAGGTTCTATGCTTTTTGTCAAATAAAGCTGATTGTTAGATTTAAGAAAAAAGAAAATGAATTTTCAAACAAACCTGAAAGAAGGCCTTTAAGGGAGTTAGCTTTGTGTGGAGTAAATATTTTTTTCTCCTCTGTAAGGTGCATTTCATTTTGTTTCCCATCCTTATCTTTTGCAGCACTTTAGGTCTTGAGATATATCTCTTTGCTAGAAGCTTTTTCGCATAGGAAGCCAACCTTCTGAAAGTTTCTGGATGATCGTTTCCGTATAATGCATGTCGCATAAACTAACTATATCTTTGCGCATACTTCCTGATTTCTGTAGCTGAATCAGAAGCTTTGGATGAAACTCGAGAGTGTCCATGGGTTGGCAGCATTTGTAGTTTTTGGTGCCCCTTGTATTTTCTTGTGCTCATAGTATCTTTGCTTTTCTTCGAAGATAGAAATCAACATTTGTGGGGGTGCGTTTGTGTGTGCGTGTGTGTGGGCGGGTGCGTGCGGGCGCGTGCGTGCGTGGGTGTGGAGTGTGCTCTACTCCTTTGGTGACCAATTTAGGATCTTTGTGGGCATTTAGGAGATATAGTTATTTGCGCTATTGTGTTACTTTAGATTTTTCTGGCTGTTCTGAATAGAAGTCAAAGCTAATCCATGGAGACCTAGCAACATATGATGGTCCCATTTTGTTTGTCTATTGTTGTTTCACTTCATAGCAATTTTGAATTTTACGGCATACTTTATTTGTTATTGAATTTATTGCCTACTTCCATAAGAGTGAGACTTTCTACTTCCACTCTTATTTGTTTATCTTGTCAGCACTACTTGGTGATTATTTTCAGATATGAACATCATTAGGATTTGACGAGAGTTGTAATTCCCTATCATCTATTTACTTCCCACTAAATGTCATTGTGTTATGTCATTTTGTTTTTCTTCAAAAGTTCTGAAGTTGGATTAATGATTGTTGTTTTCAGTTCTACGAATGGAACAAGATGTTGAAAAGTTCATTCAGGATCCTACACGTCAACAGATGGAATTTCAGCTGCTTCCAACTTCTTACTTAAGGCTGGCTGCTCATCGTGTGGCTCAGCATTACTTCCTGCAGTCTATGGTCTTGCTAGATAATAGTCTCCTTGATGGATCTGGCTCCAGAATAATTGTCCAAAAGGCTTCAACTGAGTGTCGGCTGCCTCGTATACGCCTCGCAGATATTCCTGTACATTTGCCCCAAGAAGATAATGGCGTCATTAAGGTTGCCATCAAGCAGAGGCCTCAGAAGCATTCATCTTCATCCGGTGGTGGTAATTCAGGCTCTAACAATGGAAATAATTCCAAAAGTGTTGAGGAAAGGAAAGAGGAGTACAATAGGGCTCGTGCACGAATTTTTAGCCATGGTGGTTCCCCTGGTGTGAAGCCTGAAATTGAGGCAAAAAAAGCAGGTAGCTTGCAAATTGCTTCTTTGGGACTGCCAAAGGTCGATGAGAAATCTGCTATCGGAGGTGCTGACTCAAGTAGCGGAAGGGCTGTTGCTGTTGTTGATTCATCAAGTGGTAGCAGTAGGTCAGCTAGAAGTAGGACAGAAAAGAACCCTGTTAGTAGGTACAAACCTAATAATAGGGTTGCTATTTTTAGAGATCGTGAAATTGACCGTAAAGATCCTGACTATGACCGGAATTATGATAGGTATTTTATGTTTTTATTTTGGATTCTGTTTTGATGATTTTCTTATCGACCCCTTCAATTTTTCACTCGTTGCTGTGGAAATTGGAATGAAGAAATTAGAATCCGAGTTCTTTTTTCTTCCTACTAATACTCACAGACTGAGCATATGCTTGAGGCTTATATTATAGTACATTTAGGGGAATGAGATTTGAACTTGCTACGTATGTACTCTAATTCTCAGCCTCAACTTAACAACGCATTGGTCTTTTCACTACATATGTATATAATAATTACATATTGGCATGCACTTAAATGGTTTATATAAACCATCAGACATATGTTACATAGACGGCTCCTCTGTCTTCTTTGTTAGTTTGGTACTTGCGTTACATACAAGATACATGTAATCTACATATACTTCCTTATTAGAACGTTAGCTGTCAATTTCCTTAAATTTGAAGTTACCCTCCTCCACTAACTGAATAGTGATAAGCGGATTTCTTTGTCTCTCGTGTGTTCATAATCTGTACGGTTCTGTAGGGGTACTGATATCTCCATAACCAAGATGGGGGGAATTATATTTCCTCTCAAAAGGTCAACTACATATTAGGAGGAAGTTAGTGTCTGACTACAATACACATAATACAGTGTCTGTCTCATGCAATATAGTGTCTGTGTCATGCAATATAGTGTCTGATCAAATTCTGCCCCATCTCAGAGATGAGGGTATCACAATTTCTGATCTGTGTGGCAGAATCAGAGTACCGTGTCAAGAGTCAAATGTGCTCTTAAAATATAATTTTGCTTGCTTAAGGAACATTTTTTTGGGTGTCAATTGTCATAACTAACCTGCTTGTACTTGTGTCATTGTGTGCTCCTTATAGTGAACCAAAATTATACTTAGTGCTCTAATATCATTACATAGTAGTCTTTCTGGCACTTCAATGATTTACTGTCGCAGTTAGCTTGTACTTTCATATATCTTGCCTTTTGATTTCTGTCCAATCACATCTTTTTCTCTATGTATGCTAATAGTGATTAGTGAATGATGGTTTTTCAGGTATCTGCAAAGGTTTGATCCTGGATTTGGGTTTAATGCTGGGCCTTACACTGTCCAGCCAATGTACTCCCCGGCTGTTAATTATAATACAGAATTTCCTCAACTTGGGTCAACACCTAGGCCTCAGGTTTCTGCTGATCCACCATGTCCCCTTCCTCAGCATCTAGCTGTTCCATGGGTATCTCCATCTAACCCTGCTGGTCTTGGTTATGGTCATCCGGAGACTATGATGGCGGCTTATAGTCCAAATCATGTTAATCCACGTTCTGCCTCTGCTATATATCTACATTCCACTCAATACCCCTGTCAACGTCCTGGAGTGCAATTCATTCACCCCCATGAACTTATTCACCCATCATATCAGGTGGTATGCAATTGTTTTTTGTTTAATGTTGTAAGAGGGGAGGATTGGTTGGGAGGGAAGTAAGGCATCTGATGCACTAGCATATCTTTGGCATAATTGTTGGATTGTCTCTCTCTCTGTCTCCTGGAGGAGGAGAGGAGCGAGAGGCAAATCACTGCCTCTCTCCACTGCTTTTTTCTACCCCTAATACTATACGTAGCCTGCTACAATTCGATCCATTTCCCTTTTTCTCTGCCGGCAGCTCTTTGAATTTGTGGTTTCCCTCACATTCTTCTTCATACTAATTTTTTTGTAGTCCTTTTTTGCTGGGTGTATACTAAAGTTTCTGGCTATTATGTTCCATCTTCCCCCTGTGTGACCTGTTTTACCTAGTTTTGATTTATAACCTTTTTCTTGATCATAATTATTGCTTGCAATTATCTTATTGCGGAGAGTGCTATGGTCTTCACTTGCTGTTCTGCATGCTAGTTTGAAACTTTGAATACTGCATGTTTGGGAAGTATATGAAAGAGTTTGGGATGTATTATGTTTTGTTGGTCTGAAATTTTGAATTACCAACTGAGTAAAAGAAACACAAGGTCTTTTACTCACTGTCAAAAGAACAATACAAGGCTGATGTCGCTCCAAGACTTAAGCTTTTACACATTTCTGAATCGGAGTTTGTTCTATATGCACTCTTACCCTGCTGCTTTTTGAAACCCCAACAGAGCAGCCCTTAGCTCTGGACCTTTTGTTCTGCCACATTTCATGCACATAATGTTTTTACCTGCCAAAAGCTGATGCATTTTGACATTTTTTGTCTTCTATGATTTCAAAAATTTTCTACTATGTCTCAACTGTTATAGAGTATGTTCTATTGTAGATTTACCGATTTATATTGATTGGAAATAAGTCAATTTTTTTAACTAAAAGAAATTTCATTAATGCAGAAAAAGAATGTTCTACTGCCCGTTTTCAGATTCTTAATCCCCTTTAACCTTAGATATCAGAGGATGGATAAGCATGTAGAGTTTGAGACTTTTTTTGTCTATTTGTACAGGTTAAAGCAGCTTGCTGCATTAGCTCATCAAGATTGGCTAAAAGAATTGTAAAGGGGCTGATAAACTGTGAGGGGTGCTTTTGGGCATATCAAAAGAGGAACATAGGGGGGATTGGGAATTGAGACAACATAATAATTTTAGATACCTTTTTAAGTTTGGGAGGTGTTTTAGTGTTATATATATTGGTATGCCGAATTAACCTTTTGTTTAAGGTGTGAATGGAAAATATGCAAGATCAGAAGAAATATATGAGTTATGAATAAAAAAGGAAACATCAGTGACGGGTGGGCATTGTCTATTTTCATAGAGAATACATTTCTGCATTGTGTTAAGGAAAGTTTTGACACATCAAAATGCTGCTTTCTGAATTTTAATTAATTTGTTGGCTGGGAAACTGGGGGAAATATTTTTCTAATTGAGCCAATTATTATGATTCTAATAAGAGGTTGGTGATATTTTATGCAAGTCAAGACTCGAGAGGTACTAAACTTAAGCAACAGATATGGGTTATTTGAGGCCCATCATAGCTCTGGGAGTCTGGGATTTAAAAAGGCGTTTGGCATTTGCAGTTATTCCTATAATTTCCTAATAGGCAATAGCTTCCTTTTCTTTTCATAATGCTAGCCGGCAGTCCGCTATGAGTCAGCTTCCAAGTATTATATGTTAAAATGGAAAGGAACACAGAAATAAACCGAAATATCTGGCTGCTGTATTGATAGATTTGATTTGATACTCATTATTGACATTATGTTCTTTATTGTACGTGCTTGTGCAACCTTGTGCAGCCACAGCAGCAGCAACATGATGCAAACCTTGGGATGGCCCGGCCCCGTTGAGGGGCTTGGGCTATTGCCTGCACCCTGCCTGCTTGGATTTGATAAACCCTAAGAGGTACAGTGGCACTGGCACATTCAATGTGGCAGGGTGTACAGGCAATAAGAACTGAGGGGGGCTGGACTGACTACAACTGGTTGGAGAGATGCTTTTGAACAGTTAGCTTTTCCTCAGTTTTCAATTGGGCTCCTTGCATTATTTTGCTCGGTAGCTTGTGATTGGGACATAATTCAATCTGAAACTGCAATCAGTGATAATGCTGAAGAGAATCGAATGTACGTAAACCTGGAGAGGCTTGCGCTTCTTATTGAACAAGGTACGCCTAGTAACGGGGCTTTATATTCAATTTATATTTTGAACCTCAGATGCTTTTTTTTTAATATGTGCTGAGATATGTTTTGTACAAGATGAAATTATCTACTGGATTTTTCATGCAAAATAGGATGCAAGATGGTATAGTATATCAAAACATATACTTCCCCCGTTTCGTTTTAAATGCAACAAATGGGTTATTTGTGAGATATAAAATATTCATTTGTTGCATTTAAATCGAAACAGAGGAATTATGTATGATTGACCACCCATCCAAAAATATTATTTTAGAAGATTATTTTCGCATTAAGGATCAAATTGATTAACAATATGGATTCAGAATCAACTTTTGCAACAATTGTTTATTAAGTGAATCCGATAAATCTTCGAAGCTTTTCCTAATTAGGCGGAAATTGTCAAGTACTCTATTTTTTTTTTCAAGTTCTATGTTGCCTTTTGCACTATTTACGTATCTCACCTGCGACTGTCTTATCTTGCTAATATATGAAAATAAAAGTTACCATTTAAAAAGTTATTGGAATTCTCCATGTAAAAACATCAACTTTTATAGTTCTTATTAATCAATATATAATGATGTAAAAGTCGAAGTTGTACATCCACAAATGTGGAAGTCAAGGTGAGACAACTAAAAGAAAGTGTAAGGGAGTATTTTAATGCTTTAATACAACTAAGAAGAGTGATTCAAGTACTTTGAAAAGATTTTGATCACTATGGGTGAAATAGGGTCTAGCTCACATGCATTACAAGATCGGTGGGATTTTTATAATAGCTCTTGATGTGTTTCTTGAATGAGAAATCAAATTTTAGGCTCGTTTATTATGGTTAGTAGTTTAGCTTTCTTGAATGTTTCTTGGATTAATTTATAAGCGTTTCTTTAAGAATCTTAGAGAAAAAGTAGGGTTCCTGGTTAATCTTGGATTAGAACGTATGAATCTTGATGATTCTTTAGGGAAATTTGAACACTTTTGTGGTTAAGGAACTATGTTGGACAAATAATAATGAAGGATATGAAAAAAACAACTTTAGCGGTTGATTTCAACTAGGTTTTTGCTTTCTTAGCGAAGCAATGCTTTCATAGTGTACATACATTCCTAAGCCAACTCATAAACATAAATAACTAAGTAGAAGAAACTAGGAGACCAAGCAACTAGTCTACATGCGGCCATTGTTACCCTAACTCCTTGAACAAATTTAAATAACATAAATTAAATATAAGGCCTACCGTAGGAAAAACCCTTTCGAGTGAAAGGTAAAAGCCTATGACAAAGGTAGTCTAACGCAAATAAAACACCTAAATCAAATAGTTTCCTAACAGGACTTGGAGACTATAGAACTTGTTTTAACAGAACAAGGACTTGTTGTAGGGAAGCTATCCAGTGACACATCAATTCCTCACTTACACGCTCATCATTTTCAAGTAATCAGTTTACTAGCAAGCTGATACCGAATTCCTGTCTCTTTGTAGTAAACCCAAGAGAGAAGGCAAAGCAATATTGGGTAGAAGCCTGCAGAGAATGCTCGTTATGCTCTTTGAATGAAGCTGATACCGGAGTCATGGTCTCGTGGAGCTTTTTGGTTAAAGTTACGCTTACAAGTCTTACTTGCTTGTCTAAAGGATGGTTGTGTATACAACGCGGTCTGTTTTCTTTTTTAATCCCACTTATTGGTGTTTCTAAATATTTGGGTATTGTATAATGCCTTTATAAGATTAATGTAGATATTGGATGAATACGAATCCTAAATTTCGCTATTTTCTGCTCAATACTATATTCTACTTATTCGACCAGAGTAATTCCTAGTTCCAATTGAGAAGGAACTAATAATTTTTGATCCGTCACATTAACTTCTTAGTTCAAAAAAGTTGATATAATTCAAATAAAATAATAATATTTTATGATGAATGACATGGGTGTATACGGAAGTAGTAATGTTGTATAAAAAGTGATAAATGTTGTATAAGAACTTAAAAATACTAAAAGAGTATAAAGAATTGCAATGCCAATCGTTCTTTGATTGGAACAAACATTGCTCCTCCTTTATGGGAACTACCCAAAGCTCTCATCTTTAGTCACTTACAACCAATGGCGGATTTACAGTGGGTACAGTACCCCCATTCCCAAAATGAAGGAAAAAAAAAACGCTGCCCAATACAGATGTTTCTCACGCTTCCCTAACTTTCTCTCTCCTCTGGGCTTCTCTGTTCTCTGTCAGTGTAATGTTTCTTTTTGACTCCTTCTCCCTCATACTTTTTCTTCTCTCTTTCTTTCTTTATTCCCTCACAACCTCACACCGCGGGCGATTAAGTGCCAACTTGCCGCCGTGCCGGAGGAACCTTTCTTTCTTTTTGTCGCCACTTTGCCGGAGCCCGGAGGCCAGAACAGCAGAACGTCTTACACAGTTACACGGGTCGTCACGCACTTTGCCGGATCCCGGAGGCCAGAACGACAGTCATCACTCGCCAAAAGAAGGCAGAAGCCCAGAACTGAGAGCCCTACTGGCTACTGGTTCAGGTATTTTTTTTCTTTTATTTTCATTTCTGCTAATTTATAAATTATAGACTTCTCATTTTGATGTGAATTGATATTTTGAATTGAAATAAGAAATTATGAAGATTAAATTTAAATGTGCAATTGAAGTAGAGGTTGTGAATTGAAATTAGTTGAATTTTGAATTAGATGTTGAAAACAAGGGACTTTGAATTAATATCTAATAATATGTGTACTTATACTAGATTTGGAAGATGAAAAACAAAAGTTTAGAATCTTTTTGGAAGAGAAGTGGAGGAAAATCACAAAAGTCTTCAACTTCATCTTCTCCAACATCAAAGGAACCTTTAATTGAAGAATGTAATCGTGAGGTTTCCAATAATTGAAGAAAGTAATCATGAAGCTCCTCCAATTCAAGAAAAAAATGAGGATGAATTGCGTAATTTTTCAGCGTTCGAAACTACGCCTTAAAGTAGTTTTAACTAATGCTTCAAGTGTAAGTATGATCTTGATCTCCTACCACATGATCCGGGAACTAGGAGACCAATTACATCATATCCTCCTAATGATCAAGAGGCCGTGAGAAGAGGATATATTGGCATTGTATTTTGATTTGAATTTTTAGTCGTAAATTAACTCAAGTATTGTATTTTGTTTTATTTATTTTTTCTCATCTGTACCCTCATCCCGTAATTCCTGGATACACCACTGTTTACAACATCGTTTTCGTCCCAAATTAATAGATATACTTTTTGTTTTCGACTATTCTATATTAAATGATATACTTGTCAAAATGGCAAGGTCTTCTAGTTATAGTTTGGGTTTTTCTATATTGTACCCTTGTGGTTTTTTTTACACTGTGTCCCAAAACTTTTAAAGTGTTACACAAATTACCCCTGCCGTTAACCTTTCGTTAGTGTTATACATTAATTGCAGTTAATGAGTTATTTTATCTTTTTCGCCCGCGAAGAATTCTAGGGTTTGTTTATATGAGCTTCAATTTACCCCCAAATTCTCTCTCTTCCTAAATTTAAAGTTGCAACCATTGTTCCTCAGATTTTCGCATCTCCTCTCAACCCCAAAAATGCCTTCCTCTTACTCTTCATCAAGCACAGAAGATGAGTATGAATTTTTTACACCAAAATGCAACTGTAGTCCTCCAAAATGGCAAAACTGTATATCTCACATTCACAACGCAATCCAAGGAACGCGTATTTCAAGTGCGATTACTGCCAGTATTTTATGTGGTTCAACAACAATCACATGATGAGAAGAGGAGAACAAGGTATGCTGCATAGTGATTTCGCAAATTCACAAACTGAGCAAAGCAATTTAATGGAAATAAGACAGGAGCTTGAAGATGTGAAGGCAAAAGTGTATGGCCTAGGTGTATTTTTGAGAGATTTTGTTAAAATTGGGTTAGTCATGTATGTCCTTTTGCTGGTTGTCATTAAGATGTGAGCTTTCTCATGCCTGCTTTTCTGAACCATATCGATTCAAGCTTTATCCCGTTATAGAGTCAAATTCTCTCTTTTCGCAGCCTAGGGAAGAAGGAAGCGAGTCAGAAAAAGCGCTAACTAGAATTATTAACTGGCTTAGTGTGCTCCTTTACGCCCTTAGAAGTTCAAGTAAGTGAGTAGAAACTACCTTCATGAGTCTTTACGAGGGAAGAGAAGGCGCTAAAGCAAGTACTAAAGGAAGCAGGCTAATAAAAGAATAACTTAGCAGGAATCCCTCTAATCTTTTAGAGCAATACTCTGTTTTTTTTTTTGTTTTGGAAAGTGAGGCAGAATGGGATATTTTGTGGTTAAATGAGTAGTAATTACATGTTCGGTTTTGTTTTGGATCATTAGTTTGTACTATGATTGCACCTGCATATCTAATGAAAAGGTAATTTCATTTCACAACAAAGTTTCAAAATGTGTATACACCCAAATCATCTAATATTGTAATTTCTGCTAATAAGGCATGTTCAATCCAAAAAGAAACAAAAATAACATGGGTTTGAAACAACATTATATTATGCCCAATAAAAACAGTGCATACACCCAAAATCACCCAGATAACATTGCAATGCTCTCCATTATTTTCTTTCTTTTGGCATTGATATCTTTTTCAGGGAGAGTAACTGGTTGTGATTCACCAAGACTAACTGATTGGCTCATGATCTTCCTCGTGGATTTTCCTTTCCTTGGCTGACCTGATGGGGGTTGAATTGATAATGGTTGATCTATTGCCCGGGTTAGTGGTTGTGATTGTTGTGACATCATGAAGTCAATGAGATTGTGATCATTGACCTCATCTTGTGAGATGTTCCCTCTTGCCAGTGCCTTTCCCTTTTTCCCCTTTCCTCTTTTGTTGGTAATTCACCTCCCTGTTGCTCTCTGATCTCCCTAGCAGTTGCACCTCCTTTACAGGTTTTGGAGTTGTGCCCAAAAGCTCGCATTTTTTGCATTGAAATGTTGTGCTTCTTTTCCCCTTTTGTTGCTCTCCTTCCTCCCTTCTTCCATTTCTAAAAGGTCTTCCTATTCCTCTTTTCGTGGCAGGTGGAGTAAGCTTGGGCAAGTCCATCTCAGGCCATTGTTCTTGATCTGGGATGGGTGAGATATTCCCCTTGTATGCTTGTTTATATCTTGACATTGAAAACCACTCATTAACATAGTCAAGTGGTTCCTTCCCAACATCCAATATGGCCCTAACTTTATGCTTGCATGGGATGCCACTTATCTGCCATCTTCCACAGATGCAAGTTCTGTTGGTAAGTGAGACAAGCAATACACTTCTACCATCATGAATCTCATATTCCCCTTTATCTGCCCACATGTAACACCCCCGCCGACCCAAACCCTTCTTTAATCGATAAAGCTCGGGTTTTGGGGGGAAAAAATAAATCCACTAGGACTCGACTCAACGGGTAGCGCTACCCCCGCACTTATCTCCTTGAAAATAAATGCAAGGCTAAATAAAGTATACTAAACTCAAATTCATTAAACCTTACAACCTAGTGAATCGTTCATTAAACATTACTAATACTTAAGAGTTTCAGAGTTCCAACGGAAGCTAATCATATGCTAAGTGGATGACAACTCTAAATGATCTCCCTTTTGTTCCCCTGATCGATCACCTACCTGCACAAATACATTGAAAAGAGACAAGAGAGACAAGCTCCCAAAAATCTGAAAAACTAAGTAATTCCAACTCCATCCCGTAAAATACTTAAGTTGAAAATAGTTTATAAAATAGCAGATTAATAGTTTTGGAAGTAATAGCACATATACACATATATGTACACTGAATAATCATATCATTAATTCAATTAATCTAGTTATTGAAGGAAAGGAAAGAGAACGCCAGTAAGTCGGGGCCAATCCCCTGTAACCACTTACTTCAACATTGTAGGCCGGGCCGAACCCTTGTAACCACCTACTTGTAGGCCGAGGCGAACCCCTGTAACCACCTACAGATATCATAATGGACATAATAACAGAGTCGCTAGTGTGCACACCCCTTCTATTTGGATCACAACAGATAGAAGAAAGACAGTAACTGAATAATCAGCATAGTAACCAGAGAACCTGTAGGGGCGATGAACCACTCATACAGGGCAACCTGTTCATCATTTCCCTCCGATATTCCACTTTACGTGATTAACATCCTGTAATTCAAGTAATCAGATAAATTACGTATATATTTAAATCATCTTGTTCATCCAGTGTGAACATATTCAATCCATTCATAGCGATTTCAATAACTCATTTCATATTCACAACCATCACTTGAGTTCATTTAGTACTTCAGATTCATAATTACAAGTTCTTACTTATTCCAACTTTCACAAAGTCTCATAATAATAATAATAATAATAATAATAATAATAATAATAATAATAATAATAATAATAATAATAATAATAATAATAATAATAATAATAATAATAATAATAATAAATAATAATAATAATAATAAATAATAATAATAATAATAATAATAATAATAATAATAATAATAATAGTAATAATAATAATAACAATAGTAATATTAATAATAAAAACCATAACATTACTAAATGACGTTAAACGGTTTTAATAACGTTATAATAAACGTCTTTGCCATATCGTACATCGTCCATAGTCATGATTCATAATCAAAATCCATAGTCATTGTCCATTTTGTCGTTCGTATTCATAATCCTTATTAAGTTGATACCTCATAATTATAGTCCATACTTATAAATTTTATGAGCTCATAATCACGTAATCAATCCGTTTTACATTTAGCGGGATCTATGTTTAGATGGACATCAGAGATTACCTCGTGACGCGTGCCCAAAAGTTAAGTTCACAAACGGATTAACACTCTTGATATTCCTTGTCTACGAAATCAGAGTCTACAATAGATGTTAACGAGATCCAAATTAATTCTAAATAATCCCTTTTTATATATACAAAATAATTTAAAAAATCCAAATAACTTTAAGAGTTTCATAATTATTTTAAGAGAGTATAAATCAAAGTATATGGTTTTCAAATAATTGATTTAATCATTTTAAGTACTCACAAAAATTACTTCAACTTAGTCTTCATTAACTTAAAGAATTATTTTAACATGAAAAGCTAATTTATTTTACTTCTTATTTTATTTTAGAAAATCAAGAAACATTTTCAGGTTATAAAAAATTAAGTGAAACTAAAACATACTAACTTAATAAGATAAGCTATTGTAGGAAAATTGTGGGTTTTAGTTTTAAAAATAAAAGTAAACAAACAAAACTAATTAAAAACCAATTTAACTAAAGGAAAAGGAAAAGGAGGTTTTAAAACTATGAGTTTCTCAACTGAGAAATAAATAAGGAACGAAATAAGGGGAGACGAAACAGGGGAGGCACGAAGGAATTTGTGGTGGTTCGGTTTTGGCCGGTGCACGACCAAGCTCAGGCGAGGTGGTCCATCAGCGGTGCGAGTCAAGGAGACTGGCGTGGCTAGGGGGCGACAACAGACGCCGTGAAGGGTGGAAAAAAAGGCTGGTGTTTGTCGCGGGCTGCAGGGCCGCGAATTGGGTTTTGGGCTGGCTGTTGTCGTGGCTCAGTGGTTCGACTGGTGGTTTAGGCGATTCGAGGGTGGTCGAAAGTGGTGGTTTCCGGCGGAGATAAGAAACAGAGGAGTTGTAAATGGTGGTTTCAATTTCATTTTTTTTATTTATTCAATTTCAAAACCAAAAATCAGAAATTTAGGAAGAAGAGAAATGAATTGAAGCAAACATTTTGAGATTGTTTGCTTGAGTAATTTGTTGAGTAAGGTTCATTATTTATAGGAGGATTTGGTCAGAAATTTGGAGCTTTGGTCAAGACCATTAATGGTGGAGGTGAGGGCTATGATCTTTAGCCTTTGAATATTTACCCCTGATATCTGAAATGTGGACTGAAATTCAACTTCTTACTGACAAAGCTGAAATTTTGTGTTGAAAATTTTGGTCCTTTGAGCTGGAATTCAGACGAAGAAGAAGGGAGCGGAGATAAGAAACAGAGGAGTTGTAAATGGTGGTTTAATTCAATTTCATTTTTTTTATTTATTCAATTTCAAAACCAAAAATCAGAAATTTAGGAAGAAGAGAAATGAATTGAAGCAAACCTTTTGAGATTGTTTGCTTGAGTAATTTGTTGAGTAAGGTTCATTATTTATAGGAGGATTTGGTCAGAAATTTGGAGCTTTGGTCAAGACCATTAATGGTGGAGGTGAGGGCTATGATGTTTAGCCTTTGAATATTTACCCCTGATATCTGAAATGTGGACTGAAATTCAACTTCTTACTGACAAAGCTGAAATTTTGTGTTGAAAATTTTGGTCCTTTGAGCTGGAATTCAGACGAAGAAGAAGGGAGGGGAGAGAGATGTTGAAATCAGTTTTCACCTTTTTTTTTGTTTTTATTTCATCTTTTTCTTTTTGACTTAAAAGACATGGCTATGGACTTGTATTTGGGCTTTGCTAATATGGATTGCTCAAAATAGATGGACAATTTGTACAAGGATACCCACAACCAAATAAAGAGTTTAATTATTTAAAAATAATGAAATGAATAATAAAACAAGTAAATGATTTAATTGAAACTTATTAAATAAATCAAAACTAAATGAAATCATTATGTTAATAAACACAATTATCAAATAAAATCGTATTATCATAAAAATAATTTTAAGTGGAAATAATATTGAACTTAAATAATAAAATAAGTTCTGAAAATTCGGGGTATTACATCTAATCCTCCTTAAAAACAAAGTTCGTCCTCGAACTTTAAAGTTAGATGTTTAATATTAACGAAACACTAGCTTTGCGCTTTGTTAGTATTACATTCGGCCCCCCTTAAAGGAGTTTCGTCCCTAAATCGATAATCGTACCTCAGAAAAGAGTTCAGGATAACGCTTTCTCATGTCGTCTTCTGTTTGCCAAGTTGCTTTCTCAGTTTGATGATTAAACCATAAAACTTTGACTAAATTTATTGCCTTGTTTAATTTCGTGTGTTTCTCGTTTTGGAGTCAAAGATTCTAATAGGTAGTTCTTCAAAAGTGAGGGTCTCATCTAGTTATATGGTTTCAGGTTGGATAACATGGGAGGGGTCAGAAATGTATTTATGAAGTTGAGACACATGAAAAACATTATGAACCTTGGCTAATTCTGTAGGTAAGGCTAACCTATAAGCCACTTGTCCAATTCTTTCCAATACCTCATAAGGTCCAATATAACGAGGACTTAGCTTTCCTTTCTTACCGAACCTCATTACTCCCTTGGTTGGTGAAACTTTTAGCAACACTTTCTCTCGAACTCAAACTCCAAATCTCGTCTCCTTTGATCGGCATACGATTTTTTTCGATCCCAAGCTGCTTTCATGCGCTCTTGAATCAACTTCACCTTGTTGGTAGTCTCTTCTATTATTTTTGGTCCTAAATTCAACGATTCGTATAGGGCTCCTACATTTCCGTCCATACAATGCCTTATAAGGTGCCATTCGTATGCTCGAGTGATAACTGTTATTGTACGAGAACTCAATGCTCTCCCAATATCCTCTGACATCCATCACGCATGCCCTCAGCATATCCTCCAAGGTCTGAATGGTTCTCTCTGTTTGACAATCTGTTGCTGGGTGAAAAGTTGTGCTGAATTTCAATAGTGTACCCACGGCTTTCTGGAGCTGTTTCCAGAACTTAGATAAGAATCTCGAGTCCCTATCCGAAACAATGTCATTCGGAACACCATGTAGCCTAACAACCTCATTAAAGTAAGCATCTGCCAATTGTTTCAACGACCAAGTATCCTTCACCGCTACGAATCTTGTCTCTGTCAAACGTCCACTATTACCCATATTGCATTTTTCCTGACTCGTATTCGGAATCCCATGATGAAATCCATAGAGATAGATTCCCATTTCCATCCTGGCACTTCCAACGGTTGCAATTTTCCTCCAGGCTTCATATGTGTATTTTCACCTTCTGGCAGGTTAAACATTTTGCCACGAAGTCGGCTACTTCTTGCTTCATCCTAGGCCACCAAAATGCTTCTTCAAATCCTTATAAAGCTTATCTCCTCCTGGATGTATAGAATGGCGAACTATGGCTTCCCTTAGATTCTCGTCTTGAGTTCCTCGTCTTGGTCAACACAATCTCCTTTATACTTCGCAACGCCATTGTCATCGATCTCGAACTCTGGTGCTTGACCTTTTCTTTCATCTCTCTTAACTTGCTTAACCACTTTTCTGCAGCTTGTTTCTCCTGAATTTCCTCAAATATGTCCGGTCCAACGGTAAAAGCATTCAATTGAGCATTCACATAACTGGGTTCTACTATTTCCAAATTCAATCTCTTGATTTCTTCACACAGCTCATTTGCCAAAATCAACAGTTTAGCGAATGAGCGCTCTTCCTACTCAACGCGTCAGCTACTTGTTGCTTTTCCTTCTTGATACACTATCTTCAAATCATAGTCGTTATAAGCTCTAGCCAACGTCTTTGCCTCATATTCAACTCCTTTTGCGTATACAGATACTTCAAACTCTTGTGATCTGTATAGACTTTACACTGCACTCCATACAAGTAATGTCTCCAAATTTTCAGCGCAAACACGATCGCTCCTAACTCCAAGTCATGAGTAGGGTGATTTTGCTCATGCGGTTTGAGTTGTCTCGACGCATAGGCCACTACTTTGCCATGTTGCATCAAAACACACCCAAAACCTTTCTTCGAGGCATCACTATAAACTTCAAATCCTTCTACTCCAGAGGGTAATGTCAATACCGGGGATGTTGTAAGTCTTTTCTTCAACTCTTGAAATGCTTCCTCACACTTATCATCCCAATGAGATTTTGTTGTTTTCTTCATTAGGTTGGTGAGAGGCTGGCTCATTCTCAAAAAAATCCTTCACAAATCTTCGGTATTATCAAACTAAACCCAAGAAACTTCTTACTTCGGTGACGTTCTTAGGTTGAGGCCAATCGATCACTGCTTGAATTGTCGATGGATCTACGGAAATGCCTTCTTTTGATATCACATGACCTAAAAATGATACTTTTTCCAACCAAAATTCACACTTTGAGAACATGGCGTACAATTGCTTTTCTCAAAGAATCTGCAACACTTTCCTTAATTGAGCCTCATGATCCTCTTTATCCTTCGAGTATATCAATATATATCGTCAATGAATACAATCACAAACTTGTCCAAGTATGGCAAGAAAGTCCTGTTCATGAGGCCCATGGAAGCTGCTGGCGCATTAGTGAGTCCAAAAGGCATGACTGTGAACGCATAATGGCCATATCTCATACGAAAGGCTATTTTCGGAATATCCTCTTCAGTAATTCGCAATTGGTTATAACCCGATCTCAAATCGATCCTTGAAAACACTGTTGCACCTTGAAGTTGATCGAACAAATCCTCGATTCTCAGGAGCGGATATTTATTCTTCACCGTGGCATTATTCAACTCCCTATAATCGATACACAATCTCAAAGATCCGTCTTTTTTCCAAACAAATAATAATGGGGCTCCCAAAGGCGATACACTAGGTCGAATGTACCCTTTTTCCAAAATTCCTCCAACTGTACCTTCAATTCTTGCATTTCTGCAGGTGCCATTCGATACGGAGCCTTAGATATAGGTCCTGTTACCAGGGCTAAGTCGATTTTAAAGTTCACCTTTTTGACTGGCGGCATTCCAGGTAACTCTACGGGAAATAAATCCGGAAATTCCTTTACTACTGGAATTTGAGTCAATTCCTCGTTTTCCACGCTTACGTCCTTTACTTAGCATAGGTAGACTGGGTATCCCTTTCTAAGAAAGGTTTGAAGGTTTAGGACAGAGATTATTTTGACGTCAGGCTGGAAGATTATGCCTTTGTAAGATATCCTATTTCCTTTGGTCCTCTAAGAGATATTTTCTGGTTATGACACTCGATTTTGGCTTTATACTTAGCTAACCAATCCATTCCCAAGATAACGTCAAAGTCTTTTAGGTCAAAAAGGATAAGATCGGCCGGTAATTCAGTACCAGCTATGACTACAGGATATTTGGAAAGAGATTTACAAGAAACATTTCACCTGTGGGCATGGCTATATTGGTCGACAAGACTGGGTAGACTGAGGGGATACTTATTAACAAAAGTGCTAGAAATAAAAGAATGAGACGTTCCCGAATCAAAGAGTACATAAGCAGGATTTGAGTTCACGAGAAAAGTACCAGTCACAACTTAGCATCGGTGTCAGCTTCATTCGACTCATGACATTGATTCTTCCATTGGTGTAGCCTCCGTTGCCATTCTTTCCAAGGTTTCCATTTCCACCTCCAAAAGAGCGGATGTTCTGGTTCCCATTCTGTTTAGCATTTCCTCCACTAGGGCAGTTGTTATTGAAGTTTTGAGTTCTATTTCCACATCCATTATTGCCATTGTTACCATTGTTCGCATTTGGTCCATTTTGAGCTAGCTTCTTAGGATAGTTGAATGATTTGTGACCTACTTCTCCGCACTCGAAATATTTGATCCTTTCACCATGATAAGTGAATCCTGGGTGGCTCTTGGTACATTTCCTGCAAACAAAGTTCCTTTGGATCCTATTTCCTTGCTGGGCTTGGGGTCCAAAATTTTGATTGTTGCGGTTGTTGTACCGTCCACATTGTTGTTGTGTTCCTGATTGTTGTTGTTGGGCCTTTTTGTCTGACCCTTGCTGTTGTTGTTGTTGCTACAGGTTCCTTTCTTTATGTCTACTTAGCACTTCTCTTTCACGCTGTAGAATTCTCTCTAAGTTTGAGGCCTTAGCATACGCCTCCGCGAAAGTAGTTGAGGTACTACCTCCCATTCGAGTCTGAAGATCAAACTTAAGTCCGTCTTCAAACTTCGAGCCTTAGTTCCCTCATCTGGAACTACAGTTGGGCAAAAGCGGACATACTCATTAAATTTCTGAGCGTACTCTTGCACACTCATGTTATAGCCCTGGTTGAACCTACTAAACTCATTGTATTTCTACTTACGAATGTGCTCGGGGAAGAACCGAGCCTTAATCGCTATCTTAAACGCTTCCCAGTTAAAGTTCTCTTGAGCTTTAACAATTGGTCCTACACTTTCCCACCAAGTATTGACATCTTCGTGTAAGTAAAAGGTTGCTTGGTCTAATTTTTGGGCCTCAAGCGGACCCGTGGCCGTGAAAATCTTTTCGAAGTCTCTTATCCAATTCTCGAGAAGTAATGGGTCTTCTCTCCCAATAAAGGTTGGTGGTTTCAAAGAGGAAATCTTTTTCGCCATTGCAGCTTGCGGATCTCTCATGGTGGTTGTTGTTGAGCTGGTTTTGAAGAACTAAGCCAAAGCTTTGAGCTAGTTGCTCGAGAGTCCTAAGTCGTGCAGCAACTTGTTCAGGAGTTTCAGCCAGTTGGTCTTCTTGTCGCCTTACTCTAGATCGCGTATAAACGTATTGCATAAGCTACCTGCATTATTCACATTGGTGTTCCCACCATTTACATTGATCTTTAAACAAGGGGTAATTCAAATACATAATCAAAGCTCATTCGATCCATTCACTTTTCCACACAGCATATTCAGGTCATATACCAAAATTTCATCATTTCATTACTCAAAGAGAACCATGCACATTTCATCACATAAGAGTTAACTTAGTTTCCATAACTAAGAAATACTAGCATCACAAGCCAAAATACGTTAATACTAACATTAATAAGTCTACTATAGTTTTACTTAGATTCCTAGTGGTTAAGACTAGATAGGGTTGAAGGTTTCACTCTTCATACTCGGACGGGTCTTCATCCTCCTCTTCGTTTTCATTTTCACCAGGGTTTTCAACGGGTGGGGCAGGGCTTCTTTCTATGTCTTCATTGTCATTGTAGTTGGATTCATCGTCATCGGAGGTTGCATAGTCATTAAGCCACTTGGCTCTAGCATCGAACATTCTTTTCTCCAGGTAACTCAATGTGAGACACCACTTCCCTTTCCATGTGTATCGCTCATAGTTTGGCCTTCCATTTTTAAGAATATCCGAGTATTCATTCTTAGTCCGCATAAGGGCCATCTTGGGAAGAGTGTGAATTAAAACATCGGCCTATTTAGGCGGCGTAAGGTAATCTGAATACCCGTGACCTTCATTGAGGTGATAACACTTCATGGTTAATCGTAACCTATAGATGTAAGCTGAAATAGACTCTCCTACCCTCATGCTACGTGCGGTTTTGGTACATTTTCTGGCGGTCATACGTGTCCTGGCCATCTAATAAAATATAAACAATTAATAAGTACCTTTAACTAGTACTTTCATACATGCACACATAACCCATTCGTACCCATAGTAGACCCTTAATTCATATTTTAATCCTAATTTCATGTCTCCTAAATATTTTATTATCTTGACTTCCTAAACAAATTTTAAGTTTAACCCTACTTGATTCACTTTTCTTAATTACTATATTTTTAACAATTTTAATCTTCACTTAGTTAGTCTAAACTCCGCTCTAATACCATTCTGTAACACCCCCGCCGACCCAAACCCTTCTTTAATCGATAAAGCTCGGGTTTTGGGGGAAAAATAAATCCACGAGGGCTCGACCCGACGGGTGGCACTACCGCCGCACTTCTCTCCTTGGAAATAAATGCAAGGCTAAATTAAAGTATACTAAACTCAAATTCATTAAACCTTACAACCTAGTGAATCGTTCGTTAAACATTACTAATACTTAAGAGTTTCAGAGTTCCAACAGAAGCTAATCATATGCTAAGTGGATTACCACTCTAAATGATCTCCCTTTTGTTCCCCCAATAGATCATCCACCTGCACAAATACATTGAAAAGAGACAAGAGAGATAAGCTCCCAAAAATCAGAAAAATTGAGTAATTCCAACTCCATCCCGTACAATACTTAAGTTTAAAATACTTTGTAAAATAGTAGATTAATTGTTTTGGAAGTCATAGCACATATACACAAATACGTACATTGAATAATCATATCAATAATTCAATTAATCCAGTTATTCAAGAAGAGGAAAGAGAACGCCAGTAAGCCGGGGATAATCCCATGTAACCACTTACTTCAACATTGTAGGCCGGGGTGAACCCCTGTAACCACCTACTTGTAGGCCGGGGAGAACCCCTATAAACACCTACATATATCATAATGGCCATAATAACAGAGTCCCTAGTGTGCACACCCCTTCTACTTGGATCACGACAAGATAGAAGAAAGACAGTAACTGAATAATCATCATAGTAACTAGAGAACCTGTAGGGGCCGCTGAACCACTCATACAGGGCAACCTGCTCATCATTTCCCTCCGATATTCCACTTTACGTGATTAACATGTTTAAATTCAAGTAATCACATAAATCACGTACACATTTACGTCATCTTATTCAATCCAGTATGAACATATTCAATCCATCATAATCTCAATCCAATCATAGCGATTTCAAGAATTGATTTCATATTCACAACCATCACTTGAGTTCATTTAGTACTTCAGATTCATAATTACAAGTTCTTACTTATTCCAACTTTCATAAAGTCTCAATATTAATAACAACAACGTAACAATAATAATAATAATAATAATAATAATAATAATAATAATAATAATAATAATAATAATAATAATAATAATAATACTAATAATAATAATAATAATAATAATAATAATAATAATAATAATAATAATAATAATAATAATAATAATAATAGTCCTAATAACAATAATCATAATAATAAAAGTAATAATAATCATAATAGTAATAATAATATAATAACAATAGTAATATTAATAATAAAAACCATAATATTACTAAATGAAGTTAAACGGTTTTAATAACGTTATAATAAACGTCTCTGTCATATAGTACATCGTCCATAGTCATGATTCATAATCGAAATCCATAGTCGTTGTCCATTTTGTCGTTCGTATTCATAATTCGTATTAAGTCGATACTTCATAATTATAGTACATACTTAAATTTTATGAGCTCATAATGACGTAATCAATTCGTTTTACATTTAACGAGATCTATGTTTGGATGGACATCGGAGATTACCTCGTGATGTGTGCCCAAAAGTTAAGTTCACGAACGGATTAGCACTCTTGATATTCCTCGTCTACGAAATCGGAGTCTACAATAGATGTTAACGAGATCCAAGTTAGTTCCTAAATAACCCTTTTTTATATATACAAAATAGTTTAAATAATCCAAATAACTTTAAGAGTTTCATAATTATTATAAGAGAGTTTATAAATCAAAGTTTATGGTTTTCGAATAATTTATGAAATCATTTTAAGTACTCACAAAAATTACTTCAACTTAATCTTCATTAACTTAAACAATTATTTTAACATGAAAAACTAACTTTATTTTACTTCTTATTTTATTTTATAAAATCAAGAAATATATTCAAGTTATAAAAGATCAAGTGAAACTAAAACATACTAACTTAATAAGATAAGCTAGTTTAGGAAAAATGTGGGTTTTAGTTTTAAAAATAAAAGTAAACAAACAAAACTAATTAAAAACCAATTAAACTAAAGGAAAAGGAATAGGAGGTTTTAACACTTTGAGTTTCTCAACTGAGAAACAAATGAGGAACGAAAGAAGGGGAGACGAAACAGGGGAGGCACGAAGGAATTTGTGGTGATTCGACTTTGGCCGGCGAACGGCCAAGCTCAGGCGAGGTGGTCCAACAGTGGTGCGAGTGAGGGAGACTGGCGTGGGTAGGGGGCGACAGTAGACGCCATGAAGGGTGGAAAAAAGGCTGGTGCAGCCTGCGAATTGGGTTTTGGGATGGCTTTGTCGAGGCTCAGTAGTTCGATTGGTGGTTCAGGCGATTCGAGGGTGGTCGAAGGTGGTGGTTTCCGGCGGAGAAAAGAAACAGAGGAGTTGTAAATGGTGGTTTCAATTTCTTTTTTTTTTTTAATCTATTCAATTTCAAAACCAAAAATCAGAAATTTAGGAAGAAGAAAAATGAATCAAAGCAAACCTTTTGAGATTGTTTGCTTGAGTAATTTGGTGAGTAAGGTTCAGTCTTTATAGGAGGATTTGGTCAGAAATTTGGAGCTTTGGTCAAGACCATTAATGGTGGAGGTGAGGGCTATGGTGTTTAGCCTTTGAATATTTACCCCTAATATCTGAAATGTGGATTGAAATTCAACTTCTTACTAACAAAGCTGAAATTTTGTGTTGGTCCTTTGAGCTGGAATTCAAACGAAGAATAAGGGAGGGGAGAGAGATGGTGAAATAAGCTTTCACCTCTTTTTTTTTTTTTGTTTTATTTTATCTTTTTATTTTTGACTTAAAATACATGGCTATGGACTTGTATTTGGGATTTGCTAATATGGATTGCTCAAAATAGATGGACAATCTGTACAAGGATACCCACAATCAAATAAAGAGTTTAATTATTTAAAAATAATGAAATGAATAATAAAACAAGTAAATGATTGAATTAAAACTTATTAAATAAATCAAAATTAAATGAAATCATTATTTTAATAAATACCATTATCAAATAAAATCGTATTATCATAAAAATAATTTTAAGTGGAAATAATATTGAACTTAAATAATGAAATAAGTTTTTGAAAATTCGGGGTATTACACCACATTTCAGTCAAGTGTTGTCAGGTAGCATGTCTTACCATGAATACCCTCCTCACCCCTATATAACAACAAACCAACATTACTACCTAACATGTATTTAAAGTAAAGAATGAAAATGATTAAAATTAATGTGTATACCTTCTAGTAAATGCGGGGTAGCATCTGTTAGCTCCAATAGTTGAGTTAAAGCTCTCAACAAAATTAGTTGTACATTCATCATTGCATAGAGTTGGATCATATTTCCACCTAGCCTACCTATCTAAGGGATCAATATTTTAAACCATCTAACTGCACCTAAACCAGCAGTGCTATGGAGCTTTAATAATGACTTCTTAAAACTGAAAGCTGAGTATGACTTAACCACTGTCCATAACATCTTGTGCATGACAAGTCCAGGGTACTCAGAGTTAAAGTTCTTGCACAAATGTCTTGCACAATACCTTCTTGGTACCTTTGATCACACAACATCCAAGGAAGGATCAACACCCGACATTTGGTTCACATAATCATGTTAGCACATCTTCCATATCCATTTAAATCAAGGTAATTTATGATTAAAATCTTACCTTCTGCCTATTATACATTATTGTCCGACCACTTCTTCCAGTTTGAGTTAACAAAGTCTTCAAGTGGTGAAAAAACCAAGACTAAGATTGCTCGTTTTCTGAGTCCACAACAGACACTGCAACTGGAAATATCTCATTCTTACCATCAACATATCGAGGTGAGAGAAAAATCCCACCATAATTCCCCTTCAGGTGACATCCATATACCCCCACTAACCCCCTACACCCATTAATTAAACCCCTGAACTGGGGTGAGAAGCTTATGAAAATGCTCCTAAATTGTAGTGGTTTCTCTGTTTAGCCCATGTGCAAAATGCTATGGACCCTGGCTTGTTCTCCTTTAGAAGCACACAATAGGTACGTAGGTTGATGTATGACTCATCATGGCCCCCTTGTATCATGGAAATAACAATATCCTTCATTTTGTATATTGTGGAGGTTTTCATAATCAAGCCATACATATCCCAAAGGAGTTGGCTGATTAACTTACCCTTCATATCATGGAAATACAAATTATGGATACTAGAAGAATAACAAAATAAAAAAGTTAAAAAACAAAATTAAAACTTAAATATTCAGATCTAATACAAAAAATGAAATGAAAAAAATAAACCTAAAAAAACAAAATCAGATCTAATATACAACAATGAAATTGCACTAAATATATTATAAAAAAAACCTAAATCGCCAAAATATCGAAGTTTGTTCTTGTTCTTCTTCAAATCTCGTTCTTCTTCAATTTTCGTTCTTGAATTTGAGAAAATAATGGCGAGAAAACTGCCCTTCAATTTGCGGAAAAGATGAAAAATAGCACGTTCGTTCGCTGAAGATTCGTTCGTTGTTCGAAGTGTTGTTGGTGTCGTCAACGCTGAAGATTCGTTCGCTGAAGGTCATGGCGTCGAAGATTCGGTCGTCGGAAAACGGAAAAGGGGCTCGGTTGATGCGAACTTGAGAACTTGAATTGATGTGAAGAGAAGAAGCAGGTGTTGAAGAGAAAATATGATTTATTCGAAATGAAGAAGCTGGGTTGAGAGGGACGAAAGTGAGAGAGAAAGAGAGGGACGATCTGCGCGTTTGAGAAATTTTACGGTTTGAGGGAGACCCTGGGTTGAGAGGGACGAGAGAGAAAGAGAGGGACGATCTGCGCGTTTGAGAAATTTTAGGGTTTGAGAAATTTTAAAAGGAGAGGTGCTAGTTATAGGGGTTAAAACATAAATTGGGCTTTTGGGTTGATCTGCGTCGACTGGGCCAAGGGGTTCGACGCAAATTTGAGTTATATGCGTCACACATAGATAGGGTACGACGCATATAGTTCCTATCTGGTGCTTATGCAAGGATGTTTTGCGTCACACTCTTAATAGCATGCGACGCAAATTATGTTTTTGCGTCATTTTGCCTTTCATGCGACGCAAATCGTCCTTTTTCTACTAGTGTTGGATAGTACACTGGTTATCAGACACCAAATGTGAAACAGAAATCAAACTACAATGAAATGAGGGACAAACAACACATCGCGTAATACAATATACGGAGTGTTGTGAAGCTGTTTCCTGCGATTTAGTGATTCACATGTGCAATAAGAGATTCCAGTAGAAACAATCCAAACTTCCGAAAGGCATAACTCCTTTATTTCGTTGGTCTCCTCTCTGATCTTATAAATGAAGCACCTTTGGGGATGTTTACTCCTTCTTGGGGTTTATGTCAAGGTGATTCTTTATCCCCATATATTTTTACATTGTGTGTGCAGAGGGTTTATCTGGTTTGTTATTGAAAGCGGTGGAATCGAAAACATTGTGTGGCATTAAGGTTGTGCCTTCCGCTCCTTCTATTTCACATTTGTTGTTTGCAAATAACAATATTATTTTCTCTCAAGCCAATGCGGAAGGGGTGGATGTGATTAAGAAATCCTTGAGGGTCTATGAGCATTCATCGTGTCAACTAGTAAGTCTTGACAAGACTACTGTGTCCTTTAGTAAGAAGGTGTTCGAGTCGAAAAAGATTTGGCAAGATTATGTTCATGATAAGTGCCTTGGTCTTGCTACAATAGTGGATAGATCGAAAAAGGTAATTACCAAGGGAGTTCATGAGAAAGTGTGGAAACGTTTGGAAGGTTAGAAGGGGATGAATTTATCTAATTGGCATGTTAGGAGATTCTTATTATGGCATTCGCCTAATATATACAGACTTGCATGATGGCTATTTTGTTAGTTATTTTTCTGAAGTTGTGCAATTTTCCTCCTTGTATGCATCCTTGGGTGATTTATTTCGATTCAGGGCTTAGGATCATGCTTAGAAGACACTTGCACAACCCCAGATATCAAGATCAAAGAGGATGGTCAAGGAAGCATAGTCGAGCATAAACGAGCTCATGGGGCCAAATACAAGAAGTTTTGGAAGGGTTTGTGCACAAGGGTCAACTTCAATGGCCATAACTTTCATCACGCAAAATATTTTTGAGCAATTCAAGTTGGTGATGAAAGCTTGGCTAAATAGCTTTCCAACAAGTGGTCACAAACTCAATACTAATGATATACGAGTAACATATGGCCGTTTGAAAATGAAATAAGGAAATTGAAAAAGTACCCCCAACACTCTGGTCAATTGACCTGCCCGTGTCAAATTACGGAAACTGAAATTTCAATCCTACTGATCTGACCTGATGGGTTTTTTTCGAAAAATAAACTTCTCTTTACTCTCTTGTGTACGAGGCTTTTCTAGTAATTTTACTTAGTTTATTTTAGTCTTATATAAGACAAAATCCTTTCATTATTTTAGAAAAAGCTAATTTACATTATATTTTTAATAAAGTGAGATTTCAAATTCTTAGAACCCTCTAGGAGAGAGAAACTCTCATCTTCTAGAGAGAGAAGTGAGAGAAACTTGTTGAAAGCTTGGAATTCGAAGAATCTGAGAGAAACTTGAAGATTTGGAGACTTCTTGCAACATTAATGAGAATTTATTACTCTATATCATATTTTGTTGCTTTATTTTCTAATTTTCATATCATTCTCACTCTATTTACTTATTCATTCTATTCTACATTAGTGTTTTAGTTCATGTTAATAGTTCTTAATATCTTTTATTTTATAATTTATTATGATTTATGCTATTTCTTTGGGAAGTGTTTGAAGCCATTGATGAGTTCATGAACCTCTCAGTCCAACATTGGGTTTTGAAGTAGGATAATTTTGATAAATTGATATGGCATTTTCATGAATGTTTATGTTATTAGCCATCATAGGAGCATAATTTAGGTATCCTTAGCGAAGGATCGAGAAATTAAGTTAAGGGGTTGCCATAAATTCATTATTAGGTTTGAAAGACCATGAGAATAGGGACTACCTAGCATAGGGACTTAGTTTGCTTGTTTATGTTCATCATGTTTATGGATATGCTTGGTTGAATGTCTTAGCCATGAGAATAGGTATTCGGTAAGATACTAGGCCAATCTAGCTAGCTCGAGAGAGTAGCTAGAGTACCAATGGATGAATAATTCCCCTCAATTGATCCTCATTGTTGATTTTCATTGTGATTCCTTGGTTTGTGAATGAGTTAATTGGTGGAAGCCCCTTCTCGAAGTCATTTTTCTTATCGCCTTTTCATCTATAAATCTTCAAAAAAAAAAAAGACCTCGTATGGCTTATTATAAGTCAATACTTATTGGTATTTCCATTAGTATTTGTGGATTTGACCCTTTGCTTTCACTATATTGGGTAGTTTTGGTTATTTATGATGTGTCTACAACAAGCGCGTCACTACACGATGATTTTGTTCAAATTTCCTTCCTCGTTTTGTGACCAATTGCTTCCATGGTCTCGAAATTTTGGTGGGGATAAAGAGAGGGGGAAAGTAAAATTCATTAGATGAATTAGAAGGGTTCGTGTATTCATAAGGTAGCAGGAGGGTTAAGCCTTCGCAACTTCAAATATCTTAACACAACTCTTCTCAGTAAGCAGGCTTGTCAGCTTTTGCAATCTCCTAATATCTTGGTGCCTCGCATATTGAACTCTCCTTATTATGCTAATAAGAACTATCTGACCTCCAAGTGGGACAAAATCCAAGCTATTCCCGGTGCGGGATATGGGGGGTGAAATGGGTGGTGCAAAGGGGTGCTAGATGGTATGTAGGTGACGGGCTGAATATATCTGTATGGTCAAGTCTGTGGATCCCTAACACTCAATCACACAAGATTATCTCTCCGCGAGGGAATTTGAGGGAGAATCTTAAGGTTTGTGATATTGTTCATCTTGTCTTTACTAAGTGCAATGTCCCTCTTATAAACTGTTATTCCTTTTGAGTGAGAGCGTATTCTGATCATTTTTCTCAGTTCCCGTCTCCATGATAATGTCTTATGTTGGGATATGGGGAACTGTAACGCCCCGAAAATTCATAACCTTAATTAAACACAATTGCTCATACTTAGCAGCGGAAATGGAACTTAAGCCTGTGGGATATGGCCCACCAATACAATGCAACCTTAAATAGTCCTTGATAATTATACATAAATGCCCGACTCAAATAATAATACTAATTTCGCTAACACAAGATACCACACACTTTCCCTTGAACACGTTCCTTATTAACAGCGCACTTGCAATGGCTATGCTCATACCTAAAACAGAAAACAAAACATCATGAGCCGAATACCCTAACAACGTAAATTCATTTCAATTCATTTTATTTGCAAACAGGGAGAAGAGAATATAGTAAAACATATTTCAAATTCGTAATGAAATAATAGCAAAGTAAACAATTATGAATAGCATCTTGATACTTCATAAGTTCCCATTATCTTTTCATCTTTTAGCTTGGTAACTGGCGAGTATAGACATGTGATGACCCTCAAGGAGCCCAACTCCCTTTTTGGGTACACCACCATGTGATGATCCTCAAGGAGCCCAGCTCCCTTTTTGGATACACCACCATGCGATGATCCTCAAGGAGCCCCGCTCCCTTTTTGGATACACCGCTCGCACCAAAATAGCATGCAGTACCCCTCAAGGAGCCCAGCTCCCTTTTCGGGTGTACGGCGGGTGCGAAGGTACGTGCACGACCATAAAGTAGATAAGCGTAACATTATACTGCCAGAACCTCTTTCACTTTTATTTCTCATGTTTCGTTTGTTTTGCATCCATCGGCATAAGCCATAGATCTTTCATAAATCATACTTGAGCATCAATAACTCATAATATCATCATTTATGAAACTCATTTCAAAACAATTTAATCCCACAATCCATATGAGAATCACATCGTAAAATGCTTAACATAAATATAAACATCATTTCACAAATACATTTCGAAGGGGATCGTGGGTGTTAGCAATAGATGTTACCTCGATTCCTGCTTAATAACCTTGAAAGCCGGGGGAGGCTGTAATATCCTTTCCGTTTAATATAACCATGAAACGACGCAACAAAAAAATGTAAATATTCGATTTCTTTTAACAATTGACCTTTAGTTATTGGTGTTACTTTTTATTATCGAAGATCATTGTTGACGCTACATATATTCATTATTTAAGCTTACGTTACTTTAATTAATAGAATTATAATTTAACTTATCATTTGTTTATACTACTAGGTACCTTATTCAATTTAATAAGTAAATTAGTTTCAACAAACTAAGTTTTATAATAATTTAAGTTATCGTAGCTCAACTAATCATAAATTACTAATATACATTTATTAATTTCAGATTACAAGAGTAAATTGATAATTAATAAGTGACGTTAGTGCTAAGTTTACTTGTCAATTCGTAATATTATACGTTTATCATCATAAATAGTTGTCGTAAATTTATAATTTAATATACTAACTTAAGTAAGTCTAACAATTTCATATTATAAAGATAAGGTGAACTATTGATGATAACTAACTGAATTAGTTTAATTCATATTGTTTGATTAGAAAAATTAATTAAAGAAGTAACCTAATTAATTATTCCATTAGGCCTAATCGATATTAATTATATGGATTTCATTGGTTAGTTGAACTAAAACTAAAACCAAATTTTAAGCCCATATTATGATTAACTAAAAATGGGTATGTTTGGGCTCAAAATACATAAGTTAAATGAAATGAAAACAAGAGAGGAAGAGGTTACCTCCTGCTCAGTTGAGCAAGCACGAAAAAAAACAGGGGAGGGAGGAAGGAGGGTTGGCTGCGGCGAGGTGGAGCTCCGGCAGTAGGTGGCGGAACGGAGGGGTTCGTCGGATTCGTCGAGCGACGACGGTCAGGTGGTGCTGGGTGTGGCTCGTCAGCCACGAGGGAGAAAGGGGACGCGAGAAGAAGGGAGTTGGGGCGAGAGAGAGAAGAAGGTCCAGCGAAAGAGAGAGGTGGTTCGTCGGTCGAGGGCGCAAGCTGGTGGCCAGAGGGTGGAAGGAGGGTGGCGGTGGCAGCCGCGGAGGTGCTGCTGTGGTTGAACGAAAATAGAGGGAAGAGAGAGAGGTGGTGAGGGGCGAACATAACAGAGGTTTTGGGGGTGGTTTTGGAGGCGTTTTTCCGGCAAGGTGGTGGTTTTCCGGCGAGGATTTAATTGGAGTTGTGAGTGAGTGATAATGGTGGAGAAATCATGGCTATTTATAGCCATGGTTGGGGTTGAAAATTCTGAATTTTGGTGGGTTGATTTGATGAAGAAACTGAAATTTGGGTGGGTTGTTTTGATAAATAATTAGATTTTTAGGTGGGTTTGGATTGAATTGTGGTTTCTAATTGAAGTTGAGTTTGTTTGTGAATAATAATCCATTTTGAGTTAGATATTCATGGGTTGGATTGAAATGCCATTGTTGGGTTGTGAAGAAAAAAAAAATAACGGAGATGGGAAGATGTACTGTATTTCAGATTTTTCTTTTTCTTTTTTTTTTCTTTTTCTTTTCTTTTCTTTTCTCCTTTTCTTTTCTTTTCTTTTCTCTTTTTCTTTTCCTTTTTATTCTCAATATCATTAATTTGTTCTAATATTGGATTAGTAGTACTTGTAGAGCTTTAGTGGTTAATTTGATTATTATTTCTTTTCTTGCTTTAACCAATATAATTTTTTTTTTATCTAACATAACTTGTTATCATTTGCAATATATATTTATTTAACGAATTAATTATCATTACATGGATATAGTCATAGAGTGACAAAAATTTAGTCATACCTTATAATTAAAGGAAAATTTTTAATCACTAATTATTATTAATTAATTTAGAAAAGTTCAAATTTTCGGGATATTACAGGAACGATGGAGACTGCTTTGTCCACTCAGCTTATCGTGCCATTTTTGGGGAGTTGGACATTAAGAAAGTGGCTTCATCGTCAAGATGCTCAAATTAATGGAGTAAAATATGGCATGCTAATACTCTCCCTTGGTTAAGCTTTTCTTTTGGAGGGCTTGTCGCGGAGCTTTGCCAACTAAGAGGAGGATGAAACTGAGCTGTATTGCTTATGAGATTATGCTATTGTAAGACTTATTTCGAATTCAAGTGGACTAGGCGAAGCAGTAGCAGTGTTATATCGCAGTTTTGGGAACTTAGCACTGGTTTGTCTACAACAACACCATTAAATGGAGTATGGGCTTTTGATGATGAACTTGTTGGGCTATTTGGAATGCTAAAATAGGTAGTTGTTTGAGGGGGATGTTTGTGATCCCCCTCCAACCATGCCTTACGTGTATAAACTCATGGCAAAGCTTTGTGTGGAAGATCAGGATGGGGTGCATGCGGGTTTAGCTGCTCATCAGCGTTGGACTCCTCCTCGGGGGGGGGGGGGTTGTGTTAAGCTCAATGTGGACGGGGGCTGGGTGAGTCGGCTTGAGCGGTCATTAGGGAGATGGATGGGAAGGTGCTATTGGCTGCAACGTGGAAAGCGGAGGACTGGTTGGAGCCGTTAATTGTTGAGGCTAAAGCTAACCTATTTGGTATCAAGGTGGCTATGGACTTTGGATTTCGAGACGTGGTTGTAGAAAGTGATTGTCTTCACTTTATTAATGCAATCTCTTGGTTAACTTTCGATATTTCTATGAATGATAGTTAATTGCCCTTTTGATTGGATGATGTTTAGCTCTATCCTAATAATTGATTGATACAATCAACCAAGATTTACATCTCATAAATTGGAAGAATCAATTAAAGTATGGTTTATGGCAATTATGTCCACTTAATCATTCATTAGAAAGAAGCAAAAGACTCACCTGGATTGGATGTATGCATATATGTCGTGAATTTCTAAGGTGAGAAATAGAGAACACAATTTGTTTTCGATTCTAGCAAATCAAAAGGCGAAATCATCTATAATTATGGTGGTATTTGTGGAGGACGCTATAGTTGGAGCACTAGGATATTCTATTCAACTACTCTAGATTCATTTGCCACGACTAATATGATCATGTGAATTGGGTTTCGTATCAATCATTTATATAAATTTAGCTTTGGACCCTACTCATCGAATTGTTTATTGAGCCGTTCTTCAATCACAGACATATAAGTGAAACAATTCAACCTCACATCTTTATTATTCCACTATATATACACGAATATTCTAAAAAAAAACATACATAACAACTAAAGAATACATAAATTATCAAGGTTCAAATTAAAGCATTCAATTAACGTAACGATCTAATAAATATATAATATATTCACTCAATCAACAAGTCAAACACATTGAAAATTTTAACACAAATCCACTAATCCTATATCAAGCTCCGATCACAGTGGCTGATCCAATCACTTGGGTTGCCAATCATAATTTCGATACCTTTTGGGCTTCTTCCTTGAGGAAAAAAGAGAGTAAATATATTGAAAACTTATAGAAGCAATCAATCCGTCATCTTGTGGCTATTCATTTCCCCTAAAAATGCCTTCGCCGCTCACCTCGTGGCACTCCACCAACCGGTAAAACTAAAACCCTCCATCTACCCGCTTCAAAATAGTTCCATATGATTAAACATTACCCTCCAGGCTCCATTTCACCCTTAAAACATACTCATCCTACCCCCTAAGTCCTAACATATTCGATCACTCCGGTGATGCTCGGAGTACTCTGTGCACGCCCCCCAAAGCCTTGGATTATATCCCCTCAAACCTTCTCTCTCCACCACACCCACCTCCACCACCAACCCTGGTCCACAATCAAAGACAGGTATAACAATAAAATCGTAAGCAGCGCCGCCTCCATTGATGGCGGTACCTGCGCTGCTGCATCAATTTGGCGCGTCATAGTTCCCTCTGCTGCTGGTGGTGCTGATTGGCGGAGTGATTACCTCCGTCCTGCTGTTGTTCACCACCACCACAAAGGCGAAGGTTCTTGGAATGTAGCCTCTGATGCTAGGCCCGCTCGCTGGCTTCACCGCCTTGATCTCTCTTACCTTCTCTTTGGTGTTTGTCTTTGCCTTGCTCCTATTGATTGGAACGACGTCGTTCTCTCTCAAGATCACAATGCTGCTCTCTCTCAATCTCATTCTTCTCAGAATCTTGACTCTACCTGCTCCTCCACTTATAGGGTCACTGGTATTTCCCCATTTAATTGTTTTGTTTTTCTAGTGTACTACTCTCTTTTATGTTGCCTTTGTTTTTCGGTATTTTATGGCACTTTAATTGGTTAGGGTTGCCAAGGGTTGGGAAATTGCCAAGTTCATATCGAACATGAATAAATTTCGTTGGTGTTTATTTTCGATGCTGCATTCAATGAATAATAGTAATAGTAGTGTATTGAATGATTTGAATAATAATATTATGTATTGAATGGAAAAATTAGTATATGAAGCGAATATAAGACTACCCTATATTGTCTATAAGACAATGATATCTTATGCTGATATATACTAGTATACTACCCTTGTGATTCTTTTATTCAAAATACTACTTTATTTGTTCATATTTGATATGGATTGGGCATAGCTTGGTTGGAGAAATGCCCATATATACTTATTGTTGTTAGTTTTGTCGTAATAGTAATAAATAGTGAAATCCAGTGAAGGTGTGGTTTGATCTTTGAGGATATGGTAAAATCAGAAAGCATCCGAAGAGAGTGTAATATCTAACTAGTGTTGTACATTTGGCTGATACGATTCAGGTTTTGTATATGTTAGTTGATATCTGTTTTGTTGCTTTACACCAGGAAGATTGTTTATTATATGTTGCACTGATGATCATTGCATTATAAAATGATGGCAGGAGTGCTAGCAGATGGTCGATGTTTGTTTAGAGCAATAGCTCATGGGGTATGTTTGCAAACCGGAGAGGAAGCACCTGATGAAAACCGTCAGAGAGAGCTTGCTGATGATTTGAGGGCTCGGGTATGTTATTCTATAATAAGTGATATAATAAAATAGTTTTATGAAGTATGCATAATGCATTGCAAGTAGATAATGGACTAAAATATCTAGTTTTCTGAGCAACAAGAATTTGGATGTTTGCAAGTATATTGATATTTGCAAGTGGTATTATGAGAAAAACATATGTTCTCCTCTGTTTTGTTCTTTTAGGAGGATACTTGTGAATTATCCTCTTTCTTGTTGTAATTTTCTTATGTAGGTGGTTGAAGAGCTCTTGGAGAGGCGTAAAGATATAGAATGGTTAGTATTTGTGATGCTTTGAAGAATTAAGGTGGCTTTATAACTAATGGCTGTTTATTGAACGAAAAGGTATAATGAATTTCGGCCCCTTAGAGGCAATATTCAATACCATGGTTCAACAAAGAGGGTGAAAATGCCAATATACCTCTTGTTAGTGGAGAACAATTAGATAATGCTTTTTTACTTGAAAACAACTACTATTTACTTTTGGAGTGTGTTTGATTGGGCGAAAAACACGTTCCCGAGAAAGTGATTTTTCTCCATTTTCCTGTGTTTTGTAAAGGGTAGAAAATAGTTGTGCAAAAGTTGGAAAGTACTTTTCTAAAGGGTAGAAAATAATATTTTCACTTTACACAGAAGGATTACCACATGTTTCGTCCCTATCCCTTACCTTCTTTCTGTCCTCTCAATCTCCCATTCATCCGTTCTCTTCCATTTCTATTCTTGATTTCTCTTTAAGTTGTCTTGTACAGAACCAAACAAAGAAATATACTCTACAACTGTGTTCTCCTACGAAAATATAAACGGATCCTTAGGTTTTAGTAGTACGATGTGGATGTTATGTTGCTCCTGTCTCTTATCATCTTCTCTAAGTAAGCAGTGTTGCTCTCGTTTATAGTTTTCATTTAAGGTTTTAGGTTTTAAATGGGTGATATGATGTAATATCCGTACATAGGTTCATTGAGGGAGACTTTGATGCCTATGTGAAGAGGATACAACAACCTTACATCTGGGGTGGAGAACCAGAGTTGCTCATGGCTTCTCATGTCCTCAAGTGAGCCTTTTTCTTAACTCTTTTCTATTCAGTTCTTGCTGATATGCTTGTTTTTTTTTTGTCGGTAAAGATATGCAGGTTCTGCTTTGAGCTTGCTGTGTCATTATACCCTATCATGTTTATGATAACAAGCTTCTATGATTTAATTGTGGCAGGAAGTTGATATCAGTCTTTATGAAGGATAGAAGTACAGGCAAGTTGACGAACATAGCAAATTATGGGGAAGAATACAAGGAGGAGTATCCGATAAATGTTCTGTTTCATGGGTATGGCCACTATGAGCTCTTGGAAACTTCTTTAAATTAGATTCTTTAAAAATAAACCTGTCAATGTTAGAAACAGGATATAAAAACACCAATATGGAATAAAGTTTGTTAAATTTATTAGAATAAAGATCGTTATTGTTTCGAGGTTGGGATGTTTTCAATCTCTTTTGAGTTTTGAGTAATACTTTGCAGCGGCAACTTAATTTAGTTAAACACTTCAAGATCTCTGGTTTCTTCTGTAATCTATATACACCAATTACTTTTCAGCCTTCATGTTTCTTTTTGTTTATTTATGCAAATTACCAATTGTTGAATGTGTAGAATTGGCTCATTCCAATTAGCATTGGTTCCCTTTGGCTAATTTCTGTCTTCATCTTTAATTTTGTCATTTATATTTTGCACTGACTTTTCAATATAACAAGCTATGAATTTGTGTAAATTTGAATTCTATCCGAGTATCCGTTGATTGTTTTTTTTCTTTTGGCATCGTCTGAAAGCATCTTGCAGACATCAGCTGTTTGATGCTCCTGCTGCAAGCCTGCCCTTTTTCTTTGTTATTATGCACCAATCAAGACTTGACCTAGGCTTCCTTATCTCCTTAGTGGTCTATATTAGTGAAACACTCTGGTTTGCTGAACTTGTAAATCCTTACAAATTTTCTACGCCATGAACAATCAAATCTGGAATAGTTCAATATCAGCTATCCTCCAGGATTTGAACCTGGGGTTTGAGTTCTCAGACTTCGTCGTGCACCTTTAAAAACTACGATGTTCTCTTTCTTATTTCGTTGTTGTTGTTGTTGTTGTTGTTGTTGTTGTTGCTGCTGCTGCTGCTGGTGCTTGAGACTCATCAATTTCATAGGTTGGTAAAATGCTGTCCAAACCATTTAGCTTCCTGTGGAGTATAGTGTTTGTATTTTCATTTTTGAAGGGGGGTGGGGGGGTATAATGAGGTATTTTATCCATGTTGATATATTAACAGTATTATTTCAATGAGATTAGCATATCTTGATTTTGTGGTCAATTCTGGGGTGCTAATCAACTTAGGCCCTTTGTTGAACTTGTGCTTGTTAAGATGACGAGTCAAGTTCGAGTTGCTTGCGATCAGCTTTACTTGATTAGCACTCTTGTAGTAACAATTGAAAATAGAATACAACAAATATGTAGTCAATCATTTTGTATCAGTTAGAAGAAAAAAATCTATACAAATATATTAAAAGGTGTGTCTAAGGAAGTCGATATTTCACGTGGCACTCCCTCTGATTTCTAACGCAAATGTTTTATGTCCATATGTATTCCTTAATTAAAAAAGATATAAATATTGTATAACTGTAAGGTCTAACACGTGATCTTTTACATGAAAAGTGAAGTCGATATTTCACGTGGCACTTCCTCTGATTTCTAACGCAAATGTTTTATGTCCATATGTATTTCTTAATTAAAAAAGATATAAATATTGTATAACTGTAAGGTCTAACACGTGATCTTTTACATGAAAAGTAAGAGCTTAACAATCAATACACTATGACTTTATTTTCTAACAAGCTCTTGGGCCAGTGCATGATACACGAGAATTCTTTTGTTCAATAAGTATATTTTTTTTTTTTTTTTTTTTTGCAAATGCATTATCTGTTCCTATCTTAATCATATGTGTCCTTATATTTCTCTCTATCGCTCTCCTCTCCTTTATCCTCGTGCTCTCATGTTTCATTTATTTTAGAACGGAAGACGTATTTCCTAATAACGGTTATTTTTATGGTGCAATAATCTTCGTTAAATAAAATTTTCAAGAATTTTTATAACATTTAGATTAGGTTTTTTTTTAGATAATTCAACAATTTGTTGCTAAACGTACTTTCTAGTTAAATCGATCCCACATGTTATTTCCCTAAATCATACCCAATTCTAACATAAAAATAGGTAAGATTTACCTCCTTATCTCTAAATGACATCTTCATGGCTCACACCCATCATCTATTACACTGAATTTTCTCATCCGCTATAAACAAAATCTACAAAATGCTTGACCTCAATCTTTCTTCCTTGGATTTAAATAGGGAAATGTCAATTTTTTTACACAAATCAAACAACCATCTCTATCTCATTAGATGTTAGTGAATTTTGAAGTGCAATCCCCCAACTTTCATATCGTTTTTCTTTAATTTATTTGGTATTTAAGCTGGCAATGGAAGTGAAGGTAATTTGAGAGAACAAAGACGAAAAAAATTAAGACCAAGTTTGAAAAGGTTTATTGTTTGTCAATTCTTCATTTACAACACCAAGGATTTATGGAATTCAATTCATTTTGCCCTATATTTTGTGTCACCTAGGTTAATACTTCTCCCTTCATTAAAATTTTTATTATACTTTGTTTTACTACTTTTTTTTTCTTTTTTCTACTATTTTCTTGGCATTTGCGCATTGCTTCATCTGTTTTTTTCAATCAAAGGCTTAACGATTAACCAATTCCTTAAAATATAAACATACATGTTATTTGCCGTCCATATTTATTTGGTATTTTTTTCTCCCTCCTTTGCTTCTTCTTCCACCGTAACCAGTACCATGTAGCCACCCCTATCACCACCCCCGCCAGCACCCCCACCCACCCTTACAATCCCCACTCTACCTCCACCCTAGCCCTCACTCCCACCCTACCCCTGGAGGCCCCCCATCCCACCTAAAAAAAATAAGCAAAATTTTACTTTACTATTGCAGTGAATCATATCATCTAAAACTATCAACACCAATATCAATCAATTTTCTGTGTACAATAAAAACTATATAAATAGGTAAAAGATGTATTGAGTGCCAGAAATTAAAGTAGTAATAAACTTGTCTAGATAATAACATATATCTAACATTCATAAATGAATCCTTGTAGGAAATGCATTTGACATTGTCAATGATTTATAAAGGTAAACCACACCGTACCTATGTATCAACTTCACCTTTTGATGCACAAATTTGTCATTAATTAATACACCTATTTATATAGAAATTTGACTTTCGATATATACATACATGTAAACTAATAAATCAAGAAATTGGAAAGGTGGGGAAAGAAATTGAAAAGTGAGACATAAAAACTAAAAAAAGTTTAAAACATTAATAAAGTGGATGACATGGGTGGAAAAATAGGAGAAAGTAGCTGGAACATGTTACCAAGAATAGAAAATGCAACAATGTTTGATGAAAATAAACATATCAAAAAAGGAAGGTGTGTATAATAAAAAGAAATGGATGGAGTATTATTTCTGTTTATATTATATTCGAGATATTATATTGAAGGAAATTCAAAACACCAAGTTTGTATTTATGACCATTTAAACTTATATAGTATGATTAATAGGATCGCGTAAATAATGCAATGTATCAATAGATTTCCTTAGGTTTGGAAAAAAAACTCCCCTTTTTGAAGTTATTAGTCACTATTTGACCTTGACCGAATTTATTTGAACATATATGAATTTATTAGTCCTTATTTTATGAGTACGTTTCTTCTTTTTCTTGAGTAGACTTTGTTTGAACTTATCCATGCTTATTAGTTTTTATTAGAATTTATGTGAATTTATATGAATTTGGCTGAATTTATCAATTTTTTTTTAATAAGAACTAGAATAATAAACATAATGGTACCTTATCGTGTATTGTACCCCTTTAGTTGTTTTTTTATTTAGATTTGTAGAACCATTTATTAGGTTCTCTAACACTATAGTCCAAGGTATCTAATGAAAAGGTATTCCCTCAACCCATTATTTCATTCAGAGGTTTAGATAAAATCACAATAATTGCACTACTACTAACACTCCTTCATGCAACCTTTTCTCTCCTTAATTATGTAGTGTGGCTCAACTTTTCTCTTTTGTGATATAGTATCGATAAACCCATCTGATGTTGATGTACACTTCATTGACCGAACATGGCACGTGTTATATAAAATAAAATATATTCTTGACAATTACTTGTTGTTAAACTAATCCTTGTAGCTTTTGCAGACCTTGTTGTATTAGAACTTTGTAAACCTATTTTGGCAAAGCTAACTACATCGATATTTACAAATCTATATATGAAACGAAACATTTATCATATGATAAATTTTCATATTATCAATTTATAATGACATTGTTAGTTATGTGAACACATACCATGTTCAAATATGAAACAATCTAAAAAATGTAAGTGTTTCGGGTAAAAACTTGTATTAGGTGGGAATGGTCGAGATTAACGTTGATGAAGGCCTGGTGCTCGAAGACTATATGGAAACCTGCACAGAGTGAGAGTTAAGACTACCCCAGGGGTGGATCCGGGATCGCCCCTCCGACGATCAAGTCAGTTGGATTGTATTAATGGGTATTGCCAAGTGTATTGTGTGGGATTGCGTACCTCAATAAATGGGGATCTGCCCAGTATTTATAGGCGTTGAAATTTGTGAAGATTGTTCCCTACCATGCTGGCACGAAGTTTAAGGCAGGTGGGTCCCACTGAGGGCTTCCACGCTGGCAAAGAAAGCTTAGAGCCTTGAATAATCTAGCGGCCCATCAGATCTGATTGGGCCCAAACATTAGCCCCACGCGAAACATACGGAGAGGGCCATGGACGCCAACGTGTGTTTTGCGGAAACTGTTGGACTGATGCTTTGTTGTGTGGGTATGAAAGAACTTTGATGGACCCTGCGTCTACTCGACGGAGTTTTGAGGCCTTGCTCGAGGCTTCTTAAGGTCTGATGCCCTTTAGGTAACTCGAGGTGTTTCGGAATCTTCCCTCGAGGTTGCCTAGGGGTCAATGGGCCCCGGGCAACGAGGGGATTAGGGACCTTGATCGAGGTTGCACAGGGGCCAACGAGCCCCAGGCAACTCGAGGGGATTATATACCTTGATCGAGGTTGCCCAGGGGCCAATGAGCCCCAGGCAACTCGAGGAGATTATAGACCTTGATCGAGGTTGCCCAGGGGCCAATGAGCCCCAGGCAACTCGAGGGGATTTATGGACCTTGCTCGAGGCTGCCCAGGGGCCAATGAGCCCCAGGCAACTCTAGGGGATTTATGGGCCTCGCTCGAGGCTGCCAGGGGCAAACGAGCCCCAGGCAACTCGAGGGGATTTATGGACCTCGCTCGAGGCTGCCTAGGGGCCAATGAGCCCCAGGCAACTCGAGGGGATTTATGGACCTCGCTCGAGGTTGCCCAGGGGCCAATGAGCCCATGACAACTCGAGGGGATTTATGGCCCTCGCTCGAGGCTGCCAAGGGGCCAATGAGCACCAGGCAACTCGAGGGGATTTATGGACCTCGCTTGAGGCTGCCCAGGGGCCAATGAGCCCCAGGCAACTCGAGGGGATTCAGAGACTTCGTTCGAAGTTATCGACCGGGTTTGTATAACTTGAAGGAGTTCCGAGTCTTCGCTCGAGGTTATTTAAGGCTGATGAGCCTCGAATAGCTCGGGGAAGTGGCCTCGCTCGGGGTTTCCCAGGCGTCCCTGGTTCACCTCGAGGGGTATGACGCTGTAGCACTTGACGGGCGCCGATCTCAGCGATGGTATCGACCGAGATATCCATCACTCGATCGGGGTGAGGTGCCTAAGAGTAGGTCTTTGGCCTCCATCTGGGCACGATCGGTCCAGGGAGTTAGAGCTCCGGCGAGGAGGGGTTTTCACGAGGGAATAACCGTGTTATCATTGGGTCGAGCTAGACGCTAGTCAAACCCTTGGGGAGCAGGGAGACATTAGTCCAAGAGGTTAGCACTTTTTGGGCTTTTGAGGGGGCCCAATGACGTGACATCTTGAGGTGGGTTGGAGTCCGTCAGAAGATAAACCGTCCTTTTCAGGCGGTCTATATAAGTGAAGTCAGGCACTCTTATTTTATCTCATTTGTGTTTCGCTCTGATCCTTTTGAGAATCTTCCTCCCCTCCTATCTTTACGATCTCGAGAGCCTTAAAGATCGATAGCTTCTTCTCACGTTGCGGACGGATTTCGAGGGTGTGCTCTTTAACAAGGTACGATCTCTTCTCTTTTTCCTTTTTATTACACTTATCGACCGCTCTGAGTGGAGTCCCCCATCGATGGACCTGGGGAGAGCTTCTTCTAGCTCGGGGACCCCTCCTCCCATTCTAGAATCTTTGTTCGACGGGATACTCATCGGAGGGATTCCTATGGTGTCCGCGGCTTTTGATTGCTTGGACCCTATCCGTGCTTTCTGGTGGGGAGGGGGAGTTAGACAATCCCCCTCATCTTGTTACGATTGCTCGATCCCGAGCCATTAGGAGTTACTTAGATGATCTTCTCGATAACCAGGTTGTTCGAGTGATGGAAGAGAGCAGCGAGAATTACTCCCTTACCGCGAGCACTAGTGGCAGAAGTGAGGAAAAAGTTACTCTGCCAAAGGGAATAGCCCACTTCCACAATCGAGGACCGTTTATGGATTTTTTGTCGGAGAACCTCCGATTCCTCGAGAGCTCATACTTCATCAGACACCCCTACGCTCTTTACATTCTGGAGCCCGTAGAGACGGTCTGCACTCCTCCAACGGGCTGTATAGCGGTCTACAAGGCTTACCTCGAAGTGGGGCTGAGATTCCCTTTAAACCCTTTCATGGTCGAGGTGCTGAATTCCTATGGCCTGGCCCTGTGTCATCTTATGCCTAACAGTGTGGGCTCGATGGTTGGGTTCTTGGCCGTTTGCAAGATGATGGATACCCAGCCTTCACTGATACTATGGAGGAACATGATGAAGTTGGTTGTCATGTCCTCAATCCCGAACGGAGAGGGCTGGTGGAGCTTCCAGGCCCGTTTTCCTTACATGGTTGTGGGTACTATATGAATTCCTATACGTATATCGAGCTGAGCCATGGGATTTCCCAGTGGTTCCTTTGGTCAAGGTCCCAACCTATTGATGAACAGATCAGTGCCACCCATGTCGAGGGACGAGGCTCGGGTCGCCATTTGCTGCCAGTGTCTTACCGTCCTTGAGAGGGGTGATAAGAAACAAGTGCCTCAGTACTGGAACCCTGCCGTGGACGACCTGAGAAACGATGTTATTTCCCTAGGAACACTACAAGAGGGGGGGGGTGAATTGTAGGTGTACAAATAAACGTAACTTTTTGCGGAAATTAAAACTTAAACGAATAAACAAGCTAAAGGAACACAAGGGATTTTTACGAGGAAAAACTCTTGGCCCAACAAGAAGAAACAACCTCGACCACTAGGATTTTAAACTCAACACTTTCACTAATTAGGCCAAACAACTTTGTTACAACCTAATTCTAACTCGAGCCACACCTTGAGTTCCTAAACTCAAGTTCCTGAGCCACTGTTCCCTTAACAACAGTTCCTCTCAACTTCACTCGAAGTTTTCTCACACATACAAGCTTCACTCAAGGCCTCTCTCTTACAAAACTTCACTCAAAGTTCCCTTACCCCAAAAACCAAAATACAATTGATCGAAATAAGCTTAGTGGAATTAGAGTAAGAAGGCAAAGAACAAATGGCTATTATGAGAGATGAAGGCACTGACACTTAATTAGTTAAACTCACTTAATTACTTAGTCAGACACAATTTGGAACTTATCTAGACTTCTATTTTTATAGTGTTAATCATGAAGAACGTGGGATTAAAACAAGAGTACATGTTTAGTCCATTAACCCATGATGTTCCTTCCCCAAAGGAACACGTTTTCACATCATGTCCCATGATCCCATGAACTATAAATGAACGTGGATATTTTTCAGCCATTACTCCTAAGTAATAGGAATTCCTTGAGTTTTATCCGAAAATCAGCTTTTATAAAAACACTTTTTATCTTTAAAACTGAATTTTTAATCTTTAAGAAAATAATATATTTTAAACAAAATCTTTCTAACAACCGGATATTTGTTTTCTTAATTTTCCGAAAAAGAAATTTTTTTTCTTAAACAGATTTTCTTTTTAAAACTGATTTTATCATTTGAAATTAGATATAACTAATTTCCTATAATTCAGGCATGATTTACTCAAATATATTTTTAACCATTATAATGTTTGCACGCCTAAGTCTAGTTCCTTTTATTAACTAAGTTCCTTTAACATATTCGTTTAGTGCCACTTAGTTTGTTTCTTACAAAGGAACAAACTCTCATTCTCAAATAGACTGCCACTGTTCCTTACCATTCTTTCTTTGTTCCTTTTACATTGGAACTAGAAAATAAAACGCCTAGCTTCTATTCTTCTTGATCCAATGCTTGCTCCAGTATCAACATAAAAACTTCTTTACTTAGCCTTTGAAATCTTCTCCTTACTTCTTCCTTGACTTCGTACTCTCCCAGTTCCTTTTATTGATACCTTAAACACCATACACTTAAATAACTCATTAGTTCACTACTTAGTTTGTTCCTTTGTTTATTTGTCATTATCAAAACTAGGGTTCAACATATACATCTTCATTTAGATAGCCATTTAAAAATGCACACTTAACATCCATTTGATATAATTTAAATCCCATGTAAGCAGCAAATGCAATTAAAATTCTAATGGCTTCTAATCTAGCTACAGGAGCAAAGGTTTCTTCATAATCCATTCCTTCTTGTTGATTATAACCTTTTACTACAAGTCTAGCTTTGTTTCTTACAATGGTTCCATATTCATCTAGTTTGTTTCTAAACACCCATTTTAAGCCAATTACTTTTTGTTGTTTAGATGAGGAACTAGATGCCATACCTTGTTTCTTTCAAACTCATTTAATTCAGCTTGCATTGCAGTAATCCAATCAGAGTCAGTTAAGGCTTCTTCATGATTTCTTGGTTCCATCATTGATAGGAACGCATGAAATGCACAAAAGTTCCTTAACTGAGATCTAGTTTGCGTACCTTTGGATATGTCGCTGATTATGAGTTCCAAGGATGTGACTTTTTGTAATCTCCAAGGTTTTGGTTGAAACTCTCTTATAGGAACATGTTGTTCCTCATGAGTTCCTTGAGTAGATGAGGAACTCTGTTCAGTTGTTCCTCTGTTAGCCTCGGTGGACTCAGTTCCTTCATTTAGAGGAACAGGAGCATCTTCTCTCCTCTGAGGAACAGGAACATCATTGTTTTCAAATTCCTCGTTCCTTTCCTCTTTCACTTCTTCTTCTTTGTGAATCTGGTTCCTTGTACTGGTTGTGCTAACCCTATCTCATAGTCATCAACCTGTATGCTTGGATTATATTTGTCAGATTCATCAAAGATTACATGAATGCTTTCTTCAACACACATAGTTCTTTTGTTATATACTCTATAAGCTTTACTATGTGAGGAGTATCCTAAAAATGTTGCTTCATCACTCCTTGCATCAAATTTTCCAAGATTATCTTTTCCATTATTATGCACATAACATTTGCACCAAATGTTCTAAAATAGGTGATATTTGGTTTCTTTCCAAATAAAGTTCATAAGGAGTTTTATTAATGATAGGTCTCATCATGGCACGATTAATTATGTGACAAGCAGTATTAACAGCTTCAGCCCAAAAGTTCCTTGGAAGTTCACTAGCAATTAACATGGTTCTAGACATTTCCTCCAAAGTTCTATTTTTCCTTTCTACAACACCATTTTGTTGTGGTGTTCTAGGGGCAGAAAAATTATGATCTAGGCCATTATCTCTGCTTAGTCATCAAATTTATAATTTTCGAATTCCTTGCCATGATCTGATCTAATGTGCATTATTTTATGTCCACTTAGTTTTGAACTCTTTTAGCAAAGACAAGGAACTCATCATAAGTTTCATCTTTACTAGGAGAAAAATAACCCAAGTGTACCTAGAGTAGTCATCTACAATACAAGTACATACCTCTTTCCACTTCTGCTTTGAATTCTCATGGGTCCACATAAGTCCATATGAATTAATCTAATGGTTTAGTGGTACTTACAATCGTTTTAGATTTGAAAGAGGATCTTACTTGTTACCTCGTGCACATGCATCACAAACTTGATCAATATGAAATTTTATGGATGGTAATCCTAAAACAAGATCTTTTGATCTAAGTTTCTCAAGTAATGAAAAGCTAGCATGTCCTAGACGCTTGTGCCAGAAGTGAATCATCTTCAATAACACTAAGACAAGTTAAATTGATTTGAGGAACAAGGTCTAGATCCACAATGTATGTGTTCCCTTTCCTTGTTCCTTCCAAGATAACCTTCTTAGTTTTAATGTTGATGATCAAGCATTTTTCTTTATCAAATTTTACAGTATTTCCTTTGTCACAGAATTGAGAAATGCTTAATAGATTATGTTTTAGACCTTCAACTAAAAATACATTTTCAATGGAGTGTAATGGTGACTTACCGACCTTACCCATAGCAACTATGTTACCTTTCTTATTATCACCAAATGTTACACTCCACCTTCATAGGTTGTGAGTGAGAGAAACTTCGTTTTGTCTCCTGTCATGTGCTTGGAACAACCACTATCGAGATACCAAGTGTTGTTCCCCCTCACTCCAACCTGCAAAAATCAACTAGTTGTTAGTTGTAGGAACCCCATCTTTCGTGGGTTCCTGTTCTTGACTAGGATTTGTTTTGACAACCCATTTTTTCTTACTTATTGTCAATTTTTCCCAATCATTCAGATTTTAATTGACATTGATTTATGTAATGACCTACCTTGCCACAATACATACAAACTTTCACTAGGTAGATCAACATATTTCTTTGTCTTGTTCCTTTTCTTGTAGTTTTCAAAACCAAGACCTTCCTTCCTCTTGGTCTGTGGTTTCTCAATCCACTTAGGAACTTTCATGATTTTGCCTCTGTTCCTTGCGACAACCAGTTCCTTTTTAAGATTACAGATCTGTTCCTTTAAAATATTTTCTCTTTATTCATTTTTTCAATCTCAGATCTGTATCCTTTCAAAGGGGTTGATCTTATATCAAAGGAACTCAGAACAGGGACAAATTCCTTCAAGTGTGAAATCTCTAAATTAATTAGATAATTTTCTTTTTTCAAACTTTCATAACATTCTTTGATTTTTAAGTTTTTATCAAATAAATCAAAGAATCTTTTTCGACATCTGTTCTCATTTTCTTAAGCCATTCTATGTGTTCCTTGCAACTTTAAGGCTTGTTCCGTTTGTTTCGTTTTTCACGTTCATCTCTACATTCAAGAATTGCATCATAAAGAAGATCATATATTTCAGCCTAGTTTTACCATCTAGTCTGACTCAAGACCATGTTGACTTACCTCAACCTTTTCTTCAGTGTTTGCCATGAGGCAAAGGTTTGCTGTTTCTTCAGTTGGTTGTTCCTCTTCTTCTTCCGTCTCTGAATCTCCCCAAGCAGCTATCATAGCTTTGCGCACATTTGCCTTAGAGAAAGGTGCTTTTGATTCTTTGTTCCTTTCAGCAAAGCGTTCCTTGTTCCTTTCTTTGGTTTTGTCATTTTCCCAAAGAGGACATTCCTTGATGAAGTGATCTGTACTCCACATTTATGACAAGCAGCTTTGTTAGAAAATTTCTTAGTTTTACCTTTGAAGTTTCCATTCTTCATGTTCCTGTACATCTTTCGAAATTTTCGAACCATGAGGGCTGCTTCTTCTTCTTCGAGTCCGAATCATCTTCATCATCTGCTTTGAGAGCAATTGATTTTGATTTGGAGCTTTCACCATATTCAGTATCAAGGTGAAGCTCATGAGTCATAAGTGACCCTGCCAGCTGTTCTAAGTTGAACTTAGTGAAGTCTTTTGTTTCTTGAAGAGCAGTGACTTTAGCCATCCATCTGTCCTTAGGAAGACTCCTAAGAACCTTTCGAACCTGTTCCTCAGATGAAATAAACTTTCCAAGAGAAGCCAACTCATTAATAATGTTAGTAAAACGAGTAAACATGTCTCGGATGCTTTCTTGATTTCATGCAGAACAGTTCATATTGATTCATAAGTAAATCAATTTTCGATCTTTTAACTTCATTAGTTCCTTCGTGGGTTACTTCTAGTAAATCCCATATTTGCTTTGCGGATTTGCATCCCATGATCCTATTATGTTCATGGGGTCCAAGTCCACAATGCAAATTTAATAGCCATGGCATTTACTTCCATTTTTTCAAAATCAGATTTGTCATAATCAGAGAGGGGTTTAGAGTTACCTCATTTTTGTCATTTGTAGTTGTGACTTCGAAATCACCAACTTCAATGACTCTCCATACCTGATAGTTTTCAGCTTGATGAATATCTCCATGCGGTTCTTCCAATAGTTGTAGTACTTCCCATTGAACATAGGAGGCCTTTGAGTGGAATAACCTTCTTCAAGTTTCTCGGTGGTATTCATTGTTCCTTGGATCTTTTTCTCAATAGGGTTTCCTATCTTACGTGAGTTCTAGCTCTGATACCAATTGTTATTTCCCTAGGAACACTACAAGAGGGGGGGTGAATTGTAGGTGTAGAAATAAACGTAACTTTTTGCGGAAATTAAAACTTAAACGAATAAACAAGCTAAAGGAACACAAGGGATTTTTACGAGGAAAAACTTCTTGGGCCCAACAAGAAGAAACAACCTCGACCACTAGGGATTTTAAACTCAACACTTTCACTAATTAGGCCAAACAACTTTGTTACAACCTAATTCTAACTCGAGCCACACTTGAGTTCCTAAACTCAAGTTCCTGAGCCACTGTTCCCTTAACAGCAGTTCCTCTCAACTTCACTCGAAGTTTTCTCACACATACAAGCTTCACTCAAAGCCTTTCTCTTACAGAACTTCACTCAAAGTTCCCTTACCCCAAAAACCAAAATACAATTGATCGAAATAAGCTTAGTGGAATTAGAGTAAGAAGGCAAAGAACAAATGGCTATTATGAGAGAATGAAGGCACTGACACTTAATAAGTTAAACTCACTTAATTACTTAGTCAGACACAATTTGGAACTTATCTAGACTTCTATATTTATAGTGTTAATCATGAAGAACGTGGGATTAAATGAGTACATGTTTAAGTCCATTACCCATGATGTTCCTTCCCCTAAGGAACACGTTTTACATCATGTCCCATGATCCCATGAACTATAAATGAACGTGGATAATATCCAGCCATTACTCCTAAGTAATAGGAGTTCATTGAGCATTATCCGAAAATCAGTTTTTATAAAATCTTTTTATCTTTAAACTGAATTTTAATCTTTAAGAAAATAATATCTTTTAAAAAAATCTTTCTAACAACCGGATATTTTTTTTATTTTTCCGAAAAAAAAATCTTTTCAAACAGATTTTCTTTTTAAAACTGATTTTATCATTTGAAATTAGAATAACTAATTTCCTATAATTTAGGCATGACTTACTCAATATATTTTTAACCGTTATATAATGTCACGCCTAAGTCTAGTTCCTTTATTAACTTAGTTCCTTTAACATATTTCTAGTGCCACTTAGTTTGTTCCTTACAAAGGAACAAACTCTCATTCTCAAATAACTGCCACTGTTCCTTACCATTCTTTCTTTGTTCCTTTACATTGGAACTAGAAAATAAAACGCCTAGCTTCTATTCTTCTTGATCCAATGCTTGCTCCAGTATCAACATAGAAACTTCTTTACTTAGCCTTTGAAATCCTCTCTTGACTTCTTCATTGACTTCGTATTCTCCCAGTTCCTTTTATTGATACCTTAAACACCATACACTTAAATAACTCATTAGTTCACTACTTAGTTTGTTCCTTTGTTTCTTTGTCATTATCAAAACTAGGGTTCACCAAACGAGCACTTCTTGTCGACAATGGGGCTAAGCCCTGCCTATCCCCAAGGTAGGGACTTTGTATGTTTAAGGCCCTCGATCTCCTTTTCATTTTGAATGTACTGACCGTTTTACTTTGTCTTTGCAGTCATAGCTCGCCAAGAACTTGACGAGGAGATGCAAAAACGTTTAACCGCCAACCAACGAGTTTAGGAGCAGCTTAAGATGAAGCTGTCGAAAGGCGACATCAAGGTCCCTGAGCCCTGAAGGTAACTTTTTGTTTGAATTACCTTTTGCTTAGTGTGCTTGCTTCATCTCACCTTCCTTTTCCTCAGGATCCTTCGAAAAGGTTGAAGGTCCGCCCTCCAACGAGGTCTGCTATTATCACTCCTCGACGGGATGCCGAGAGGAGAGTTGTGGATGTGGAAGACATCCCTCGAGCAGCAGGGGAGGTCTCGAGATCCAAGGGGAAATCGACTGCAACCTCAGAGGCCGAGGATTCTTTGGCCTAAGCGAAAACGCTTCCTCTTGCGAAGAAGAGGAAGGCGGTGGAGACCGAGGAGGACCTTCGGGACTTCACACAGAAGTCGATCCTTGAAAAAGCTGACCTCTTTGACTCGTTGGTCAAGAGGCTCGTCTCGAAGCCTGATCTGAAGCTGATCAGGGGTTTATCAGAGGAGGAGGAAGTCGAGCAACTTCACTCGTCCTGGATTGACGTGAGTCAGAATTTCTCCCGGGCTTGGTGGTTTTATTTTTACTAATATTTCTCTAACATTGTTTGGTTTCTTCAGCATTCGATCCGTATGGCGGTAATGAGTCATCGACATACTGCCGGCTTCCGCAAGCTTCGAGAGGGCTTGAAGGAGAAGACTAAGCTTGCCGAGGAACATGCCAAAGAGATCAAGGTCCTGAGCAAGAGCCTCGAAGATGAAAAGGCTGTCTGGGCTAGCGAGAAAGCCGCCCTCGAGAACAGGATCAAGGACCTGACAAGCCAAAGGGACAGTGTCCAGCGTAAACGAGACGAGATCATCGAGGAATGGAGAACCTCGAAGGCCGGTCTCGAGTTCGCGGCGGACATGGGTTTGGAGGCGTCCGAAGTGGCTGCTCTAAAGGCGGTGGATAGGCTCCAGACCGCTTTTAGGAAAGTGTATCCTCAGGCCAGTTGGTCTCCGATCGAGGCAGAGTACAACATTTCTGTCGATGCGGCCTTCCACGAAGGCAATGAAGCCGGTCCCGTGCTCGAGGTGGATGACGCCATTGATGTTGCCGAGATCCTGGGTGAGGAGCCCCAACAAGCCACGGACCCTCAAGCCTCTGCGGAGCCCGTAGTTCAGGAGGAGGCGGTCCCAGAGAGCTCAAATGATCAGGCGGCTTCGAACGAGGACTCCTCAGATAGCGAGGATGTCGAGGCGGTTTCTGAGACCTCCGAGAGTGACTCCTCGAGTAGCTCCGACTAGATTTATGTATTTCCTTTTGTATTTAGCCACGCCCTGCAAGGCGTCTTAAGTTACTTATTTTGGTAGAAATGAATATTCATTTTTAGCTAAGCCCTTGTGGTTTTTAGGATGTACTCCGTTCTTTTATGGAAATGAATGCTCATTTTTTTGCTCATCTTTCGTTCCTTTATTTTGTGTTATTCGAAATGGCTCATTACTCGATGCTTGAGGGCCCTCGCGGTCGAGTACCGAGGGTCGCTGACAGGTGCGCGTATGGGGCACGTGAGTCTTCCCTTTTGGGCCTTGCCACGTGGGAGCCCATTAGAGGGGGACAATTAATGCCTTTTCTGGGGACTTGTAGCCTATACCGCCTATAAGTACGGACAATTAGCCCCAACAGATTTCACAACTCCATTTTCTCTTCTTCTCTCTCTTAAGCTTGATTCTCCCTTCTGTTCTTGTCTTCGATTTAAGATGTCTTCACCTATGATAACAGCCGAGGCCCTTCGGGCGGCCAAATGTCGAAGGCTGGTGAAAGCCGGCCTTAGCTCTTCCTCGTCCTCGGGGACGGCCACGGGATCTCCCGTGGTGAAAAACGAGGCTGACCCATCCATCGAGGGAGGGAAACAGCCCCCAACCCTTCTGGCTCCTAAGACGGAGCCGAAGGAGAGCAAAGTTGAGGAGCCTGCCTCGATCAAGGTCGAGGAACCTCTAGTCCCCTTTGCCCTGGCTCCCTCGAGCGCAGTTGCGGTCGCAACGACTTCGGGGAAGAGGCCTCTTCTTGAAAAGGTCATGAGGTTACCCTTCTCTGCCCTTTCAAGGGCCGAGATGGCTGCACGCTTCGACAAGGCTTCGGAGCACTTGATGACGGAGCTGGATGAGAGGGCGTGTCTTTCGCCTAATGGCCAAGAGGTCGAAGCCGTCAAGTCGACCTTAACCGAAGTATAATGATTTTCCCAAAATTTATTCATCCAAATCCATTCATTTTAGCATTCTTACTTTTGTTTTGCTAACATTCTTTTTATCAGTTGTCGATTAGGGTGTTGGCCCTGGCGCGAAGGTCTGCCCCCAGACTAGCCCCTAGGTTTGCTTCAGGGGAGATGTCATGGGACGAGAGGAATACTTTCGTCAATCGACTGCGCTTGTCTGAGTTGCGGCTCTCTGAGGCCCAGGAGCCGATGACCAATTCTCTGAAAGCCTTCGAGGAGAAGAAGGCAGAGTTGGAGCAAGCCCGCGACATCGCCCTAAAACAAAGGGACTCTGCCAGCAAGAGGCATAGGGCTGCAGCCAAGGATTGCAAGAGGGCTGAGGAGAAGATCGAGAAAACTCGAAAGAGTGCTGAGGAGGCCATTGCCAAGGCTCGAGAATGCCGGGAGGCCGTGGTTCTTGATTGGAAGGAGTCTGAGGAGGGAAGGACCTTCCTCGAGGATGCCTCCCTGCAGGCTTCTGAGATTGGACAGACCGAAGCTCTTTGCAAGGTGCGGTTGGTTCTCGAGAAGCTTGCCCCCAGCCTCCCTTGGAACGAGGTTGAGGAGGGTGTCAAGGCGCTTTCCAAAGAGGAAGGGCCGGTCGAAGACCAAGCTCCCCGTTCGGCCAATCTCGAGGGATGAGCCGTGGCCCTTCTTCTTATCTTCTTGCCCCTCTTTTTTCCTTGTCTTTTCTTCGATTTTTTCTTATGTCTCCTACTAGGGGAAACATTGTACCCTTAGGCTTTCTTGTTTGATCTAAGTTTTCCTTTGAACTTGTATTGTAGTGACTTCGATAACCTGTATGATTAATGGAATAAAACTTCTGATTTGCTCATTGGTTTGTCCTTCGAGTTTTTTACTTGCTTTTTTGGAGTTTTCTGATATTTGCACAACTTGAGCGGCTTCATAGACCTCACTCGAGATTGCCCAAGGGCCAATGAGCCCCAGGTAATTCGAGGGGCTTCAAAGACCTCTCTCGAGGTTGCTCAGGGGCCAATGAGCCTCAGGCAACTCGAGGGGCTTTAGAGACATCGCTCGAGGTTGCTTAGGGGTCAATGAGCCCTAGGCAACTCGAGGGGCTTTAGAGACCTCGCTCGAGGTTGCTCAGGGGCCAATGAGCCCCAGGCAACTCGAGGGGCTTTAGAGACCTCGCTCGAGGTTGCTTAGGGGCCAACGAGCCCCAGGCAACTCGAGGGGTTTTGGAGACCTCGCTCGAGGTTGCTTAGGGGCCAATGAGCCCCAGGCAACTCGAGGGGTATTGTCGTTCTTATATAGACCAAGTATTTCTTCAAAAGGTGACTTTGTTATATATGACGCCTAAAAAGGCAATTTTACATCGATCGACACGTTTTTCAGTGCCCTACAAAATAACTGGAGGGACACATTTTCCAGTGTCTTACAAAATACATGGGGAGACATTTTTAGTGCCTTACAAGATGGTCAGAAGCGCCTATATGGTATGCCCCCAAACTCGAGGCACAAACCAATTGAAACATAAAATTTACGAAGGTTGTCCGCGTTCCATGGTCGAGGCAGGGGACGTCCATCTTGGTCTTCGGCGATAGGCTGGGCGGACTATCGAGGTCACACGGTATGGCCTTTCCCAGTTGGGTTGTAACTTTCCCAAGCTAGGTTGTCGCCCTGTGGACTCAAACTTTCGGAGTTCCCAGTCATTGACCTGAAAAAGTCGCTGTTTGACTCGACGGTTAAATAGTCGGGTGAGTTTGAGTTTGTAGGAGATAGCCTTTAGGAGGGCCGTTCCTCGAGTCTCAGGGAGAAGGTCGAGGGACAACTTCTTTTGTTCGTCATTGTCGTCTTGGTCGTAGAAGGTGATACAGGGTGATGGGATGCCTAACTCAACAGGTAGAACAGTCTCACTCCCATACATTAGGTTGAAAGGTGAGTGACCCGTCGCTTCTCGAACAGTGGTCCTGCTAGACCGAAGTATGTCAGGCAGGTCGTCGATCCATGAGCCTTTTGCTCCTTCGAGCATTGTTTTGAGCCCCTTCAAGACTACTTTGTTGGCTGCTTCAGCTTGCCCGTTAGTATGTGGTCGACTAACGGCAGAGAACCTGGTTTCAATCCCGAATCTCGAACAATAGTCACGTGTAGGGCCGCTATTGAATTGCCTACCATTGTCCGATATGAGTATTCGAGGGACTCCAAACCGTGTGATTAGGTGCTGCCAGATGAACTGTTGTACATGCCTATCAATGATAGAGGCCAGGGGTGCTGCCTCGACCCACTTTGTGAAGTAATCAACAACGACTAGTAAGAACCTACGCTGGCCGAAAGTGGGAGGGAATGGCCCTAGGAGGTCCATGCCCCACATATCGAAAGGCAATGGGGCTTGGATAGTGGTAAGGGTGCTTGCAGCCTGATGGGGTAAGTTGGCATGCATTTGGCACTCTTTGCATTTCCGGACCATGGCCGAGGCGTCCTCCTTCATGGTGGGCCAGTAATACCCGGCTCGAAGTGCTTTTGCGGTGATGGTTCGCGCTCCTTGATGACTCCCACACAACCCTCGATGAGTCTCTCGAAAGACATAGTCCCCCTCTTGAGGAGTGAGACAACGAAGGAGGGGGTGAGTGAACGACTTCTTATACAGCTGCCCGTCGTGATATGCGAACCATCTCGCCCGTCGGCGTATGCGCTCAGCCTCGAGCTCATTTTTAGGAAGATTACCATCTCGAATGAAAGCTATGATTTTGTCCATCCAAGTGGGGCTTCTATCGAGAGTGGTTACCCCTTTGTTGATGCTGGGTGCCTTCAGGACTTCCCACATTATAGGTCGAGGTGAGAGGTCTTCTGCTGTACTAGCTAGCCTTGACAAGGCGTCTGCCTGCTGATTTTCTGATTGGGGAATGTGAGTTAGGGAAAAGTAAGACAAGCTGGTGATTTCGTTTTTGACTTTCCTCAGATACATGCGCATGCTGTCTTCCTTAGCCTTGAACTCCTCTGTTAGCTGTCCCACGATTAATTGGGAGTCCGAGTGGACATTGAGTTCTCGGGCAGCGGCTGCTCTGCACAACTGGATGCCCAGGAGCAGCGCCTCGTACTCAGCTTCGTTGTTCAAAGCAGCAAAGTCGAACTTGACTGCATACTCAGTTCTGTTGGCCTGTGGGTCGAGGATCAAGACCCCAGCCCCACAACCTACCTTCGACGATGACCCATCAACGAAGAGACTCCAAGGCCCCTCACTGATGGCCTGTGGTCGGGAGCTACACTCTGCTATGAAATCAGCAAGGGCCTGAGCTTTGATGGCGCGCCGGGGTTCGAATTCTATACCAAAATCAGAGATCTGGGTGGCCCAGTCCGTAATCCTGCTCGACTGATTCTTCCCTTCTATTACTTTCCGCATGGGCTGGCTTGTAAGTACTCTGATAGCGTGAGCTTGGAAGTAGGGTTTAAGCTTACGAGTGGCTAGGACTAGGGCGAAGATCATTTTCTCGATTGGGGGATATTTCGATTCTGCGCCTCGAAAGGCGTGGCTCACAAAGAATACCGAATGCTGGTTTTTCTCGCGCTCGGCCACGAGGACGACACTTACAGCGTCTTATGATACCGCGAGATACACGAAAAGCGTTTCTCCTGGTAAAGGTGAAACCAATTTAGGAAGGCTTGCTAGGTGGCTCTTGAGTTGCTGAAATGCTTCTTCTACTGAAGCGCCCGATTCGAAAGTTGCCTGCTTTAGAGATTGAAAGAAGTGGAGGCTCTTATTGGCGGATCGAGAAGGAAAACGCCCTAAGGCCACCATACAGCCGGTCAGGCGTTGGACTTCCTTGACAGTTCGAGGGCTCTTCATTTCGATAATGGCGTGGATTTTATCGGGATTAGCCTCGATCCCTCTTTCGTCGACAAGGAAGCCCAGGCATTTCCCTCCCCTTACGCCGAAGACACACTTCTTCGGATTTAGCTTCATGTTGTGGGCGCGGAGGGTGGAGAGTGTCTCCCTTAGGTTAGAGACATGATCCTCTTCTTTCCTGCTTTTCACAATCATATCGTCGACATAAACTTCGACGTATTGACTGATCTGGTTTTCGAACATCTTGTTTACAAAGCGCTGGTAGGTGGCTCCTGCATTCTTGAGGCCAAAGGGCATAACTTTATAGCAATAGACTCCCGAGCTGGTGGTGAAGGCAGTGTGGACTTGGTCTTCTTCAGCCATGGGAATCTGATGATATCCCGCATTTGCATCCATGAAGCTAAATAATGCGACCGGCTGTCGAATCGACGAGCCTGTCGATTTAGGAAGGGGAAAATCATCATTTGGACAGGCCTTGTTCAGGTCTGTGAAATCGACACACATTCTCCAGGCTCCAGTCTGTTTACGGACCAAGACCACGTTGGCCAGCCACTCAGTATACTGGCACTCTCGAATAAATCCCGCAACCAACAGTTTTCGTACTTCTTCGGAGGCTGCTGTACATTTCTCGGCTCCCTGGTGCCTGAGTTTTTGCTTGACTGGCCGATGCCCCTCTCAAATGTTGAGTCTATGGACCATGAGCTTAGGGTCGACGTCAGGCATCTCATCGACGGAATAAGCAAAGACGTCCTGGAATTCCTTTATGACATCTAGGATTTGGATTTTTACCTCCTCGGGGACCTGCTTGCATATTCGAATCATGCGACCCCGTTCCTCGTCGATGCATACTTCTTCATCTCGATCGGTAGGGCGAGGCCGCTCATAACGTTTCGGGTTATCAGCCATATAGAGTCCCATGACAGGGAGGGGCTCCTCTGGTTCGGGGCACTTCCTCTTTCTAGTGGTTTCCCCCGTCTTGCTCTTTAGGTTATTGACGTAACACTCTCAAGCAGATTTCTGGTCGCCGAACAGCCGAGCAACCGAGCAACCTTCCCATCGTCCCCTTCGAACTGTAGAAGCAGTTGGTATGTTGAGATGGCAGCTTTTACTTTGTTGAGAGTGGGCCGTCCAATGATCACGTTATAGGGGAGGCTGGTATCGACTACGAGATAGTCGATGATGACATTTCGACCTGCCTTCTTCTCCCCTATCCTCCCCTATCCGCGTTGGCAACTTCACCGAGCCTAGTGGGTGGACTGCCCCAAACCCTACTAGTGGCTGGTCGATGGGAGTGAGATCTTTCTCTTCGTACTTCAGCTTTCTTAAACAGGCCATGGTGATTATATCCGCAGAACTTCCATTGTCAATCAAAACTCGACCCACCCGGAGATTGGCAATCTTCATTTCGACAACAAGAGGGTCGTCGTGTGGGGTCTGTATAGGCCGATGACTGTTTTTGAAGGTCATGGTCGGGCATATGGCAGAGGAGTTTGTATCGCTTCCATGTTTCAAGATGTAGAGGTGCTTCTTGCGAGAGCGGCTGGTTAAGCCCCCTGAGGCGAACCCTCATGCGATGACGTTGACATACCCTGCGGTTTCGTCACTTCGAGCTTGCTTTTCCGGGCGGGACTCGACTTTGTTTTCCTTCGGATTCTTCAAATACTGATTCAGCTTCCCTTCGCCAGCCAATTTGTCCAGGCTTTTTTCAGCTCTCGATATTCACGTGTGGTGTGGCCACAATCGTGGTGGAATTCGCACCAGAGTTTTTTGTCTCGTTTATTGATTGATGTTCGGATGGGGTGGGGCTTTGGTAAAGGGTATTTTCCTTTGATATCTAGGTAGATTTCTCTTTGATTCAGGTTGTACCGGGGGTCGTTCCAATGGTTTTCCAATCGAGGCTTCTTGTCTTTCTCTTTTCGAGGAACATCCCTAGGATTGTCCGCTCGCGTGGTGTATTCGTGCTTTCTTTTTCCGGAGCTAGGCTCCTCATGGGTTTTGCAGATATCAGAGGCCTGTATTAATTTATGGGCCAGGTTCATGGCTTCCGAGAATGAAGAGGCTTCACTCTCGGCCAGCTTCAACTTGAATCTACTCGATGGGTATAGTCCAAACATGAGAGCGGTGAATGCCACGCTATCCTGTAGGTCAGAAAGCTTGAGAGATTCTGCATTGAACCTCTTGATGTAATCTGCCAAGTCTTCCTCCCTCCGCTGTCTGATCGACATGAGATGGATACTGGTTTTCCGATGCCTCCTCCATGTAATGAAGTTCTGCTTGAATGTTGTTTCGAGGGCAGTGAAGCTCGATATGCTCCCGTAAGGCAACTCGGTGAACCAAGTTAGAGCCAGGCCTTTCAGAGTGGTGGGGAAGAACTTGCACCATGCAACCTTGCTGCTGGTCTGGACGCTCATTTGCGCTTTGAAGGCGGCTAGGTGATCGATGAGATCAGTTGTCCCGTCATAATGGTCGATAGGGGGAACCCTGACCTTTCGTGGGGTGAAAGCTTTCATAATATTTTCGTCGAATGGTGTGGTGAACCCAAGATTTCCTATTCGAATACCCGACTCGTGACTGGACTCGCAGCTCGACGACCGCTGCCTATGACCCCATCGAAGCCGGGGCTCTTGTTCTCGTCGAGGCTCCCCTTGCCCTTGGGGTTCCTTCCCCTGGTGCTCTTGTTCTCGGGGTTCCCTTTCTCGAGGTTCTCTCTATCGAGGTCCCCTCTCTCGAGGTCCCCTCTCTCAAGGTCCCCTCTCTCGAGGTTCCCTCTGTTCCCGGTTAGGGCTGGGATGGACGTCCTTCGCCTTGGACTGAGCTCTTCTTTCATTCAGGACTTCCCTGGCGTCACGATTACCGTTTCTCATGTAACATTCGTTGATTACGTGCCGGGCGTCCCCTTTCCCGGGGGCGGCCTGGGCTGCCTGTCGAGATACTTGCGATGAGCCCGGGGGGTCAAGGGCGATGACCTGTGGCTGGTCCTGATTATCCGTTCGATGACGGCCAATGGTTAATCGAGGCATGGGGGGGGGGGCAGGGGAGCCCTGTTCGAAGTCCCCTCCCCTCCTACTTGGAAATTCAGCATCAGAGCTCGGAGGCCACGCTCGAAATTGTCGCTGAGACGATCAACTAGCTGCTGAAGGTCCTGCTGAGTGACTGGGTTAGGACTAGTATGCTCAAGGGGCAGAGGACCCCCTGGGGTCGGGGCGGTCCTTTCTCGAGGTACTCTGAGATTCGCCGCACTTGCCGCTTCTCGAGGATTGACCTCCTCGAGAATGTGTTGGTTACGGGATGAGAGTATGGGAGCCTGGCGGGGGTCTCCAGCCGTCTCGTCGGCCACCTCGGGGGATGGCGCTCTCGAGTGATTGGAGGGGGCGGGAGCCCTTTCCCTCCTTTGGTTTCTCCGAGTGATGGCCATGGCTTTTAGTTCGATGTCCCAACAGACGGCGCCAACCTGTTTCGGGTAAAAACTTGTATTAGGTGGGAATGGTCGAGATTAACGTTGATGAAGGCCTGGTGCTCGAATACTATCTGGAAACCTGCACAGAGTGAGAGTTAAGACTACCCCGGGGGTGGATCCGGGATTGCCCCTCCGACGATTAAGTCAGTTGGATTGTATTAATGGGTATTGCCAAGTGTATTGTGTGGGATTGCGTACCTCAATAAATGGGGATCTGCCCAATATTTATAGGCGTTGAAATTTGTGAAGATTATTCCATGCCATGCTGGCACGGAATTTAAGGCAGGTAGGTCCCACTGAGGTCTTCCACGCTAGCAAAGACAGCTTAGAGCCTTGAATAATCTAGCGGCCCATCAGATATGATTGGGCCCAAACAGTAAGATTTACCCCCCTTATCTGTATACGCTATCTGCACGGCTCACATAACCATCATCTATTCCACTGAATTTACTCATCCACTAAAAAGTAACAAAATCTAACAAAATTCTTGATCTCAATCTTTCTTCCTTGAATTAAAATAGAAAAATATCAATTTTGGACAATTTAGGTAAACCAAACCACCTTCTCTATCTCGTTGGATGTTAGTAAATTTCCAAGTGGAATCCCCCAACTTTCATGTTGCTTTTCTTAGTTTATTTGGCAGTCGAGCTGGCAATGAAACCGAAGGTGATTCGAGAGAAGAAGGACGAAAACAGTTGAGATCAAGAGTTTTTTGTTTGTCAATAACACCAAGGATTTACGAGAATCGATTCATTTTGCCCTATATTTTTTATCACCCAGGTTTTTACTTATCCCTTTATGAAAAACTTCAGTACTTCGTTTTACTAAATTGCTTTTTCTTTTTGTACTCTTTTTGGCATTTGTTCGTAAAAAAACGTTTGTTTATTCTCATCAGATGCTTTTTTTTTTACGATTAACCAATTCTTTAAAAAATAAACCTACATGTTATTTGCAACTCGTATTTGTATTTTTTTTTCTTTTTTCTCTCTCCTCTACTTCTTCTTCCTCCATAACCACTACCACCTAACCACCACTATCCCCAACTCCCCCGTCCCACCCTTACAACCCCCACTCCAATTCCAACCCCACACCCACCCTACCCTACCCCTGGAGCCCCCACCCACCTAAAAAAAGAGTAAAGTTTTACTGTATTATTGCAATGTATCATATCATCTAAAACTTTCGACACCAATATTCAACAAATTTTTTGAACATTATTCAATGTTCTGCATACAATAAAAACTAAATAAGAATGTAAATCGATGTATTGAGCTCCAAAAATTTAAGGAGCAATAAACTTATTTAGAGAATAACATAGATTTAATATTCATAAGTGAATCCTTGTAACAAGTGCATTTAACATTGTCAATGATTGATAGAGGTAATACATATAGTACTTATATATCAACTTCACCTTTTGCCGAGCAAATTTGTCATTAGTATACCTATTTATATTGAAATTTGAATTTTAATATATACATATCTCTATTACAAAAGCAAAGGGAGGAGGTGCGGTGTCCCCTTGTAAAATTACTTTTCAACCCTTCACTTATCAAAAAATGATTGTTTTAAAATATAGAATTCCTTCTTGATTTACAATTATATAATAGAGAAAGTTAAAATTTTTGAAATTATAATATATTGTATAACATGTGGTGTCACTAGAAAATGATTCAAATGTTGCTATAATAATCAATTAAAAATACAAATTCTCATTATTAATTTCTAACAATTATATCACACGATTAATAAAATTTAAAAATTTAAAAATCAGTAATAGGATCAAACACAATCCTTTATTGAGTTACATCTGCCCGCTTTAATACTATATAATTAGCTTTAAGTAGCATCCAAAATGTGTTACTTAAAGTGCTTAAAGTGTAACATTAAATAATATATAGGTAACACTTTTTCGAGTGTTACATCTTCCCGTGTTACCTATGCTATTAGGTAACACTTCTGGTCGCTTATACTAACACTTAAACAAATGTTAATTTAGGTTCGTTTATGTAACACTTTTGATACCTATTGTTACACTTTTAAAGTGTTACCCCAAATTTATTATGTAACACTTTTCATATTATTAGTAACATATTGTAGTGTTACCATAACCTATATAACACTTCATCAAACATTATATATATATCACTTTTTACCATTTTAAGTAGCATCTCTTGTGTTATTAGGTAACACTTTCTTGTCATATTCTATAGCACATTCTTGGTGATCAAGTAACACTTTTCTTTATTAGGGAATATGTGTATATACATATATATAAATTAAAATTAATATATAAATTGACAATTATATTCTAATAATTATAGAATTTTAAACTCCTATTAGTGCTACTTTCATAGAAAATAAACTAATGAAAAATGATATATGCTCAATCTAGAATCAAAATCATCCAACAAGAATGTATTCATATGGTAATCTAAAACTAGATCTAATAGTCATATATATGTACTCCATCTCGCCATATACATCCGTTATCATCTCGCCACATACATCCATTTTCCTAGTGGCTTCGATGTCACGCGTTGCTACTCCAATTCGTCATTTTGATTCTCTTGATCCTGTAATAAAAAGAATATTAAGATGAAATCTTCAACAACAATATTATAGAGATGCTTGTTAATTATGTTTTAGAAGTAGAGAAGCCAACGAATTACTTTATCCTTATCTTGATCACTAGTGTCTTCATGAAGATGCTTTGTAATATAATAAATAGTGGACACATTTTCAAGTGAATGAGACAAATCAGTAAGCATCTCTAGTTCAAGTTGTTGCTCGAACATTTTCATTACTTTTCTAACGGTGTCCTTCAAAATTTTGTCTTTATATGATTGCAAAAATTCATCTGGAATGACTACACCACCCACATAATCTCCGTTACACTTTCCTTTGACTGAACATTTCTTCAACTTTTCTGATTTATTCATAACTTTATAATATGCCTCATCTCCATTAATTTGACTTTCCTTTTGGACTTCCTCCAGCTTCTCCTATAATGACAATATAATAAATAATTATACAGTTTGAGTGAAAATAACATATTTTGCCTAATTGTGTGATCTGTGCAACAACCGTACTCTTCTTGTTAAAAAGAAAAGCGCATGATTTAATGGATCTACAATAGAGTCTTTTTATCATAAACAACCTTTTAAAAGTGTCATTTTGTGAGAAACAACCTTATAATTTTTTTTGGTTAGTAACAACCTTTAAATAGGATTTTCTTGTCAGATCAGACCCTTCGACCATTTTCCGGCATCGACTTGATTTTTCCGGCGAAGACTTTTTTTTTACTCCCTTCCCTCTCTTTTTCCCTCCAATTTATTATTTCAATCCATTCTCTCTGCTCTCTTTCACTTCCTTCTCTAACCCTTCATTCTCTCATGAAACATGTCTCTCTCGCCTTCTCCTTCTCTCTCTCCTCCACCCTTGCTGAACGCTGCCACTTAACACGACCATTGAACACCACCACTGGTGCTCATCCTCTTTCCTTCTCTCCCAAATTTGTCGCCTCTGTTTTTTGTCTCCATTCTTACTGTTCAATGGCAACAAGCTTAGGGGGGGTGTTTCTTAGGTTAACAACATTGGAGGTCCATGGTTTCTTACTAGTTAATGGCAACAAGCTGAATTTTTTGTGCAACCATGGTGATATGAGAGAAAAGAGATGAAATGGCAAGTTCACAGGAAATTCAAATGGGGGCTGACATTTAAAAGAAAGGAGTGAGAGAATGGTTTCTTTAGGTTTGAAATAGGGGGATCTACCATAGGCTTCCGGCTAGTGCCGATGTGGTGGCTTCTTGTGCGAAGGAGAAGGCGAGAGGGTGAGGATGGAGGATGGAGAATGGGGGTGAGGCTGGAGGTTAGGGTGGGGTTGGGATGAAGAAATTGGAGGGAAAGAAAGAGGGAAGAGGGTAAAAAAAAAGTCTTCATCGGAAAATTCAAGTTTTCACCGGAAAAATCAAGTCAATGTCGGAAAATGGTCGAAGAATCTGATCTGACAAGAAAATCGCATTTAAAGGTTGTTTCTCACCAAAAAAATTTATAAGGTTGTTTATCACGAAATGACACCTTTAAAAGGTTGTTTCTGACAAAGAATAAAACTTAATGTTCCTTTGATCAATAGGATCAAACGATGTTTTGTAGTTTTTGTCTTTTTTCCGTTTTCGAGTTTCTTTATACAATAGTGCTTGTAACGGTGGCTTTTTCTGAGCATCTTGTTGTTGCTAGCATAAAAACACATTGTAAAAAATAAATAATACTTGGCAATAGAGAAGAAAAATAAGAAATACTTTTTTTTGGTGTATAAAGCATTTACCAATGCATGTTGTTTCCTAGCAAAGCCAGTTGGACCTATAGTGTGCCTATCAGTTTGAATTAACCTGCTTTCTCTTTTCTTTTCACTTTATTTCAGCGGTTGCATTACCAAAGAGAATCATAACAAAATAGGATTAATCCTACATATGGTGCACAGCACAACAAAGGAAATAATTACAACACAGGAAAGTGTAGCAAGGATTTTGAAACACAGGAAGTACATATATAACATCAACACTTACTAATCATGTTGTTGGTGTTGGTTCAATAGAGAGGGTATTGTGACAGATTTTGATTACCTTTTAGGATTAGTCTATTGTGTTTCTGAATGTGTGATGAGGATATATAGTTCGATAGATGTGAATGTGTTGTGATCTTTCATGTGTAATAGTAAAATAACCTCGTCAGTGGGTATTCTTGTTAGTCATGCACTGCATGCATGTCTTACCAAGATATCGGTTATATGATTGATTTCTGAGATTAAATGCTAATAGACAAGTATATGAAGATTTTGGCTCATATGATTAAGATAAGCATTTTCAAGGTTTGAGTTAGGTTCTTGATTTTTGTATGTTTACACATGCAAATAAAAGAAATTAAAGCCTGAATTTTTTTGATTTCACCAATATAGTGGTCATGTTACAAAATGGAAAAAGAGCTAATACAACTCACAACTTTAAGGCGAAAAAAGGCATAAAAGTACTTGTACTAATTCTAAATTCCAGAATCCTAGTAAATCCTTGAAATGTAAAGCTGGCGTTGTATCTGGAGCAGTTTTCTTATCCGGACCAATAGGCTTCCCCATTCATTAAGAATAATAGGATTGTGGTCCTCTAGTGTCCATTCATTGACATCTTTGCACATAGTTGGTCCTCTAGTTTGCTTAGCTTTCGGAGGTGCTACGGAAAAGTTGACAGAAAAACATAATTTAAAACATGCCATGACTAATTACATTTCTCTGTTTTTAATTGGAACATATTTAGTACTAGTCATATGTGTCCAATGTGTCCCAACTACTCATAAACAACATTATGTACTATTCTAGAGAATGATAGAAAGTCCATTTGGGGAAAGAAGCTCCAATGAGTAATCCGATCTCAATTGTATGTGTATGGATCATGTGATATAATACCTGGAAAGTCAGAGCTATTTCTATTGCTTTGAGATTAAGGAATAACAACGAAGATTAGATAGAAAGAACAAATGGGTAGATGGAAGTGGGATCCGAATTGTAGAGAAAAAATAGAAAGGAAAAACTACCCAAAACACATCACTTAGCTCTGGGACACAGGGAGTAATCACCACTCACCAAATTATTACTATCATTAAGCAGTAAAGCTAATTTGACATTAGGAACTATGAAGTTCCTTAAACATGTCCCAAAATATCAGAACTTAGAAGCAATTGATTGGCTGCAGATTTGCTGTAGTTAGAGGTTGTTTCCAACCAAAAATATTCACCAGCAGGCCATAATTTGACATCAGCTACTATATCTTGGCTCTACCTTTCCCAATTGATCTGAACTATGCTATACATAACTTTCTTGATCATGTCATCTCCAAATAGAAAGAGTTTCAAACCATCAGCAACCAGTGTCGGGGTACAACATATTACACTGTCTACACCACAAAAATTTAGTCTCAACTTCAAATCTCAATTCAATATTAGTGGTTATCAACAAGATTATGATCCTCCGCAATTGCCAAATGCACCCCATGGTCCCCATTTCTACTCCCCAAAAAGTAATTATTAAGAAAAACGACGATAAACTTACAAAAAATCCAGTAGCACTAGTGGAAAAAACCTTATATGTCACTCAGTATCAGATGCGAATTTTCGTAAAACTGCATCTGAAAATCAACCAAAAATGGGAGGGAAATTTGGCCAAAAAAATCTGATGTAGTCCTCAAAAACCGCATCAGATTAAAGAACCGCTGCAGTTTTTATTAATCTGATGCGGTTCAGTGGACCGCATCAGATTGTTGTATTTTTTCGCTCAGGCCAGCATGTTGAACTATGGCCCACACACGAAATGGCCCAGTAAGAAATGGCCTCCTAATACTAAATCCCCTCCTCACTCCTAACCAGAACCACTTTCTCCTCCTCCAGACCCTCTCTCTTCTATCAAACCCTAATCCCCCACCTCTCTACTCCTTCTTCTCACCATGCTGTCATCACCTTAGCTCTATCTCTCCTCTATACTGCTTCACGAAACGAAGATGAATGAAGAAAAATTAGATTATGAATAACAAAGAGCAAAAATGGGGATGAAGAAACAAAGAGCGTAACGAAGAAATGAATTGATGAAGAAACGAAGAACGAAATCAATTGACGAAGAATCGAAGAACGAAGTCGAAGAACAAAAACAAATTGACGAAGAATCGAAGAACGAATTAAGCGTATTTTTTTCGTTTTTTTTACCATATTTCTTCGTGTTTTTGTTATTTTTACCAGATTTTTTTTCGTTTTATTTTGGGATTTAGTTTTTGGATCTGATTTTGGATGTAGGTTTTTATTTGGGTTTTTTGGGCTGCCATTTTTGTTTCGATTTTTTTTTGGTTTCATGCTCTTAATTTTTTCGTTTTTTTTGGATATTTTTTTTTGGCTCTTAATTTTTTCGTTATTTTTTTTTGGATCTGATTTAGTTTTTTTAGGTCTTAATTTTTCTCTATTTCGTTTTTAGGCTCTTAAATTTTGCTTTATTTCTCGTTTTATTTTTGGATCTGATTCTGTAATTATATATATATATATATATATACATAAACTTTCTGTACACATATTTTTTGTATTTATGTTAAAATGTTGTTTCTATGTATAATTTTCTATATTCATATTCTTCTGTACTTTTTAATTATCGTACATATATTGTTGTAATTATGTGGTATAAGTTGAGTTTTTTGTGGCTCATGATTAAACTAAATTCAAGTTAGTTTAAAGGTGTGTGTTTGGAGATTGAGTTTTTGTTGATACGCCCATTAGGATTTGTTATGGTTATTGGAATTTGGAGATAATATTGATGTTTGGGAGTTTGAGATAGTAATTTAAGCATATGAAAACAGTTGTGTGCAAGTTGAAATAATCGTAATTTATGGTCACACAAATTAAATGGATTAAGTTCCAAGTTGGCAGGATTTCAATATTTATTTTTGATGTCGAAATTTTTTTCCACATATTTATATGTAAACACAGTAGTACAAATTGGAGTATCAACAAAAACTCAGCAGGCCTCTAGCCGCTACAGTACAAAAAAGTACTTTATACAAAGCACAATACTATGCTTTGTATCAAATGCTTTTTTTACCCCTTACAATTAACTATCTGATGCGATTATTGTACATAACCAATCAGTTTTTTGGACTTACTGATGCAGTTCTTACGAAAACCGCACTAGTTAACACACGTAATTGATGCAGTTTTTCTTAAGAACCGCATTAGTAAATTATTTACTGATGCAGTTTTGGACCGGACCAGTAAATAATTTGGATTTGTTGCGCCCTCATCTGACCAAAATCGCATCAGTAAGCCCATTTTTGACCGCATCAGATGACCTTTTATCCACTAGTGTAGAGCTCCTTTGTTGGTACTATTGGCATATTTATGGTTTGATTGGATTGGAGGTGTATGAATTTTGGTAGTTTAGTTTCATGGAAGTGTTTGTAGTTGTTGCGGACGGTTTTATTGGCGTTTGATTGAGATTGATGATTGTTGGATGATATTAGGTGTTCTTCTATTGAAGTTGAAGTGTTGATTTGGAACACTTTGGTAATAGTGTTTGGTGAATTTGTCTTCGTCTTCTTCATTTGAAATTTTTTCACATTGCTTCTTATATTACTGCATCATTTGCTTTCTCTACCACAATCTCTTCTTCATTTCTTTTGCTATTTTCTTTTCATATTATGCTTTTTTGTTGTGATTATCAATTTCATTTGTTTGAATTGATATTCTGAATTTTTTTTTATGATCTATTTGTGATCATTTTCTTTGTTGTACCCATTGAGGCCTTGTTATACACATTGGTATCTTCTTTATGTCCATTGGTGGCTTTGTTGTGCCCATTGGTGGCTTTATTATTCCCATTGGTGGTTTTATTATTCCCATGGATGCTTTGTTGTCCCCATGAAGGCTTTGTTGTGCACATTGGAGGCCTTGTTATGATCCTTTGGGATCAGGTGTATTGGTGTATTGTTGTATTGGCGTCTTGCTCTGTTTTGGTATATATTAGTGCATTGGTAGTTAGTTGCCGTTTGGTTCATTTGGTGTATAAACAACAAAGCTGATTGTTGACAATGAAATATGTACATACTGGAACTACATTAACTCTTCTCTAGTTGTGAATGGTTTTGGTACATTGATCGCACATATATTCATATTGCTGTATTGGTGCCTGGTGATCTTCAACAACATTCAAAGGTCTTGATGAGTTCCTTCTAATTCGTGCTAGCAAGTGCCAGCAACTTCATAAGGTATTACTGTTGCAAGGTTGTTGCTTCATCTATGTATAAAAACAAATCAACAATTATATCAATGTTGTGTTATATGGTTGCAAATTGCTTTCTACTGCTTCTATGAATAGTTTATAGTGTTGTTGGAGTATGAATGAAAAGGCAAGCAATAACATGAGTAAGCAAATTTAGCCACAAGAATGAGTTTTCTGTTGTGGGCTTCTCTACCAATTTCAGTTATGTCTAGCTCCATCAAGCTGATGTAACAAAACAGAATCTGAACTTCATTTGTTCTCCTTCAAATGACCGATCAACCATTACAAATTTATGGCTATCATACAAACCAGTTCATTAATGTTCAAACTGAAATGTCTATCGTCATTCCAGTTTGAGGGGGAGTATTGGGGTTTGTGATATAGTCAACATCGGTTTGACTTAGTTTGTTATTAAATCTTAGGTATTAGTTTGTTAATATTAGAATTAATTGTAGTATAAATAGTTGATACATTTTTGTAATACATAACACAATAATTATACAAAATGTAAACTTTTACTATTCTCTCTCAAGCTCTTTCTCTTTCCTCATAGCTTTTCCAGTATACTCAACAATGACGTTTCTTCTTTAAATCTTTGATTTATAACACGTTTGTAATTCACAGATCTAGCTTAAAGTAATGTCTTTGTAATTAGACTGAAAGGATCGATTTGCGCTTAATTTCACTTATTTTTTCGCTTGATTTCTTTTTTGTTTTCATTTATATCTTCGTTTTCTTGTATTTTTGTTCGATTTAATTTTTGGTTGATTTTCGTTTAAATCCGAGCTTTGTAATTTATTTCGATTTTAATATTTAGATTTTGGATTTATGTTACCTTTTTGTGTAATTTTGTCTATTTATTGTAATTTATTTTCGTTATTATAATAAATTTATTCAATAAGTTGTGTTAGAAAGTATACTCTTTACACATCTCTTGCTATATGTGAAAAAATAATACTTTTGGAACTTTTGTAACTAGCTAAAAGTATGAGTCAATAATATAATATGTGAGGAGCAATGATATGGTAAGTTTAGATAGGCATCTATCTGTGAGATGCAAGATTATTGGCATATACGATCTACCACCTCCTATTGGTACTTATGCAACATATATTTGTAATTCCTTGATGTAGATATCACTTAGTTCCATATGCTCTGAAATTTGTGGACAATGTAAAATTAGAATGACCTTGCTACATATTTAGGAAAACTATTTGGGACTCTTTTAACTATAATTCTATTAGATACGAATTCATTGTTTCATCTCCTCAATTCTTTTCGTACATGAAAGAGATTTTATTTACCGATCATGAAATTATTATTTTGATGTGCAGGTAACCTTGTTATCTAGCTTGATAGTAAAGTCATTAAGGTACTTATGGTCACTGATACTAATGAGGAGACATTTAGCTTTCTCAGATTTGAAGAAATTTGGCTTTCTCAGAAATGAAGAGGAATCTTGTGTATACAAGAAGTTAAGTGGGAGTAGTATAACTTTTCTGGTCTTGTATGTGGATGACATACTTCTCATAGAAAATGATAAAACAATGCTTGAGTCAATCAAGGTGTTGTATAATATTACCACTATAAGAGGGGGGGGGTGAATTATAGTGAGAGAATAAGCTATACTTTTTGCGGAATTAAAAGTAAACTTGGGAACAAACAATGGGAACACGAGAGATTTTACGAGGAAAAACTTCCTAGGCCTAGTAGGAAGAAACAACCTCGACCACAAGGGATTTTAAACAACTTTCCACTATAATAGGCCAAAACAACTCTGATTACAACCTATTACTTTTCTCTCGATTCTCAACTTAAGTCACTCAACTCAAGTTCCCAACGACAGTTCCCAAAACTGACGTTTCTCTCTCAAACTTCACTCGAAGTTCCTTTCTCTCTTTTCCTCTTTGTTTCACTCAAAGCTTTCTCACACTTACAAGAGTTCACTCAAACCCTTTTTCTCAAAAAAATAATGGAAGAGTAATAAACTCGATTAATGTAAGTATGAATTCTCTTAAGGAAAAGGCACTGACACTTTAGATAACTTAAGACAAATTAACTAAGTCAGACACAATTTTGCTCAAATGAATTAGGCGCCTATTTATAGACAATTAAGACAAGACATGATCTCCACTAATTAAACCATTATCACATGTTCTCCATGATGTTTAATTAATTAATTAAATTAAATTAATTATCATGTCATGTAAAGCATCCACTAATCCACTACTTCACTTCATAGAAGCAGTAACACATTACGTGGTTTTACAAACTTGGAGAATAATTAAACTCATTTTAATTAATTAAATACTTGGAGGATAATTAACTTAACCACTAAATCCACTAACTACATAAACGTGTAGCAGTAAGTTTAGGCGTGAATCAGATTTTAGGAAATAAATAAATAAAATCTTTAGCTAGTTTTTAGGAAAAATATCTTTTTCAAAATCTTTTTAAAAACCGGAAAAACAGTTTTATATTTAAAAATCCGAAACATTTAAAAACCGGAAATATTAATTTTCGAAAACTAAATCTTTTAAATAAAATATAAAAGATAAAATAAATATTTAAAAGATAATATTTGAAAATCAGTTAATTTAAAATCAGAAAATCTTTTAAAATCTTTTCCTAACAAACTTAAACTAACTTCCTAAAATATGGATCTTAGTCAAATATCCCTAAAAACTCTAACAACTATATTGGGCCACAATTTCTCTTAGGCGCACAATATTAGTCACTTAGAGTTCCTAAATTAGTTTTAAGTCTTGTTCCCTAATTTAAGTCTTGTTCCTAACCTTGTTCCTATAGTGCCAGGTCTGTTCCTTTCATGGGAACAGAACCAAGTTCCTTTGAGAATTCACCACGAACTTAATAAAGCTTTACTCAACCTTAACAAGAAGATTAATAAATACCCTAATGTATTCTAATCTTCATTCCATGCTTGATTCTTCATCTCTCGAACATCTTTACTTCGATCTTGATTAATTCTCCGCTTTAATCTTCAATCAAGTATTCTCTTAGCTCGAGCATGAATTACCTTGCAACAACATAAATAAAATATACTATGTCTTTTGTGGTTAGGTCATCTTCAAAACTCAAGGGTCAACAATTTCCCCCTTTTTGAAGATGGCAACAAAAGGCATATACTAAAAATAATCACATAAGTCATATAAAAATAATTTTAACAAAGTATGTAACCAAGTTAAATTAAGTATTATAGACTCGTTATTTTATTTTGTAAAGTCGAAATATGAGAACATAATTCATGACAAAAAAAAATTTACTCTGATTTGCCTTATCTTTCCCCCTTTGGCATCTTCAAAAACATAGTCCACGATTTCAAAAAGATGAATATTATTCACTAAAAAATCACACCACCAAATTGTGAAATAAGTTGGTTAGTATAAGCAAATAAAGCATTCAACTCTCAAAAACCGCAATCCAAGAATATTAGCCATTCATTTAGACGCACACATGCAAAAAGATCAAACTTAGAATTACAAATAATAAGTTCCATTGTAGCATGATTAAAGGAGAAGGATAGAAAAGACAAATATTAAACAAAGTTCATGTTCCCACACAAAAAAAACAACTAAGCTAGAAAAGTTTATGATTTAGGAGAGGGAGGTTTGCTCACTTCTTCCACCACATCATGAAGCTTTGCCATCACTTCTTGATGATTTTCGGCCAATGTATCATTTCCCTTGAGCACAATGTCTTCCAACTTCAACAACTAGAGTTCATTGCTTGAATGGAGGAAGAAAGTTCACCAAGCCGAGCCATATCTTCTTGTTGTCCTCCAAGGCTTTGTCAACTTTGTGCATACCCCTTTTACCAACCCATTTAAATCCTTAGCTTCCGTAGCAAACTCCATCATTGCTTCCGAATGACCCATAACCAAGGAGAACAAAGAATCCAATCTTCTAGCATGAGCTAGAGTATATGTAGAACCAATGGTAGGATTTTGAGAAGACGAGGGAGCTTGAGAAGGATTGGTGCATCTGTTTGTTCCTTAGGTTTGGGAACAGCAGGTTGTTCCTCTGAATGGGAACACACTGTTTCTTAGCTTTAGGAACAAAAGGAGGGTTTGAGGTAGAGGGAGGGATAGGATCATTTTGTGGTGCTAGGGAGAGGGTGAGGCAGATTTTTGTGGAGATGGAGGAAAAGGAGGATTGGTTTCCATGGGAACAGGAGTCGGTTCCCTAGAAGGAGGTAGGTTAGATTCATAATCTTCCCTATCATCATCTTCCTCAAAACTTTCATCGCATCAAGCAAAGGAAAATTAAGCACTTTCATTTTTGAACCTTTGACTAGCTCTAGTGCTTTTCAAACCGGTTTCACCACCTCATCAACCACCTTCTTCCCTTTCTCTTAGCTTCTTCTTTTTCTTTTCTTTTTTTTCTTTTACTTTTTCTTTTCTTTCTTTTTCCCTTTTCATTTTTCTTCTCTTCAACTTCTTTTTCTTCTTCTTCTTCCACTTCATCATCCAATCATCATCATCATCATCATCAAGGTTAGCCCTTCCCTTAATTACTTCTCCATTCACAAACAAACAATTCAAGTTATTCAAGGCACGCACATTCAACATATTTCCCGTAGATACACCAATGGTTGAGTTCCCGAAATTTTCACATTGAACTTAAGTAGATTTGGTTACTAAAGCTCCATAGCCAACAACAAAACCATTTTCAATACAATGACTCATGTGTTGAATCATTAAAGAGGGAAAGTTTATGTGCTTATGAGAGGCTAAACAATGAATATAAATCAAGTCCAACATGCTAACTTGAGCACGTTTAGAAGAAGAGGCAATAAGGCTTTCTTTAGGATGTGAAATAAAATTTTGTGGTAGGGAGAAATGTTTTTCCCTTTTGACCACCATATTTAACAATCAATTGATCAAAAGAGATATCCGAAAATGGATAGGATCCACGTTGTTCTTGAAATAAATATCAGTTCCTCTCACGGGAACACCAAGCAATTTACCCAAAATTTTAGCATTAAAATCTATTTGAGTTCCCTTTACCAAAGTGGAACAATTTCCTTCTTCATCCATGGAAAAGTTTTCACAAAATTCATCCATTAATTTAGGAATAAAACTATTTCCATAACAATTCACAAAGAGATGCTCCCACCCTTGAAACTTCATCATATTGAGCAATTGACGAAAATTACTCTTTTACACCAAGAAACATCAATAAAAAGTCCATGAGATACCTAGATGCCGTGGGATTTTTTCGAGCAACTCTTGTTGTTCCTCTCTCGGGAACATCCGATTCCCCCTCACTTGTTGCATGTGTATCTTCAACCTCCATTTCAACGGTTTCTTCCATGGGTGTAGGTGATTCAATGTTAGTGGAGGAAGGAGAGGGTTTTTCGGCTTTGTGGGAGGAGAGAGAGTGAGAAGTGTTTTTGGGATTCATATTTTGTGGAGTTATTTTCGGTTTTATGAGAAGGAAAGCAAAGAAGTTTTGTTTTGGTTTAAGGAAAGAATAAAATAAATATAAAACCGTGTATAGTACACGTTTTTTGAAAAAAAAATAATTCTATGTAATAAAAATATCTTCAACTAACTTGAGAGATATAAGGGAAAAAATCAGAATTTTAGGAAATAAAATCTGAACAGAATATTTTTTGGATTTTTTGAATTTTGAAAAAAAATCTAAATTGAACACGCTGGGAACAGCGTTTGGGAACAATGAATGGAAACAACGAAATTTTGCTACTTTGGAACACCATTAATTCTTTTAATCCTTTGTCATCACTTAAGGCATAAATTGTCTTATGAACAATAAGGGGAATATTATTGGACATTGGTGAGCAGTTTTCAGACATTTTTACTTATACAATGAAATAATCATATAAGATTGTGATATATTTAAGCAAATAAAACATCGAATATGCACATCCAGACATAATGCCAAAGAATTAACACAAAGGGGAATATGTAGCAATCATTTCAACTTGATTAAGCCAAGTTCAAGTCTCAATTTCTCAAACCTATCTCTATTTAAGGGCTTTGTCAAAATGTCTGCAATTTGACGTTCAGTCTCACAGAATTCCATTTTAATAAGACCCTTTTCAACATTATCTTTCAGAAAGTGATGCCTAATATGGATGTGTTTGACTCTTGAATGATGCACGGGATCTTTAGAAATACTAATAGCACTAGTATTATCACAATAGATGGGAACACATTCAAAGTAATTCCATAGTCACGTAGTTGTTGTTTTATCCATAGCATTTGGGAACAACATGCTGCTGCTGCAACATATTCAGCCTCGCTGTAGATAAAGCAACTGTGTTTTGCTTCTTGGTGCTCCAAGAAACTAAACTATGACTAAGGAACTGAACCATACCTGATGTACTCTTCTATTGACCAGATCTCCTGCATAGTCAGCATCCGCAAATCCTTTAATTCAAAGGTATCACTTCTCGAATAGAATAGGCTTAAATCATCTGTTCCCTTGAGGTATCTTAGGATTCTCTTCACAGCTGTGAGATGAGATTCCTTTGGATTGGCTTGAAACCTTGCACATAACCTACACTGAAAGCAATATCAGGACGACTTGCAGTTAGATATAGTAATGAGCCAATCATACCTCGATACTTGGTTTGATCCACACTTGTTCCTATAGAATCTTCATCCAATCTGGTTGAATTCCCATAGGTGTATGATTTACTTTGGATGCTTCCAAACCATACTTTTTCAATAGTTCCTTTATGTACTTTTGTTGATGGATGTAGATTCCTTCTTCTGTTTGCTTGATTTGCAACCCCAAGAAGAAGTTGAGCTCACCCATCATACTCATTTCAAATTCTTTACTCATGAGATTAGCAAAGTCCTTGCACAAAGATTCATTAGTGGCACCAAATATAATATCATCAACATATATTTGAACAACTAATAAATGTTTTCCTTTTGATTTTAAAAACAAGGTTCGATCCAATTTTCCTCTTTTAAACTCATTTTCAAGAAGGAACTTAGAAAGTCTTTCATACCATGCTCTTGGAGCTTGCTTTAACCCATAAAGAGCTTTGTCAAGCTTAAAGACATGATTAGGAAATTCTTTATTTTCAAAACCTGGAGGTTGTTCTACAAATACCTCCTCATTAAGATAACCATTTAGAAAAGCACATTTTACATCCATTTGATACAATTTGAAACCCATGAAGGCAGCAAAGCTATGAAATTCTAATTGCTTCCAATCTTGCAACTGGAGCAAAAGTTTCTTCATAATCAATGCCTTCCTGTTGATTGTATCCTTTCACAACTAACCTGGCCTTGTTTCTTATTAAGGTTCCGAACTCATCTAATTTGTTTCGAAACACCCACTTTAAACCAATAACCTTGTTATGTTTAGGTTAGGTTCAAGGTGCCAAACTTTGTTTCTTTCAAATTGATGAAGTTCATCCTGCATTGCTACGATCCAATCAGCATCAGTGAGAGCTTCTTCATGATTCCTAGGTTCCAACATAGAAAGAAAAGCATGAAAAGCACAAAAGTTTTTCAATTGAGATCTCGTTTGAGTTCCCTTTTTATGTCACTGATTATTAGTTCCACAGGATGGGAACGATGAGTTTTCCAAGGCTTTGGTTGGAAATCCTGGATGGAAACTTGGTTTCCTTGATCATCTTCATTTCCCTGTACTTGGGAACCAGGTTCAACAATAGTGGATTCATTCACTAGTGATCATCACTTAGTTCTTCTTCTTCCTCATTGGGAACAGGAACAGGATGTTGTTCCCTTGGCTTTGTTCCCATGACTTCGTCTTCCAAAGTCTCATCAATAAGACTTAGTCTTTTGTCAATCCTATTTCGAAGTCATCTTCAACCTGTGTGCTTGCATCAAATTTATCTGTTTCATCAAAAATAACATGCACACTTTCTTCTACACACATAGACCTTTTATTATACACTCTATAAGCCTTGCTACTAGAAGAATATCCTAAGAATACAGCTTCTTCACTTCTAGCATCAAATTTTCCAATATTTTGTTTCCCATTATTATGAACAAAACATTTACATCCAAATGTTCTGAAATATGTAATATTGGGCTTTTTACCAAAATACAGCTCATAGGGTTTTATTTAATAAAGGTCTTACCATGGCTCGATTTATAATATGACAAGCAGTATTCACAGCTTCTGCCCAAAATTTTTGGAAGACCACTAGCTATCAACATAGTCCTAGCCATCTCTTCTAGTGTTCTATTCTTCCTTTCAACAACACCATTTTGTTGAGGTGTTCTAGGGCTGAGAAATTGTGATCTAATGCATTGTCTCTCTAAAGTCATCGAACTTAAATTTTCAAATTCTTTCCATGGTCGGATCTAAGGTGTAGTAATTTTGACCACTCAAATTTTTACTTTCTTTGCAAAGACAAGGAACTCATCATAAGTCTCGTCCTTGCTAGAAAGAAAAATAACCCAAGTAAATCTAGAGAAGTCATCTACAATTACTCAACACATATTTCTTTCCACTCCTACTTTGTATCCTCATAGGTCCACATAAATCCATATGATTAACTCTAAAGGTCTTGTGGTACTTACCACATTCTTGGACTTGAAAGAGGACCTAACATGCTTACCTTTTGCGCATGCATCACAACATGATCTAAATGAAACTTAGTAGAGGGTAAACCTAAAACTAGTTCTTTAGAACGAGTTTGTCAAGCAAGGAAAAGCTAGCATGACCTAGACGCTTGTGCCATAAAATGAATCATCATCAATAACACTAAGGCATGTGAATTTGTTTTTGGGAACAAGGTTGAGATCCACAACATATGTGTTCCCTTTCCTTGTTCCTTCCAAAATGATATCCTTTGTGCTATTGTTGACATTAAACATTTTTCACTATTAAACTTCACACAGTTCCCTCTATCACAGAATTGGGAAATACTTAACAAGTTATGCTTTAATCCATCAACTAGAAAACATTATCTATGGAATGTGACGATGACTTACCAACTTTGCCCATGGCAACTATGTTACCTTTCTTGTTGTCACCAAAAGTCACACTTCCACCATTATAGGCTGAGAGTGAGAGAAATCTTGATTTATCTCCAGTCATATGCTTAGAACAACCACTGTCTAGGTACCATGTGTTGTTCCCCCTCACTCCAACCTGCAAGAAAACTATTGTTAGAGTTAGGAACCCAATCTTTCTTGGGTTCCTTTCCTTCAGGAACAATAGATTTCTTTTTCCAAATTACTCTACTTGTTTCCAAGTTCTCATTATGCGTCCAAGTCTTTTAGGACAAGAGTTCCTAAAATGACCAGTGTTCCCACAAAACATACAAACTTTATCACTTGGTAAATCAATTCTCTTTTTAGGTTTGCAAACTTCTTTTTGTGATTAAAACCAAGACCTTCGTTCGTTTTGTTTGAGGGTTCTTAATCCAGTTTGGAATAGGTAGCATTTTCTTTTCATTTCTCATTTGGTGCAGTTCCCCTACAAGTTCATTATTTTCAATTTCCAAAAATGAAACATGATTTTTCAATTCGTTTATTTCAGATTTGAAACTTTGCAAGGGAACTGACTTAATGTCAAATGAACTTACTTCAGGAACAAACTCTTTTAGTTGTGATAACTCAAGATTAACAAGTAGTTCTCATTTTTAAGATTTTCGAAATCCTCTTTTAATTTAAGATTTTTGTCAAACAATTGAAAAATCTTTTCTCAATATCAATTCGAACACTTTTAAGCCAAGAGGTATGTTCCTTTGCAACTTAAAGCATGTTGACATTGTTTTAGTTTAATGTCTCATCTTTGCAATCATTTACACGTCAACAATAAACTCAAATAATTTTCTTTACTTAAAGAATTAAGACGAGTTTTGATGGTGTCTAGACTTGCCTCAAGAGATTCAATCTCTTCATCAGATTCGGAATTGTCAAGAGCCATAAGACAGAAGTTTGCAGTCTCCTCATTTGGTTGAGGATCATCTCTCTTCGAGTCAGAGTCTCCCCATGCAGCAACCATAGCTTTCTTCATGTCAGATCGAGTATAGGAGTTTTTGTATTCCTTGTTCCTATCTCTGCTTCGTTCCCTTCCTTTGCCTTTTTCTTGTTCCCATTGGGGACAATCCTTGATGAAGTGCTCAGAACTGCCACACTTATGACAAACAAGTTTGTTAGAATATTTCTTATTCTTACCTTTGTAATCTTCATTCTTCATGTTCCTAAACATTCTTTTGAATTTTCGGACCATGAGAGCGGATTCTTCTTCTCATCAGTTTCTGAGTCTTCATCTTCATCAGCTTTTAAGGCAATCGATTTTTGCTTGGACATGTCTCCATTCTCATTGTCCAATTGCAACTCATGAGTCATAGGGAACCAGCAAGTTGTTCCAAATTGAACTTAGTAAAGTCCTTAGTTTCCTGTAAGGCAGTTACCTTAGCCATCCAACGATCCCTAGGAAGGCTCCTTAGGACCTTTCGTACCTGTTCCTCAGATGTAATCACTTTACCAAGAGATGTTAGCTCATTAATAATATTAGTAAAGCGTGTAAACATGTCTTGGATAGACTCTTTTGATTTCATTTGAAAAAGTTCATATTGGTTCATCAAAAGATCTATTTTTGATCTCTTAACTTCACTCGTACCTTCATGAGTGACTTCAAGAAGATCCCAAATTTGTTTTGCGGTTTTCATCCCATGACACGATTGTGTTCATGAGGTCCAAGACCACAATGAAGCAGTTTTATAGCAAGAGCATTAATTTCCATCTTTTCGAAATCAGCTTTATCAAAATCAGATATAGATTTAGGAATTACCTCATTCTTGTCATTAGTGGTAGTGACTTCAAAATCACCTACCTCTATGACTCTCCATACCTGGTAATTGTCGGCTTTGATAAAGATCTCCATTCTGTTCTTCCAGTAAGTGTAAAACTTACCATTGAACATTGGTGGCCTCTGCGTAGAGTACCCTTCTTCCAGTTTCTCTCTAGTATTCATATTTTTCAAGATCTTGAACTCAACAGGGTTTCCTGAAAATTAGAGTTCCGCTCTGATACCAATTGTTGTATAATATGAGCACTATAAGAGGGGGGGTGAATTATAGTGAGAGAATAAGCTATACTTTTTCGGAATTAAAAGTAAACTTGGGAACAAACAATGGGAACACGAGAGATTTTACGAGGAAAAACTTCCTAGGCCTAGTAGGAAGAAACAACCTCGACCACAAGGGATTTTAAACAACTTTCCACTATAATAGGCCAAAACAACTCTGATTACAACCTATTACTTTTCTCTCGATTCTCAACTTAAGTCACTCAACTCAAGTTCCCAACGACAGTTCCCACAACTGACGTTTTCTTAAACTTCACTCGAAGTTCCTTTCTCTTTCTCTTTCTCTTTCTCTTGCTTCACTCAAAGCTTCCTACACTTACAAGAGTTCACTCAAACCCTTTTTCTCAAAAATACACTTTGTAAAAATGGAAGAGTAATAAACTCGATTAATGTAAGTATGAATTCTCTTAAGGAAAAGGCACTGACACTTTAGATAACTTAAGCAAATTAACTAAGTCAGACACAATTTTCTCAATGAATTAGGCGCCTATTTATAGACAATTAAGACAAGACATGATTCTCCACTAATTAACCATTATCACATGTCTCCATGATGTTTAATTAATTAATTAAATTAAATTAATTATTCCATGTCATGTAAAGCATCCACTAATCCACTACTTCACTTCATAGAAGCAGTAACATTACGTGGTTTTTCAAACTTGGAGAATAATTAAACTATTTAATTAATTAAATACTTGGAGGATAATTAACTTAAGCCACTAAATCCACTAACTAATAAAACGTGTAGCAGTAATTTAGGCGTGAACAGATTTTAGGAAAATAAATAAATTATTTTAGCTAGTTTTTAGGAAAAATATCTTTTTCAAAATTTTTTAAAAACCGGAAAAACAGTTTTATATTTAAAAATCCGAAACATTTTAAAACCGGAAATATTAATTTTGAAAACTAAATCTTTTAAATAAAATATAAAGTAAAAATAATATTAAAAAGATAATATTTGAAAATCATTATTTATAAAATCAGAAAATCTTTTAAAATCTTTTCCTAACAAACTTAAACTAATTCCTAAAATATGGATCTTAGTCAAAATATCCCTAAAAACTCTAACAACTATATTGGGCACAAATTCTCTTAGGCGCACAATATTAGTCACTTAGAGTTCCTAAATTAGTTTTAAGTCTTGTTCCCTAATTTTAAGTCTTGTTCCTAACCTTGTTCCTATAGTGCCAGGTCTGTTCCTTTCATGGGAACAGAACCAAGTTCCTTTGAGAATTCACCACGAACTTAATAAAGCTTTTACTCAACCTTAACAAGAAGATTAATAAATACCCTAATGTATTCTAATCTTCATTCCATGCTTGATTCTTCATCTGGACATCTTTACTTCGATCTTGATTAATTCTCCGCTTTAATCTTCAATCAAGTATTCTTTTAGCTCGAGCATGAATTACCTTGCAACAACACAAATAAAATATACTATGTCTTTTGTGATTAGGTCATCTTCAAAACTCAAGGGTCAACACAAGGAATGGCTTAAAATTTGTTTCTCTATGAAAGATCTAGGAGAGGCAGAGTACATATTGGGAATAAATTAAAGATCTTTAGAGATAGATCTAAAAGGTTGATTGAACTTATTTAAGAGACTTATATTGATAAGGATCTTGTAAGATTCATGCTGGAAAACTACAAGAGAGGCACTAGTAGAATAAATGCTATTTGTTGCGGTTAAAAAGTGTCCTATTGCTGCGGTTTTGGGCGCGCAACAATTAAGGGCGCATCAATAGGTATTAATTATATTGCTGCGGTTTTAAACCGCAGCAATATCTCAACATATTGCTGCGGTTTCTAACACAAAACCGCAACAATATTATCATTTTTTTTTATCAGATTTATAAAGCATATTGATGCGGTTTCTAGTAAAAACCGCAACAATATGCTATATTTAATAATAAAAAATGAACATATTGCTGCGGTTTCTTGGGAAAACCGCAGCAATAGGTACTGTACAGGTAAAAAAAAATTTTTTTTTTTTTGCATTTTGCCATCAAATTTGAAAGACAAAAAATTTAAAAGAAAATAAAACACTATTGATTAATAGTGATGACAAAAAACTATTATACAAAATTTAAAAACATAAAAAATACAATATAAAAAATTATAATACCAAAAAAACTACAAATATAAAATGACATATGAATATCATTAATATATAAATATAAAAAAAAAACTAATTTATTATAAAATAAAATGAAAAAACTAAAAAAATAATTATTACAACTCACCTACTAATTACAAAAAAATAATAAAATAAAAAAAATAAGAAACTGACCTAAAAAAAATCCTAAAACACAAATCTAAAAAAAGGAAAAAAAAAATTCCTACAACAATCACCAGATCTGATGAAACGAAAAAAGCAGAACAGCTCTAATGAAACCAAAAAAAAACATGCCGACATTAAAAAACGAAAAAAAAGAAAAAAAGAAACGAAAAAAAACAGAACAGATCTGAGGAAACCAACGTCGACATTCACCGTCGACAATCACAACCACCATTTCGAACGACCGGCCGATGAAGGAGAGTTAAAAAACGAATCAAAACCAACGAAATCACCAGCCACCGTCGACATTCACCGTCGACGTTCACCGACGAACCTTCGCGGCGCCAAAGAACCTTTGCGCGACCCTTTTCTCTCTCTCCTTCGATCTACTTCTCTTCTTGCGGGTTGTTGAAGGCGATGAAGGCGGCAAACGAATCTGATGTTGAGACGAACGAATCTGACGTTGCGACGAACGAAGGTCGAATGTGGCGGCGACCAGAGACCGGCGAAAAAGTTACGCGAGAGGATGAGAGGGTTAGAGGAAGAGAGAAGGATAGAAAGAGTGAAAGGTGCGTGAAATTGATGAGAGGAGAGAGAGAGAGAGGAAGTGAGCGTGAAATTGATGAGAGGAGGAGCGTGAAACTGATGAGAGGAGGAGAGAGAGAAAGGAAGAGAAGAAGTGAGCCTTATAGATTAAACCCTAAATGAGGAGCCTTTTTTGCCAACTAATATTGCTGCGGTTTCCATGTAGGACCGCAGTAATATATTAAAAAAATATTTTTTTTAATTTATTGCTGCGTGCGGTCCTACGTGGAAACCGCAGCAATATTAGCTGTTCTGGGCCCGACATTTTTTTAAAAATGTATCCGTTGAATAATATTGCTGCGGTTTTAGGCAGGAACCGTAGCAATATTGTCAATTTTTATTTTTTTATTTCTTTTTGCGTGTTATATTGCTGCGTATAGGGAAAACCTCAGCAATATCACCGCAGCAAATAACATTTATTTTACTAGTGAGGATAAGCAAGGTTCACAAACTTTTTGCGGATAGTAGAACTTGAAAGGTAATGAAGAGAAATAATACAAGGAAGAACGCAAGAAGATCCTTTTAACAAGGTTCTCTTCCTCAATTCTTTCAGAAGAAACCTTGCTCTTTTATTTATAAAAGTTATACAACTTATTATAAATCAATCCTCACTCAGTTTCTCTAGGAACCAGTTCTCAGTCACCTTGTTCCCCCTGAACACGTGACTTTCCTCACTTGACTTCACTCGAAGTCTTCTCTTTCTCTATTCTCACTCTTGAATACAAGATGTAAGTTCTCTCGACCCACAATCTGTGAATATTACAATAATGAGTATGTTGAATAAAGAAGAAATTACAAGAAAAATTTTCTAAGTAATGATTGAATTTTTTCACTTGAAAGTTCTTAAGTTTTTCTTCAAATAATTTCTTCCTTAAATAGCTGCTGCAATACTTCCTTCATCTAGACATGTTGTGCTCCATGTTCCCCTCAAATGACATGAGTTGAGTAATGGAGATCATAGCCTGATTTTCGCTGCACTTCCTCCACTCTTTTTGAAGGAAATAAACTACCTCCATTAGCTCTTAGTGAGAGCATCTTCAGCGAGTTGGTTGGAGTTTGTTGGAGAGCTACAATGGATCAACTCCTCATTGTATGCCATGCAATTTCCAACTGAGTTTCATGCATAAAAATAACAACAAAATATCTAATAATTTAAAAAATCTTTTATCCAAAGATTCTAAGTTACTATAATATTAAACATACCATATGATGAAAATTCAAATTGTGTAAACTAAATATCTTGACTTAGACTAAATAATTAATCTTTCTCCACAAGATATAGATGCAAATTTGAACATTACATTATTTTTGGTTTTTTTTTTTATAATTTTCGCTTAAATAAATACTATATAGTAAAATTAACCTAAGTATTTGGCATCATCAAAACATGGAATACACCAATATTCTCCCTTTTTGATGATGGCAAATAATTGGCAAAATTTAAGAAAATCAAAGAAAGAAACAAAAATTTATGAAAGTTATGAAATAAAAAATAAGAAAGAAACTAAGACACTCTAAAACTCGAAAACTCTAAGACACTAAACTGTGACTAGGAACAAAGACCACGATCCTAGGAACAGAGACAAAGATCATCAAGAAAAGCAGTATAGACTAAGGAAATTTCAGAAAGTTTTTTCAAGTGCCAATGTATCTTCCTCCTTTTGTCATCATGAAAACTAAGTAGTGAAACCTGCAACACTAGTAGAGTCAACAATTTGAAATTAAGGTAAGTAGCTATAACATATTATCTCAGAATATTAGCCATCCACACATTCCAAGAGTAATAGACACAGGAACAAGCACAACTGAGCAGTAGTATATCAAGAGTAGAGTTCAAAAAGCAAAAGAGAATAAAAAAGAAAAAAAAGGAAAGATGCATATATTGAAATTCTTGTGATTGCCACAAGAAAAGAAAAAATAAAATAAAATGAAGTACGATGCAATTGTTCGTCAAAGATACAACCCAAAATCAAAATAGAGAAAGTCTCAAGTAGAAGGGACTGGGATCAGGGAAGTTCATGAACGAGAAAGGAGGCAGCAATAGTATCCATCTTGGTACTCATGTTGGAGGCACCCTTGTTCATAGCATGAAGAAGTTGATCATGCTGAGCATCTTGATGTGCAATTCTAGCCTCTAGCTTGCACCCTTGTTCCAAATAGAGTAATTGAAAGCCTAAATATCCTTGAGTATCCCTGGCATACCCGAAGTAGATAGAAGAGGAAAGTCCACAGCTTGGGAAGCTGTTCCTGAAGGACCTTGATCCTCCTCCAGATTAATCATGATCCCACTAACTGGGTTCCTCCTAGGTTCAGAAAGCCTCTGGCTCTTCCTAACAGACTGCTTGACCCTAGATCCTGCTTTCTCTTCTCTCTTCCTCTGGCTAGCAGGCGTAGACTCCTTCTCCACCTTAACCTTCACCTCTTCAACCTCAAACTCCAACACACCCTTATTGACTTGTAAACTCAGGCGGGAGGGGGTGTCTTTGGTTAGGTAATTCTCGGATTCTAGGGAAAAAGAGGTTTTGGAGGGCAGTTTAATCTTGCACTTTTTTAAGATTATGGTTATAAGATTACCATAACCAATGTGAATTTTGTGGGTAATGCAATGAGTAAGGTGAGTTATGATTAGGACAGGGAGATTGATGTGAATGTTGTTGGCTACGCAATACATGAGAGAGAGATCAAGGAGATTGGCTTGGGTTCTTTTTGAGGTGTGAGGAATAAGGAACCGCCAAAAGAGTTGGAAAAGAAATTTGTGAAAAGGGCTTAGCGCTTTTCGATCCATAGACAAGCAACAGGTACATGGAACCACTCACTCAGTTTTTGCTCATCAAACTGAACCAGATTTTCCCCAACAACACTGATACATAAACCATTCGTATTGACAAACTTTGAACAAAATTCGGTCATCTCCGTTTCATACACCCCCTCATCAACACATAAAATTCCCGGCCACTTTTGAAACTTAACTATACCAAGAAATTCCGTCCACTTCACTTTCTTGCACCAAGCCAAATCCACACAAAAACCAATCAAAAATTTTGAGGATTTTGACTCTTTACCTCTTTTCGTGGGAATTTGAATTTCCTTTTCTAATTCTTCCTCAATTTCATCTTCCAATTGCTTGGAAGAGAGTTCCAACTCCACTGACTTTTCCTTGCATGTAGAGGATTCTTGGCTTGAGACCTCTATGCCATTGTCGCTTTCATAAAATTCAAATTTTAGATGACAAGAGGATTTTTCTCCCGTGGAAGAGGAAGACTTTCGGTCCCTGAACGTTTGGGTGTCGTGGAGATTAGGGTTTTTGAGGAGAGAGAGAGAGTAGGTGAGAAATTTTAGATGTGATGGTTTTTCAGAGTGAATAGTAGCGTGAGTAATGATGGATGGAAGGGAAAGGTTTATGAAGGGGCTTTTATGCGTGTTTCAGGAGGGATTATTTATTGTGGTGCTTTCCCCTTTTCTCAAACATTCAATTTTTCAAAAGGGCATGCATTTTAATTTTTCGAACCAATGCAACGTATGAAATGAGAGAGAAAAAAATGAAAAAAATAAAAGAAACAACGAGAAAATAAAATAAACATTTTTAGGAAAGAAAAATGAAGTATATTTGAACTCATGCATATGATACCTTCTAACTAAGTTGTACAAGTACCGTATTATTCCCAAAGTACTAGTGAGGACACTAATGGGAATATTATGAGACTAATATGAGTTTTCAACCTTAACTAAGGTGTATGAATAAAATTCATAAAAATTGCAGGACACACTTAGTAAAGAATATTACTTAGGGAGATAAATATAAAGGCATTTTCATATTATTCTGATCAACCCTAGTTCCAAGCGAATCTTTTCAAACCGATCTCTAAAAAGTGGTTTGGTCACGATATTAGCTGTTTGATTGTCGATGGGACAAAATTCAACTTTGACTAAACCTTTTTCTACATTGTCCTTCAAAAAGTGATGACGAATATGAATATGCTTGACCCTTAAATGATGTATTGGATCCTTCGAAATACATATTGCACTAGTGTTATCACAGAATATAGGAACACACTTATATTTTATGCCAAAGTTGCGTACCTGTCGTTTAATCCATAATACCTGGGAACAACAAGCGGCTGCTGCTACATACTAGGCTTCAACTGTTGAAAGTGCAATAGTGTTTTGTTTCTTTGAACTCCAAGAATCTAAGCTTGTTCCTAGGAACTGAGCAATTCCATAAGTGCTTTTTCAATTTACCAAGTCTCCAGCATTGTCAGCATCAGAGTAGCTAACTAGATCAAAGATGTTACTTCGAGGATAGAACAAACAAAGATCATCACTTCCTTTCAAATACCTAAGAATTCTTTTGACTGTTGTCAAGTGTGATTCCTTAGGATTTGATTGGAATCTCGTACATAAACCAACAGTAAAGAAAATGTCAGGTCTACTAGCAGTTAAGTAAAGTAGGGATCCAATCATACCTCTATATAGTTTCTGATCTACGGATTTACCACTTAGATCCTCATCCAACCTTGTTCCGGTTCCTATAGGAGTATGGTTGGTTTTTGCTTGTTCCAGCCCATATTTTTTCAGTAGTTCCTTCACATATTTTTGCTGATGGATTATTGTTCCTCTTTCAGTTTGCTTGATTTGCAAGCCAAGAAAGAAGTTCAATTCTCCCATCATGCTCATCTCAAATTCACTACTCATTAGATCAAGAAATTCCTTATAAAGAGATTCGTTAGTAGCACCAAAAATTATATCATCTACATAAATTTGTACTACTAGAATGTCTCTTCCTTTAGATCGAAGGAACAGGGTCCTATCAAGTTTACCTCTTATGAAATCATGTGAAAGCAAGAATTTTGAGAGTCTTTCATACTAAGATCTAGGAGCTTGTTTCAGCCCATAAAGAGCTTTATCTAGCTTATAAAAGTGGTTTGGAAGATCAGGGTTTTCAAATTTGGGAGGTTGTTCCACGTAGACGTCTTCCATTAAATATCCATTTAAGAAAGCACATCTAACGTCCATTTGGTACAACCAAATCTCCATAAATGCAGCAAATGCAATCAAAATTCTAATAGATTCTATCCTACCAACATACATGAGCAAAGGTCTCATCGAAATAAATACCTTCTTGTTGATTTTACCCTTTAGCTACGAGTCTTGCTTTGTTCCTTATGACTGTTCCATGCTCATCTAGCTTGTTCCTGAAGACCCGTTTCAGCCTAATTACCTTATTGTTCTTAGGCTTGGTCTCAAGATGTCAGACCTTGTTCCTCTAGAACTCATTCAGTTCCTCTTGTATGGCATTTATCCAGTCAGACTCTAGTAGGGCATCATTGTGATCTCGAGGTTCTTTTATGGACATAAAGGCTTGGAATGCATATAAGTTCTTGAGTTGGGATCTTGAATAAGCTCCCTTCTCAATGTTGCTTATGATCAGATCCAGTGGATCGGATCTTAGGTGTCTTCAGGGCATTGGTTCAAAACTCCTTGTTCCTGTTCCTTCAACTCGAGGCTTCTTATCGATACCTACAGGTGTTAGTTCCTCATCAACGTTGGCTGACTCTTCAGAACGAGTCAATCCAATTTCAAAATCATTTTCGTAATATGGTTCCTGGAGAGAGTTAGTTTCACCAAATATAACGTGGACACTTTCCTCAACACACATTGTTCTTTTGTTAGAGACTCTATATGCTTTACTATTTAAAGCATATCCTATTAAAACAACTTCATCACTTCTAGCATTAAATTTTCCTAGATTATCTTTACCATTATTGTGTACAAAACATCTACAACCAAAGACTCTGAAGTAAGAGATGTTAGGTTTTCTTCCTTTGAGTAGCTCATAGGGGGTCTTCAAGGTAATAGGTCTCAGCATGACCCTATTGATGATATAGCAAGCGGTGTTTACTGCCTATGCCCAAAAGTTCTTTGGAAGATTACTGACTATTAGCATTGTCCTAGCCATGTCCTCCAGAGTACGATTTTTCCTTTCTACCATGCCATAAACTTCATGATTTGAGACCTTGATTGTTGGAAGACCAACAACTAAGTCCATACCACTTAGCTTATGGAGCAAGGTCATACTTGCATGACCACACCTTTTATGCCAAAGGAGTGGTTCATTATCTATCGCACTTAAACAAGTCAGATTGTTCTTAGGAACCAGGTTCAGGTTAACAACATAAGTGTTTCCCTTCCTAGTTCCTTTCAGAATCTTGGTACCTGTACCTACATCACTTACCATACAACATTCATTAGTAAACTTCACATTGTTCCCCTTGTCACAAAATTGAGAAATACTAAGTAAATTATGTTTCAAACCCTCAACTAAAAATACATTATTTATGGAATATGACTGAGATTTCCCAACCTTACCTACAACTACTATATTACCCGTAAGAATTTCTCCGAATGTCATAATTCCCCCTTCATAGACGGAAAGTGAGAGAAATTTGGTTTTGTCTCCAGTCATGTGCTTATAACAACCGCTATCGAGGTACCACAAATTGTTCCCCCTCACTTTATCCTTTATCCAAAACAATTAGTTAGTGGTAGGCATCCAGTACGACTTGGGTTCCTTTGTCGGGCTGGAGTTCTTTTTCACTTTACACACTTGCGTAATTAAGCGAGTGTTCTTTTCAATATGTTCTTCTCTGGTGGAACATTCAGACACTAAGTGACCATTGTTCCCACAGTAAGAACATACTCGGTTGCTAAGCAGATCCACTTATTTTTTGTTTTTCTTCTTATGATTGAAACCTAGTCCATTTCTTCCTTCATTTTTATACTTTTGTATCCAGCTAACTGGATCAGGAAGTTTTGTTCTTGAAGATTCCAATTTTCCTTTAAGTACCAGATTTTCATTTAAAACTGCATCGTATTCAAATTTCAATTTCTCAAAATCAGTTCTGGTATTTTTTGGGGAACTGGTTCCTTCAGGATCAAATAGTTTCAATTCTGCCATCTCCATATTCAAGAAGTAGTTTTCATTTTTAACCTTTTCAAAGGCTTCTTGAATACGTCGGTTTTCATCAAAAATCTCAAAGAACCTTTCCTCAATACTTGTGTTGAAAGTTTTAAACCAGTTTGAATATTCTTTGGTGACTTCCAAGGCAATCTCCATATTGTCCTTTCTAATGTAGATTGCTTTGATCATCCAAAGTCTCCAAAAGTGGTTTTGTAAGTTGGCTCTTTTTAAGTTTTGATAACTCTTCTTTAATAACATTAACACATACCTTGTTGTTTGGCAATTCCTCTTCATCATCTATCTTTGCCATGAGACATAGATGAGCGGTTTCTTCTTCAGGTTGTTCCTGCTCCTCGTCAGAGTCGGATTCCCCCCATGTTGCAAACATGACCATTCTCATTTCAGTTTTTGAAAAAGGCTTTTGCTGTTCCTTCCCTTTATCCTTGTATTTTCCTTTACCCTTGTCATTTTCCTAAAGTGGACGCTCCTTGATAAAGTGATCAGGACTTCCATATTTATGGCAGCTTAGCTTTGTGGGCTTTCTCGTGTTCTTTCCTTTGTAGCTCTTGTTAAAAAACTTCTTGAACTTTTTCACGATAAATGCTGCTTGTTCATCATCCGTTTCTGAATCATCTTGATCTTCAGATTTGAGGGCTAATGCTTTAGGTCTACTAGGATCAGCCTCATGAGTTCCTAGGTGCAACTCATGAGTCAACAAGGAACATGCAAGTTGCTTGATAGTTGATTTATGCGGATAATAAAACTTGAAAGGTAATGAAGAGAAATAATACAAGGAAGAACGCAAGAAGATCCTTTTAATAAGGTTCTCTTCCTCAATTCTTTAGGAAGAAACCTTGCTCTTTTATTTATAAAAGTTATTACAACTTATTATAAATCAATCCTCACTCAATTCCTCTAGGAACCAGTTCCCAGTCACCTTGTTCCCCCTGAACACGTGACTTTCCTCATTTGACTTCACTAGAAGTCTTCTCTTTCTCTCTTCTCTTTCTCTTTCTCTATTCTCACTTTTGAATACAAGATTTAAGTTCTCTCAACCCACACTCTATGAATATTACAATAATGAGTATGTTGAATAAAGAAGAAATTACAAGAAAAACTTTCTAAGTAATGATTGACTTTTTTCACTTGAAAGTTCTTAAGTTTTTCTTCAAATAATTTCTTCCTAAAATAGCTGTTGCAATACTTCCTTCATCAGGGCATGTTGTGCTCCATGTTCCCCTCAAATGGCGCGATTGGAGTAATGGAGATCATTGCCTGATTTTCGCTGCACTTCCTCCACTCTTTTTGCAACGAAAAATAAACTACCTCCATTAGCCATTAGTGGGAGCATCTTCAGCGACTTGGTTGGAGTTTGTTGGAGAGCTTCAAGGGATCAGCTCCACATTGTATGCCATACAATTTCCAACTGATTTTCACGCATAACAACAACAATAAAATATCTAATAACTTAAAGAATCTTTTATTCAAAGATTCTAAGTTATTAGAATATTAAAAATACCATATGATAAAAATTCCAAGTGTATAAACTAAATATATTGACTTAGATTAAATAACTAATTTTTCTCCACAAGATAGATACAAATTTGAACATTACATTATTTTGGTTTTTTTTTTTTATAATTTTCCCTTAAATTAATACTATATGTAAAATTAACCTAAGTGTTTGGCATCATCAAAACATGATATACAACATCATACTAGGTCTACGAGGCTAAAGCATATGGGAGAATAGCTTTAGGTTGTTTACTTCATGTTTACAATTGTAAAGTCATTTATTATGTTTTGCATGTTTATCAATAAAAATTCGTTTCTTATTTAATTGTTGGGTTTAGTATTAAAAAAAATGTCCAACTAATTTGTGTTTTCAAATAGCATTATCGAAAACGTTTTGATAATGGAACCCTAAAAAGTAAACATAAATCACAATTTATTTAAAGTCCCTAGTCTAAATCACTAAATTGGACATAAGTGATTTATTTAACAGATTAGTATATAATTAATTGATAGCGCAGTTTCATGGGCTATGGAGACATAAAGATGTCTAATTGATTATATGGATGTATATTTGATACATTGACTTGACCTAATTAGATTCTAGAAGTAGAATCAAAGTACTATATTTAGTGGATTTCTTAGACATGAGTATGTCTTAATGACCACAATATAATTAGATTAACTTTGACACTGTAAACGCCACGCCGTAAAAGGAGGTTATAAAGATAGTGATCAGGTGGGATAAGAATTGAGAGGGAGTTATGGTCATACAAGAGTGGATAATTCCCCCTATTTAATAGTAATGGTGTCTGGGCCTCTTGATGAGCGAGAACTGAAAAATTGCATGGCCATGCGGAATAGGATCAAAGAGTTATATCCTCATTTGAGCAGTTCAAACTCAATGATCAAGAAACATAAAATTGAGAATAACATTGTGTTATCAAATTTGACATTAAGTAACTTAAGGAATTTAACATTGCGCTTTTGTCTTCGGACAAGTGAGAGATTGAAGGAATATGTCCTTGGACATTCCGACAATTACTAAATACACATAGGAATAATATAATGAAGATAATAAAGTTAATTATTTTAGTAATCGTATTTTCTTGCTAGAGAATAAAATATGATTAATAGGACAATACTGATTGAGCCTATAACTAAAATAGAATAATCCTATTGATGCGTGATAGTAGCATAATGGTGAGCAGTCTTAGTTCTGTTAGGACATCTATGTAGTGTCCTAGTTCAGTTAGGAGACTATGTAGTTTAATTGCTCTATAGATCTTTAGTTTAGGTGTTCTAGTGATGAAGGAATCCTATTATATTTAGGAGTCTAATTCCTTCGTCATTGAGTCTTATTAAGAGTCTTTCTTTTGATTTATCTTTACGTTTAGGCATGTGATTATTGATTTGTTAGGCAGTTATTTTTGTTTATCCTTTAACCTTTACTAGTTCTAATAAGTTTAGGAATCTTGTAATATATATAAGTGCTGATTTTTCGGCCATAATAAGATAGAGAGATTGTTTTTGAGTTTAACCTATTACTTGTGGAATTAACGTTTTAGGAGAGAATCTAAAGCTTTAGAAGTGAATGCAACCTTAGTTATTATCAAACCTTGGTTAGGACTTGATAATTCCATATCCTTGTTACTTAATTATTTATCATAATCAGAAAAACGTGACTATAATACTCAAAGAAGTCGAACATACATCCTAAAGAATGATCAAGAATTGCTTTCTTGATTTAAGATTCATTCAAGATTTATTCAAGATCCAATCTTTTAATCAAGAATTCAAAGATAGCCTTCAATTTCACATCACATATGAAGTCACACATTGTAGCACAAGTTGTACAAAGTCATCCAAATCCATTTAGGATTAAGATTGGGTCGGTCCAAAGGGGAATAACAGGAGAATTATTTCTCCTAACTAGCCTATGACTCTTCTATTATATATAGGATATAATATTAGGGTTTAGGTGATCAATTGATTAATCAGTTTCTTTTCACCAAAGAGAGAAAGTGAAACACTAAATCTATATGCCCTAAACCGGCGCCTATACCATCAAAAGTAAGAGAATTTATACTCTTCCATTCTAGAAAACGTAGGTGTTCAACTGGTGCTCATGGACGGAATAGAGGAGCAACACTTGGGGTTCTCTCGGATCTTCAAAGCTTGCATACAACATGAAAATCACGCTACAAAGGTTTGATATTTCATCCCTATTGAATGATTCATGTGTTTGATTATGCTTGCGATTCTATGATAGATGTTAGGAAATTATTTCCTAAAATTCCGCTATTTGCATCTATATATTCCTACATAGATCACTGGTGAAAAAAATCTTTTTCTAGTCACTTAGTAACATATGCGGTTTTTACAAAACCGCATCAGAAAATCAATCAAAAAAATGGGAAGGATAGTTGGGAGAAGAATATGATGCGGTCCTCTTGTGAATCGTATCAGATTAAAAAATATGATGCAGTTTTTTTAAAATCTGATGCGGTTCCTAGGACCGCATCAAATTTTCTTATTTTTTCCAAAAAAAAAACCCGGAACCTCATGGCCCAGTCCTTGTGGCCCTTTTACCTCCCTTATAAACCAAGCCCACGTAACCCTCTCCTCTTTCTCCTCAGTGAAATCAACTCTAATCCCCCTCAAACCCACGACACCCTCTCTCTCTCCTTACTCAACAGTCAACCCTAATTGATCCTCTCTTTCTCACACGACGCCCTGTCTCTATCCTCACTTAACCCTAATATCTCCTCTATCTCCTCTTCCCTCCTCCCTCTTAAACCCACGACACCCTCAAAGAACACCGCCTTCATTGTTGAATCGAAGACGAACGTCGAATTCATCGTTGAATCGAAGACGAATCCTCGCCGTTGTCTTAACGAATCAAAGACGAAGACGAACGTCGAATCGAAGACAAATCCTCTCGTTATCTAGAAAGGGTTTTTTTCGTTTTTGTCGTCTGGTTTGTTCATCAGATCTGAGATCTGAGTTAATTTTTTTTATTTTTTTAAAAAAATTTCATTCATTTTCTGTAATTTATATTTTTAATTAGATCTACTTCATTTTTTTTGTCATTTTCGTTCAGTTTATGTAATTTACGTTTTTCAGTAAGATTTAGTTTTTTTTGTGTTCATTTTCATTTTTGGTTTTGAAGTCATTTTTTTTCGTTTTTTTTTTGTAATTTTGGTTTTTCCAATGTTGAACTAGAAATTTTGGTATATATTTTTGGTAGGTATATATATATATATATATATATATATATATATATATATATATATATATATATATATATATACTTCCTCCGTTTTTTTAGATGTTACACTTTCCTTATATTGCATGTTTCTAAATAGATGTTACACTTTTTATTTTTTCCTATTTTAGTATATGTTGCCTAGTGAAATGTCCAACTTACTCTTACTAACTACACATTTAAAAATTAAAACTCCCTTAATCTACCCTATTAAACCACTAACTAATCTAATCAGATTTTAACCATTCCCACCAAAATTTAATCCCCCCAACTACCTTTCCATCTTTCCCATGATCATTTAATACATCAAACCCCCCCCCCCCCACCTTATTCACACTAATTCATCCACCCTTTAAATTTCATCCCTAATTACCCAACCCTAAACCTACGAACTTCCAACCCCCCCTCAAAACTTCATCTTCTCTCGCTCCACTTTTATTTCTCCTCTTCTGATCTTCTCTTCCTCTCTCTACTGAACTTTAGTTTCTCTCTCTAAAATTATTCACTTCCTCCTCAAGTCCCCCGTTAAACTTTCGAATTCTCCTTTAATCTCTTGAAATCCTCACTGTCTTCCCTATATTTCATCTAAAAGTGCTCAAAAACCCTAGATCTTGTTTCTTATTTTTCAAAAAAAAAACCCTAAAAAATGGCGAAGTTGTATGTGCCTAATCTCCATCCCCTTGTTGATGTGTTGTTCCAAACTGACGACGCTAATGAATCTGATACCATACGCGAGTTGATGCATGCATTAGAGTCTGGGTGTCCTTGGCCAAGAAGACTTGTTGACAGTGGAGACGGAAAGCAGTTGTTTCGCCCTTATGCCTTCAAGGCTTTGGGTGTGGTGGTTGATGAATTTTACCTGGTTACTGGGTTAGCAAGGGAATTCCGTCCCTCTTCTTCCAACCCTCAAATTCTGAGTCCCCAAAATGAGTAGATCTTGGACCTCAGACCAATTTCACAAAGGTTGAGGCCTAGATCGAGGGTTGAGGAAGAAGGGGATGGGAAAAAAAGGTAAGGTTATGCCGCGTTCTACCCATGAGATAATTTGCGCCTTAAGGGCTGCATGTTTTTACTGTGTTTCAAAGAATGGTAAGGTTCTAGAGGTGAAGGAGAAGGAAATTTTGGGGTCTAAGAGGAAGGGGAAATGTGGGTGTTTGGGTTGCAATGCTATGGCCTTCAACGTCTATGACGATGAAGGCACAACGTATGCAATGTATATGGAGACTGATGGGGGGTTCAATGTTTTCGATGTGGTTGAAGACCTGTTCGATTCTGAGGAGGCTGATGGGGATGAGCTTGAAATAACATTGAGCCCCTGCACAAGCTCAGAACTTGATCCTGATTCTCATTGCTTCCTAATCAGGCGTAAAACCAGTGATTTGACTCCCCGAGGTTCTATCATCCTAACTATATTTAATTGCAAATTATGTTGGTGCATGTTTACTTAGTGAATTGAGTCCATAAACTGTTATGCTTGGTTGCTGTTGCGTTGTATATTATGAATTATTGGTTGCCTAATATTGTTATGATGTATATGTTGCCTTATGTTGGATGTATATGTGCCTTCTGTTGTGGCTTGCCTATGGGTGTTGGTTTGGAAACAATTTATGATGCTATAAACTGTTGGGTTGTTTACTATGAATTATTGGTTGCCTAATATTGTTATGATGGATATTGTGATGTGGTTGGTATTTGGTTGCCTTCTGTTGGATGTATATGTGCCTTATGTTGTGGCTTGCCTATGGGTGTTGGTTTGGAAACCATTTATGATGCCATAAACTGTTGGGTTGTTTACTATGAATTATTGGTTGCCTAATATTGTTATGATGGATTTTGTGTTGTGGTTGGTATTTGGTTGCCTTCTGTTGGATGTATATGTGCCTTCTGTTGTGGCTTGCCTATGGGTGTTGGTTTGGAAACAATTTATGATGCCATAAACTGTTGGGTTATTTACTATGAATTATTGGTTGCTTAATATTGTTATGATGGATATTGTGATGTGGTTGGTATGTGGGTGTCTTGTGTTGGATGTATATGTTGCCTTCTGTTGTGACTTGCCTATGTGTGTTGGGTTTGGATTGGAGGTTTTAGGGTGAACAATTGGCTAATGATGTAATTACTCATGCTTGGTCTGCTGAGTTATGTAAGTCCCCCACTGTTTACAAAATGAGTCCCTCTTGCTCTCCACCTAAGTCCCAAATTTTTTTAAAAAAATAAAATCCAGATGATGAAGGGACTCATGCTTTGGGATTGAGGAGCATTAGATGATTTGCTCCTTATTGGTCTTAAACCAATAAGTTGTGATTTTAAATCATTCATTGCTTCCTCAATGAGCCATGCAATTATTCCTGATGGATTTAATAAAACATACATCTCACTTTAAACTTATTGACATGCAAAAAAAAAAAAAAAACATAACCATACATGCTTAACTTCAATAATTCTTGCATCACTGCTTATACAAACCAGTCCTTCAACATGTACATAACAGTTTAATAAGTAAACAAAAACCCCCCAAAAAATTCCTAGTTTGCTTAGAAGTGTTGCTTCATCTTGTCCATAAGCTTTAACAAAAGTGTTGTAACTAGTATACCTGTGTATTTGTGCAAAAAGTTGCTTCATCTTCTTCTATACTTGTTATATACCAAAAAGTTGCTCCCCATTCTTCTCCTTCATACACAGCTTCATTATGTGCAAAAAAGTAGCCACATCTTCTGCGCATTCTAACTACTCTTGATGTGCATCTAAGTAGTCAAATGCTTCACCTACATTCACAAACCTCTCATTCAAATAAGCAACTGCCTCATCTATTAGTGCTTGGTCAACTTCAACATTATCCGGAAGTAATCCATGTCTCTCTAGCTTTCTTTTTGAATGGTGTGAGTTCTTATAATTGTTCCCCCCTTTGCACTTTAGTATTTCTACCATAACATATTGTAATTGCAACCAAGTGTACTTCAATACTTCTGGGTCAAAGAAATCATAACAGTCCTGCACTCTTAAAATCAGTTCATCTAGATTCTTAGGAAATGATTGATATTGTAGTGCTTGACTTGCTCTAAAAACCCCCAAGTCTAGCACATTTAAGTCAGAGGACTGAGGTGGCTGATTGATGAGTTGAATATTAAATCCATTCTGAGTTGCTGCTGTCATAAATTTTGGGTCAGATGCATGAATGTGAGGTCTAGCATTGTTTTGTTGTATGTAGATATCTTTAGACACACCTACTGACCAAACCCTCATGATGGCAGGTATGATAGTGTTAACTATCATGTCCCTTATAACAGCTAGGGTAACACTTTCAATTGCTTTTGTCAGCAAAGTACATGCCCTTCTGTTTTTGGTTAAATATTTAGCTCTCGCATACTCAACAAAAGGGTAGATACTCAATTTCCCATCATGTATCATCCTCCCTTCACTGTCCTTAATATGTCTAGATGTGGCACACATGAACATGGCTTTGATCTTAAATCTCTTGGACTGACGACAACTATAAGAGTCATCTTCAGCAGGGAGCAAGTAAAACCTCCTCATGTCTAGACTCTAATAAAACCACTTCTCATCTATGTGAACAACATTTTGCATGTCAACAAATTTTGGTGGTTGTGTCCTTGTTGCTGGTAATATGTGTTGTAACACCCACTTCATTCTTTGAATTTTGTGATCTTCTGTCAGTTTTGGGTGGGTGCTGCTAGTGTGACTTCTCAGCTTGCTCCGTTTGAGTAGTCTATAGACAGTGGATGGGGGAACTTTAAGATAGCCAGTAAATGCCCTTATACTTGTCCGTAGTTGAAGCGGGACTGATTGAAGCCAGTTGTCATCGTAAACTTTAAGCTTCCTACCACATCTGCCTGCTTTTTTGTTTCTCACATCTATGGCATGCCCACTTTCTCTCTGTTTTTTTACATCTTTCCATATCCTATCTAATGTCATCTTGCTTATGCCATGCTTTCTTGCTATTTCTGTTTTTAAACCCCATGGAAATTTACCATTTATTTCAGAGGTAAGAAGGTCATCAACCAACATTCTTCTTTTTGTTAAAGTTAAATGTGATTTTTGGGTTGATGAACTTACATTGTTTCGTATTTCTGTGTTTTGTTGCTGTGGCTCACCCTGCTTATGTTGTTGCTCTACTTCATTCCCATCTGCTGCTGTACCACCTTCATCATCCTCTATGTCATCATCACTGTTGTAATGCGTCCACATCTCATGCATCAGCAAGTCATCCTCGATGCCTTCAATTTCCAGCAACTCTTGAAGGCCAAACATCCCTGCCCCTCTCTCATCTGCTGACCCCATCTTCAAAGCTGGAGAAGATGTTTTGAGGACTGAAGTTTGAAGTTTTTGCGGGAAACTTCTGTTCTTAATTTTTTGGTTAATTTTTTTGAACATTCATGTGCAGTGTGTGTAGTGAATTAGGGAAAACTATCTGATTTTTGTAACTAAACTAAACCATGGTGCTTCACAATATTTTCTCTCTCCTCATTTTGTGAAATAAGCCCCCATTTAATGTTGGGGGTTTATATAGAGGAGAGAGTATGGAAAATGTAGGCTTAAACTATGTTTGAAATGGGTAATTTAAATTTATTGCAAAATTTCAACTTTATGAAAATTTCGAAGGGAAAATCATTTGGTGCCAAAAAAATTGGCTGCCCCCTACTTTCTCTCTCCTCAGCCGTGTATAAATATTGGAGGGAACCAAGTTGTGGTCCCTCTTTTCTCTCTCCTCCCATCCCTTAAACCCCCCATGTGCAATGGTCCCCATACCCTTAATCCCCTACACTTATTCTCTCCTAATTACTCCTCCAATTTTTGCCTAGGGAACCACAATTTTTAAAAGTGTAACATCTAAAAAAAAAAAACGGAGGAAGTATATATATTTTGTACTTTTATGGTACACAAGCTTTAAAATTTGTTGCACAATTTGTTCGAGACAAGAGTGCATACCTGCATCTGCAAGTCTGCACTTTTTTTTGACATACATTTTTGCAAAATCTAATGCGGTTTAAGGTAAAATTGCATTAGTTAATGCGATAAACTGATGCGATTTTATCGTAAAACCACATCATTAAATAATTTACTAATTCAAATTTGGACCAGATTAGTAAATAATTGAGATTTGCTGCAAGCCCATCTGATGCGGACCAAAATCGATCAGTAAGCCCGATTTTGAAGATGGGCTTTTTTTCACTAGTGGAGATTTTGCCATTTGGTTACAATTGTAAGCACTTTATGTAGCTTCCAATGTGAAATTATGCACGAGAGTTCTTGTTAGAGGCTTAGAGATGTCAATTTCGGTGTTCAGTTTGGGTTATCTTGGATTGGGTCATCTTGGGTTAACTTTCCAGGTTACTTAATTATGTATCTTTTCATCGCGTTACTCATTATCCTTGGTGATCACTACTTCGATTGTTATTCATTTCATTGCTCTCTTTGCTGATAGCTTTACTTTTACTTTTTGTATGTTGCCTTTGCATCCTTCTGCGAGTGGTGGGAATCCATCGCTTCCATTAGAAGGAATAACCGCCTCCCTGTTCTCATTGATCTTGGAATCTGAACTAAAGAGTACATATATTGTGTGGAATACATGATTACTCTTTATTGTTGTTACGTTTATTGTGGAGTCTAAATTTCACTAGTATGTTGTCTGGAATGCCATGATTCTATCTTCATCCCTTATAATATTGTTGTTGTTGTTATATTTACTAATCTGATCTGTTTTGATGTAGCTATCTCTGCAACAACATTTAGTGATGATGATAGTAACGACTACCTTCATGCTTCAATTTTTGGTATATGTTGCTAAGTTAGACTTTTACATTGTTTTCAATTTGCCTTTCCTAGATGCTTGAGGCTGTCTTGTTGATCATTATAACTTTCAGCTTCTGTTGATTAACATTTTTCTCAAGCATGGATGAAAGGCTAAATTCATATGGTCTTATTGCAAGGGCATCAATTGAGTATTGAGTACCTTTTCTTACAAAAGTCTTCTTGGAATGCTTTGCAAAATTTCATCGGGTAATGAACTAACTTCTGTTATTCAGATCTTTTTGCTGATGCAAATGTTGGTTCTGGATCAAAAGATTATGTGCACATCCGTGTACAACAGATGAATGGTAGAGAGAGCCTGACAACAATACAATGATTGAAGAAAGAATTTAGCTATATCACACAATAGAACTCCTGATGGAAAATGCAAACTTAAGCGTCACAGAGGACAGCTCTTGATGGAAAATGCAGACTTAGCCAAATTTTAATTGATAATATTTTTATGTATCTAAATATTTACGCTTATGCTTCAATTAAACATAATGTGTTTAATAAAATGAGTATTGATATATACAATTGATTTTGTGTCGATTAATAATGACAAAAAAATTGTTTTTTTTTTGGGAGGGGGGGGGGTAAATTGCTCTGGTTTTGATGGAAAATCGGGCTAGCTAGTTAATCATATTAACTGATCCAGTTTAGGACAAGACCAGTTAATCTTTACAAACTGTTGCGAGCCCACCCGATCCAGACCAAAACCAAATTGGTAACCCTGATTTTGACCTGATCGAATGGGCTTTTTTCCACTAGTGATGATCCCCCTTTGTGGCGTAAACGCCTTAGGCATGCAAACTTTTCATTACTTGACAAACATTGATCAAAAGATCTTGTTTTGGGACTATCATCTTTAAAATTTCATTTTGTTTTCAAATTTTATCTTTTCTATCTAGTAAAGGTGAGACTTATGATGAGCTTCTTGTCTTTGCAAAGAGAGTTCCAAACTTGAGTGGTCACAAATTGATGCATATTAGATATGATCATGGTAAAGAATTTGAAAATTACAGATGATTTAAGTAGATATCATGGCTTAGATAACAATTTTTTTGCTCATAGGACACTACAACAAAATGGTGTTGTATAGAGGAAGAATAAAACATTGGAAGAAATGGCAAGAACTATGCTAATAGCTAGTGAACCACCAAGGAAATGTTGGACTGAGGTTGTTAATAACAATGTTTGTCATATAATGAATCATTTCATGATTAGATCTATCATTAAGAAAACTCTTTATGAGCTAATATTTAAGAAATCTAATCTTACACATTTCAGAATAATTGGTTATAAATGTTTTGTTCTTAATAATGGGAATGATAATTTTGGAAAAATTGTTGTAAGGAGTGATGAAGATATATTTCTAGAATAGTCCTCACATAGTAAGGCTAATAAAGTTTACAATAAAAGAACTATGTATGGTGAAGAAAGTGTACATATCATCTTTGATCAATCTGATAATTTTAATCCAAGCAAGTAGATTAATGAGTTTGTGATAGGCTTGGCTCGACCAAATGAAAAAGATGTAGATTCAACTGAGGATGAAGCAGGAATAAAAGAGGAAAAGAACGAAGAAGATGAAAACCTTCATAACAATGTTGTTCAGTTTCCTCAAGATGATGGACATGTCCCAGTTCATACTAAGAACAAAAATGTTGAAGGAACTGATTCAACAATGGCTGAAAGAGGAACAAATGAGCAAGGCTCCTCATCCTCTCACGAAATTCAAGATGAACAACTTGTCCCTATAAGAGAATTTTAACCTAAACCTGGGAGATAACAAAAGTCACATCCAGAGAAACTCATAATAAGTGACATATCCAAAAATACGCAAACTCGATCTCAGTTAAGGATTTTTTGGGCATTTCATGCATTCCTATCAATGATGGAACCAAGAAATCATGATGAAGACATAACTGATTCTGATTGGATCACTGCTATGCAAGACGAGTTAAATGAGTTTCAAAGAAACAAGGTATGGCGTTTACTCCCATGTTCTAAAAATAAAAAATGATTAGATTAAAATGGGTTTTAAGAAACAAACTACATGAGTATGGAACTATTGTAAGAAATAAAGCTTGACTTGTAGTAAAAAGGTTATGATGAACAAGAAGGAACTGACTATGAAAAAACATTTGCTCTTGTTGCTAGACTTAAGTCCATTAGAATACTATTGTATTTGTTGCATATATGAGATTCAAATTGTATCAAATGGATGTCAGATGTGCATTTCTTAATGGTTATTTAAATTAAAATATTTATGTTTAACAACCCCTTGGATTCGAAAATAATGATTTCTCAAACCATGTCTACAAGCTTGACAAGACTCTTTATGGGTCAAAGCAAGCACCTATGTCATGGTATGAGAGACTATCTATGTTCCTTTTAGAAAACGATTTTAAAAGAGGAAAAGTTGATAAAACTTTGTTCCAAAATCGAAAGGAACTGATACACTTCTTGTTCAAATATATGTTGATGACATTATTTTTGGAGCAACTAATGAGTCGTGATGCAAAGAATTCTCTAAACTTATGAGTAATGAATTGAAATGAGTTTGACGGGTGAGTTGAATTTCTTTCTTGGTTAACAAAATTAAAAAAAACTTAAAGAGGAATAATTGTTCACTAAAAAAATACATAAAGGAACTACTGAAAAAATATGGGCTCGAAAATTCAAAGATAAATCACACTCCTATGGAAACTTCAACTAGAATAGATGAGGATTCCGTAGAAACAACTGTAGATCAAACAAAATATAAAGGCATGATTGGTTTCCTTTTGTATCTAACTGTTGGTTCTCCAGATGTAGCTTTTAGTCACTAGTAGAATAAATGCTTATTGTTGTGGTCATTAAGTGGCCTATTGCGGCGGATTTGGCGGCACAACAATTAAGGGTGCAATAATCACTAGTGGAAACAACCTTATCTGTCACTTAGTACTAGATGCGGTTTTTGTAAAACAGCATCCGAAAATTAACATTAAAAATAGGAGGAAAAGATGTCAGGATAATCTGATGCTGTCCTTATGTGGACCACATCAGATTTTAGAAACTGATGCGGTCTTTTGTGGACCGCATCAGATTTCAGTCCACGAATGTGATCCTCATTTCTGACCAAACAAATATACGCGACCCAACTTATTTTTGACCCAACAAAATATCCACGCGGCCGAACTCCGTTCTCCCTCATTTCCTAACCTTCTCTCATTTCTCTCTCTTCTAACCCCCTCTCAATCTGACGCCTCCTCTCTCCTTCCTCCTCCTTCCTCCCTCCTCCCTCCTCCCTCCTCCCTCCTCAACGAACACTTTCAAATTTCCTCCTCTTATTTCTTTTTCATTTTTAATCTCTGCAACTTTCTTTCAAATATTTGAGATTTCCACGAACCACGAACCATTCATTTTCTTCATCATCATATTAACTTCGCTCATCATTAATCACGAACCGTTCATTTTCTTCATCATCATCAAGCACGAACAATCGAAGGGAAGAATGCAACGAATTTCGTTTTGTTTCATCATCGTTTCGTTTCATCATCATCGTTTTTTTCCAGATCTGGGTTTATATTTTTCATTTTTAATTTTTATTATCGTTCCACTCTCTTACTTTCGCTTGTAATTCCTTAGTTTTAAGTTTATAATTTCAGTTCTGAATTTTTATTTTCATTGTTATTTTAAGTTTTTTTTTTCTAGATGTGAGTTTTAGTTTATGTTTATTTCTTAATTTCCGTATTTTGTTCGATTTTTTTGGTTATATTGTTGTATAAGTTTTCGGTTTTTATGTGGCTATATTTATCTGAATTTTTAGTTTGTATAATATTCGTATAATTAAATTCATATTTAGTTTGTATAATTTTTGTATAATTGATTTTATTTTTAGTTTGTATAATATTTGTATAATTAAATTCATATTTAGTTTGTATAATTTTTGTATAATTGATTTCATTTTTAGTTTGTATAATATTTGTTACTAGATTTGAATTTTTTTGAAGTTTCGTTACTTAGACCTGTTGTATAATTGATTGTTTGGATTGTCTTCCTGCTTTGTTGATGCACACCTGCACTGCAAAGCAGTTATTTTTTTAAATACCTTGACCCCAAAATCCATCCAAGTCAGACTGCATTGCCCTAAAAACTCATTGGCAATTAAATTTATGTGACAAATACAACTACCATATAATGAAATGTAAAACAAAATCATAACTTTGATTATTGTTACCTCGTGTACACTTGGATAATAGTAATATTAAGCATCTCTCTTTTCAGAAACTGACCAATATCCTCCTTAGTCAGATAAGCGGTGACATCTCCTGGATGATGGAACAAGGAGCTCGGCAAGGTAACACCAACATCATCATCGTCTGGGACAGCAATGGCAAACATATCTGCTAACTCCCTGCAGTCTTCAGTGAAGGAGTTCAAGAACGATACATCATCGACAACTGGACTATAACGATTAGCCAAACCGGCTGAAAGCAGCTGTCTAGAAGATCTAACAACCTCCTCTAAAATCCCTTTTTGTATTTTAGGTGTCGGTGTAACCTAATAATTATTTTTGAGAGCGCGAATATGATTATGAAAATTTTAAATTTAATGGTATAGTTTTTACAAAAATGGATACTATTTGAACAATTACCTCATCACCTAACATTTGCACTAAATTTTTTGGTCATTGCACCCACGTAGTCAAAGTAGTAGATGTAGTATCGATTTCATATGTAGGGACGGGGACAGGTAGTGGCAAATGACTACACTTCTCTGCAAAAACGATGAATTTTCACTCGAAGGTGATCATTCATCATTCTAGACCCATGAAATGTAGTGGTCTCATCAAAAGGATAAAAATGTGCATTTGCCACTAGACAAGTCTTTCCACTAGTTGGATCTATCAAATACAATAGACATGGAATCTCGTCCTAACAACAACGTAATGTTCTAATTAATTATGTAACACAATTATTTGTATAACGCACATGTATATATAGTTTTTATTTGTATAAAGTACATGTATGTATAATTTTTATTTGTATAAAGCACATGTATATAGATGATAATTATTTGAATAAAGCACATGTATATATGATAGTTATATAAAGTACATGTATATAAGATAATTATTTGTATAAAGCATATGTATATATAATAATTATATATACCTTCAACTGAGGAGAACGAGTGTCGGAAAATCCAGGTAGTGGAGTACGTAGCTGAGTGGGTTGTGAAGCAGATGGCCCAGGAGATGACCTAGGGGATGGTGGAACAAATGGTGGAATAGGTGGATGAGTGGGCTGGGAAGGAGATGGCACAAAAAATGGTGAAGCAAAAAAAGGATATGGCCATGTAGGTGGCTGAGTAACGTGAAGGAGATGGCACAGAAAATGGTGAAGGAAAAAAAAGGATATGGCATAGTAAGTGGCTGAGCGGGCTGTAAAATAATCACATTCTACATATATGTAGCAATGTCATTTCTCCACCTTTCAGTCATTTTCTACATGAATGCTTCCTCTTGTTCCCGACTCGAGCTCCAATAGTTCCTAGGAGGTGGACGCCCAAAAGCCTTCCTATAGCCAACATTCACGCCTCCAAAACCATAACAACGACCTAAATGATCTGGCATCTGTCCAAGACCCATAAAAAGGGCGTCTCTGTTACGTACCAGAGTGAACTCACACTTGGCTTGCTTCTCCTTGTACTCCTATTGCCCAAAAAGCAAGTTACAAGTAATAATGTAGTTAATAAAGGAAAAAAAAAAATCATATGTCAAACTAAAAGTTATAGCTACATACATACGTACTTGTCAGCTGCAATCTTTGTTTCATCAACTGGAATAAAGCACTGTTTAGTAACAGGATACTTCTTATGCATCGCGCACCACCCGTCATCACCCCGGTTAATAGTGGAGGACACCGAGAAGGATGGTGTACTAGATGACGATCCAAAATCAACACTAGGTGGACAAAAGTTCTCCTGCTTCTATAACTCTCTAGCATCCCCATAATTCTTTTGACCTAAGTGGTGATCGATGATGTGTGTTCATTTTTGCACTCTCGAGCGCCTTTTCTTGCTCTGGTTAGTAGAATATAATTTAAATTAATAAAACTAAGTTAATAATTAGATTATAAACTTAATACAGCCTCATCTGACATCATAGCCCCTTTGAAGGTGGCCCAATCTCCTTCTTGATCTGTTTGTATACATATGGCGGAGTATCACCTATCTTCACTTTCTTTGATCTAACTCTGGTCATTGTGATCCAACCAGATGCCAATACTAGTGCAAAAAACTAATCTGTCACTTAGTAACAAATGCGCTTTTTACAAAACTGCATCAAAAAATTAATTAAAAAAATGGGAGGAAAATTTGATGCGGTTCTCTTGTGGACCGCATCAGATTAAAAAACTGATACAATTTTTTAAAATCTAATGCGGTTTCTAGGACCGCATCAGATTTTCTATTTTTTTAGCCCCTAGAAACACGCGGCCCATCAGCTCCCTCACATTTATTCACGCGGCCCATCAGCTCCCTCACTCCACTCCCAACCCTCACTCCCACTCAAACCCTAACTCCCTCACTCCACTCCCACCCAAACCCTAACTCCCTCACTTTCCCTTTCTCTCTCCTCTTTAGTCCTCTTCTGATTTCCTCAAACCCCCTACCTCCCACTCAAACTTTAATTCCCTCACTTCGCCTCTCTCTCTCTCCTCTCTACTCCTCCCTCATGCACCACGCTGTCAGTCGTCAAATCCCTCATCTCTCCTCTTTCCTCTCTCCTATCATGCCAACCACAAAAAAAAAACCACGAACAAAGAAACAAAGAAACGAAGAATGAAGAAAATGAAGAATGAAGAACGAAAATGAGAACGAAGAAATGATATTAGGGAATGAAGAGCGAAAGAGCAAGGAAGAGATGAAGAATCGAAGAAATAATTTTTTTTCCGTCTTTTTGTTTTTTTTACCAGATTGTTTCGCTTTATTCTTTGCTTTTTCGCTCTTTGTTTGATTACATCCACAATTTTTTTTCCTTGTTTTTCGTTTTTTTAGATCTAGGTTTTTTTTCGTCAATTGTCATTTCAAATTTTTCCTTTTTTTTCATTTCTTAAATTTAGGTTTCGTTTCGGTAATTTCATTTTCAGTTTTTTTCCTTTTTTTTCGTTTTTTTAGATCTAACGTTTTTGTTTGTTTTTTTTTTTTTTACATCTATGGATGATTTTCATTTCAGTTATTTGTTTTTTAGGACTATCGTTTTTTCGTTTTTTTAAGGACTATCTTTTTTTCGCTTTTCTATCGGTAATTTAATTTAAAGTATCATAAATTATGTTGTAATTTATGTAATTTTCTTTACGTTTCATAAATTTCATTGTAATTTATTTATGTTTTATAGATTGTTGAATTGTGCCATTTTAATTTTAGGTGTTCTTCTTAATTTGTAAAATATATTATAATTGTTAATATGATTGTGTTTATAATTTTGTTGGATTTTGGTTGTGTTTAAAATTTCACGAATGCATTGGGTTTTAGTCTTGTTGGTACAACGCATAATTTTTTTTTAATTAATAGAAGCCGTAATCTGATGCGATCATTTCTTCTAGTGATGCGGTCATGGACCGCATTTGATGTGAATTTACTGATCCGGTCGATGACCGGATCAATTAATTTTCCTTTACAGCTACGCGTCCTACTGATGCGGATGAAAATTGCATTTGTAAGGCCTACTTTGACCGCAACAGTTGAACTTTTTTCCACTAGTGCAATTTGCTCATAAAATCCCTCCATCTAGTGTTCACAGCAGACAAGTAGTGCTTCCTATATGGAATGTCATTGGGAAGATGAAACATATTATGTTTTCCATTATAATGTATAATGTTTGAGGTGTTTATAACTTAAAGTAGGTTCAAACTATTCATATTAATCCATTTTCAAGTACAATGACCTGAAATGGGCTAAAATGGCCTATTTTGGTTCCGACATGTCTATATTTTGTATTATCAATCAAACTATTATTAAACAAATGAAACTAAGTATATATATGATGTTTTAGGTGTTTATAAGTTAAACTAGCTTCAAACAATTCATATTCATTTATATTCAAGTAAAATGGTCCAAAGTGGGCTAAAATGCCCTATTTTAGTTGCAATATGTCTATATTAAATAAATCGAGAATAAAAAATTAAATTTTTTTCTCTATGGAGTTGGGAGCAATAGCTTAGGGGTTACGCTAGCTATACAACCACCTCGATTGGGCCGCCGAAAAAAACCACAGACACCGCAACATCAAGTAGAGAAAGGGAAAAGCAATCACAGAGTCTGAAGTAGTGTAAAGCAGGGAACTTCCAATGGAACAGTAACTAGGGTTTCACCAGGAAATCCCTCTGTTGCAAAATCGAAGGAAGCCATGATTGAAGCTATGAAGAGTGCATTTCAAGCTAATAGAGACGCGACCTTTGTTACTCCCCAGAAGCAAATGTTAGCTAGGAGAAACATGCTGGAACTGAAGCTGCGAGGATGAAGGTAGGAGACCCCACTGGTGAATCAGGGAGGCCAGGGGAAGGAGAATATAATGTTGTGAAAAGTTTAGAACTATCTGCTCCAGTGAAATGATCTACGGTGGTTGCTGGAAAATCACTCACAGCTAAAGGAGCGTCATTGAAGTTCATTCCACCCATGATGAAGGAAGGTAAGAGGTATGCTCAGTTGGATAAAAATGAGGTAGAATCATTATCTGAAGTTGGGCTACTGCAGTTATTCTTTATGTGGTTGGCCAAACACCTACTATTAGTGCTATTACTAGATTCATAGAGCAATCTTGGAATAATGTTGTTAAGCCTACTGTTTTTCTGCATGAAAAGGGGTATTTTTTTTTTAAATAAGTTTGCTAATATTGAAGATAGAAATGAGATCTTGTACTCTGGCTCTCATATGATCAATAATAGACCTATGTTATTAAGGTCTGGACTCCTAACTTTGATTTTCAAGCTGAAATTCTTAGAGTAATACCATTGTGGGTTAGGCTCTATAATTTGCCTTTGAACTGCTGGGGCCCAGAGTCTTTGAGTAGGATTGTTGATTAGTGTCCCATTGTTTGCAGATGAGTGTACCTCTAAGCAATAGAGAATCACAATTGCTAGAATTCTTATTGAAGCTGATGTTACCAAAGAGCTGCCTAAGACCATTAATATTGAAGACATGAATGGAGCACTTATTAAGCAGAAAGTTCAATTTGAGTGGGCTCCTCCATTTGTTCAAAGTGTCATATTATTGGGCATAATTGTGCTAAAAAGGGACATAAATGGGACAAGGAATAGGTAAGGACAAAACAAGAGTGGGTCCCTAAGCCTGTTAATCAACTGAGTGAAGCAACACCGGTCAATTCTGAGCCAGTGCAAGGTGCAACTGAACCCATAACAGATGATGTAGTTAGTGATCCTGCAGAGGAGAACACTCCTAAATAGAGTTTAGGGGGGTCTATAAGAGAAGAGAGTCATGTTCAGCATAGAGTTGGATCATATTTCCACCTAGCCCACCTATCTAAGGAACCAATATTTTAGACCATATCACTCCACCTAAACCAACAGTGCTATGGAGCTTTAATAATGACTTCTTGAAACTGAAAGCTGAGTATAACTTAACCACTGTCCATAACATATTGTGCATGACAAGTCCAGGGTACTTAGAGTTAAAGTTCTTGCACAAATGTCTTGCACAGTACCTTCTTGGTACCTTTACAACATCCAAGGAGGGACCAACGCCCTGCATTTGGTTCACATAATCATGTTAGCACATCTTCCATATCCATTTAAATAAAGGTAACTTATGATTATAATCTTACCTTCTGCCTATCATACATTATTGTCCAACCACTTCTTCTAGTTTCAGTTAAAATAGTCTTCTAGTGGTGAAAAAACCAAGACTAAGATTGCTTGTTTTCTGAGTCCACAACAGCCACTACAACTGGAAATATCTCATTCTTCCCATCAAGAGATAGAGTTGAGAGCAAAATCTCACTATAATTCCCCTTCAGGTGACATCCATCTAGCCCCACTAACCCCCTACACCCTTAATTAAACCCCTGAACTAGGCTGAAAAGCTTATGAAAATGCTCCTAAATTGTACTGGTTTCTCTATTCAGCCCATGTGCAAAATGCTATGGACCCTGGGTTGTTCTCCTTTAGAAGCACACAATAGGTAGGTAGGTTGATGTATGACTCATCATGGCCCCCTTGTAACATGGAAATAACAATACCTTCATTTTGTATATTGTGGAGGTTTTCATAGTCAAGCCATACCTGTCCCAAAGGAGTTGGCTGATTGACTTACCCTTCATATCAGGATTGGATGTAAGGTCCTCAACCGATTTCCTTGCAACCCATTTACAATATGTCATAGGATTGTTCACTAGATTAGAGTCACAACTGTGCTTCTTGCTAATGCTTTTAATTGCCGAAGTGTAGCCATCAACAAGCTTAGAAGCATGAATTCTCCATGCACATCTTCCTTCAGCACATTCAGCAGTATATCTAATGTTCTTTGCTTTATTTACAATCACAGCAAATCCTTCATGGACACAGTAATCCCTAAGTGCATCTTTGAAATGTTCTTTATCAACAAAAAGCATCCATGCCTTTAGTCTAATCTGCCCAAACTCCATATCATCATATACTTGCCCATTTTTGTATAGCCTACACAAATACCAACCTTCATCATCACTGACCTCATTTAATCCATGTGGATTCCATGAACCATCAACAAAATTCATGTGCAGTAAATCACTCCCCTCATGCGTATCCTCCTCCATATCCTCTTCTACTTCTGAGTCACTCCCATCATTGTCCACTAGTGGAGGCTCATATTCACCCTCGGTATAACTTTCACTTACACTTTCAATAACATCATATGTGTTCCCCAAATCCACCTGTACATTACCTGCCTTTCTCATCCTAGTTACTCTAATAACAGGTCCAATAGTTGAGGTGGTGGGGGTTTTTTCTTTAGTAGTCCAGGTGCCTTTCAATTTTACAATACTTTTAGGTACTTTTCTACCATGAGGATATGGTTTAAAAGTGTTAATATGGGTAGTGTTTAAAGGGTTTGAGTTTGGGTTGAAGGGGCAGTATTTGGGTTTGCGTGGATTGAGTTTAAAGGGGAAGTGTTTGAAGAGGCAGTGTTAGGGTTTGAAGGGGTAGTGTTCGAAGGGACAATGTTTGGGTTTGAAGGTAAGTGATCATCAACGGGCTGTTGTTCACCAAAAATGTCATGGAATACACTGGGTTTGAAGGGGTAGTGTTTGGGTTTATAAGGGGTTGGTTAATGGGCTGCTGCTCTTCAAGTATAAAGTGTCATGGAATTCACTTGTATTGATAACAATTGGATTCCTCGGACTTCTTCTAATTGGAAGCTTGGGCCTTGGAGATTGAATTGATTTTTTGGGCCTTAAGGGTGGTCCAGTTTTGGTGACCTCAGCACCACTTTCACTTCTGACCCTCTTTGCTAAAGTCCATATAAAATTGGCTTCCTCTAAAGCACCAATCCAAATATCAATTTCCTTCCTATTTAACACCCTAAACATCTTCATCATACTACCATCATCCACTAACTGATGGGTCTCTATATCATCAGAATACTAGAGTACTGGATACTGTGGAAGTTATAACCCTTGCTTAATGAACTCATCACACCTGTCATTAACTATATATATAATTAAACACTTGTCAATATCATCTATGTCTAGTTCTAAATAATTACCCATATAATGCAACCTAAGAATTTTTTAAGGCATTCTGCAAAAAATAAAAATACATATGCCATTAAAACCCTAAAAATTAAAGCTATACAATTTAGTGTACAATCGGATATAGCACAAAAATTACCCACATTTCACACACAAACAAATTAGCATACAAAAGAACAACCTTTTAGTTTCCCATAAAATTAAAATTAGAGCATGGATTGGAAATGTACCTGACAAAAAGCTTCGATTTTTCAAAAGCTCTGATTGTAGTAAAGTGGAAATTCGAAAAGCTGAAGAACAAGATTAGCAGACTTCGCCTTGAATCAACGCTTGCACTAGAAATCCCCAGAAATCGAATTAGGGTTCTTGATTTTTGCTTTAAAAAGTGTGAAAAACAGGGAGGGAGAAGGAAGTGGGATGATCACATGAGAATGGGAGGGAAACTAGGAAGACAAATAAAAAATTAAAGGTAAAACAAATGGGGACTTAGGTAGCTGTTGCATTTAATGCCCACCTATCTTCCGTCATTTATGACATGTTAGTAAGGTTAATTTGTGTAACACTTTGAAAGTTATGGGGCACAGTGCAGAAAGTTAAAAAAGTTGGTATACAATATAGAAAACCAAAAACCACAGGGGTACAACATAGAAAAACCCATATATTTTTTTATCTTTTCATTTAGAGGTGGAGGGGGAGGGAGGGGAGGGGGGCAATAAAGAAATGCATTTTATTGTTCATCATTCAAAAGATTAATGCTTTCAATTTACTGACCAATTACCAAAAATGAAATAAGAAGAACAAAAATTCTAAATCTTTGCCCGTCAGTGTTTATTGATAAAAGTAATACGGGTTTTTAAAAGTATTTGACTCGCTTGACCTAACTCATTAACCTGCTAGTCAGCTTTAAAAAATGTCAGGCAACTTTAATGAAATACTATGATTATTCGGGTCAGGTACGAGCAATAATGATGTGGGTATCCGGGTCAGGTACGACCTAATTTTTAAATGGGTCCCGCCTACTTGTTAGATTTAGATAAAAACTAAGTCTAGATTTGGCTCTCATTGTTAGACTCATTTCACTATTTTCACACTCTCTTCTTTGTCCTCTCGTCTTACCAAGCTCCTTTCTATCCTCTATGCAAATCTGTCTATCTTCTCAACTTTGGCATATTTGATAGTCTTTATATTTATCGCTCCTCCACTTAGCAGTCATTACCATTGACCACAACAAGAAGAACACCATCGAAGTCGACCGTAGAATGTCGACAATTGTTTCCACCTGTTACTACCATTTTATATCATAGCTAGCATTTATTATGATTCATTGTATCAAGCCCCAGAGGGTTTAATGATCACGTAATGTATAGGCCCAATCATATAAACAAGCCCACGATAAATGGTCAACAATCATTGATCCATAAAAGAAAGCCCAACTCTCAACAATAATCCAGAGATAGTGGTTGAAAGTCAAGCAACACCAAAGATGAGGACGTGGCTGGAAGTTAACCTGATTACAAAGCATGCAAGAACATAGGTAATAGGACGTGATTATCATGGCGCTAGAAAATGGCAGTTGTGATTTGAATCATAAGTGATTCAAATCACTTCCCTCCAAGAAGCAAGAAAGTTATACACATCTCCGCAATATAAGTACGAGAAGGAACATCAGAACAAGGCAACAAACACAACACACAACAAACGTGCAATTTACTTTTTTCTAGTGTAGCTTTACCTAGATTAGCCAACCCCCTTCTGGGGTTATAGTTAGCCTCTAGCCTAGAATTAGAGCATGTATTGAGTTACCAAGTTTGTTCAATCTCCAATTTTAGTCGAAATTCATGGATGTATTCATCTTCATGTTTGTCCTTTAATTGTCCAGTTTGGTTTATCTTTATGTATGTTATAGAATATTTCTAGAAGTTGGTGACATAAGTGGGAACATTCAGCTTTAATTAATAGATTAATTATTGCGTTGATCATCTTTTTTAATACACGTCAATTAAATTGATTAGGCGATATGGTTTAATTACATTAGGCTATAACAAAGTACATTAGCAAGGTTTTATCAAATTAAAACCGGTAACCTCCATAGACTAAGACTCCCATGACATTCAGTATCTAACTATTGGGTGTACATTGACTTGTTTGCAAAGTCATCCAACTGAATTTGCACCAACAGGTTTTTTGGCGACCACGGTGGGAGGAAAAAATTCATAATCAAATTGTGAAATTTTGTCTTGTTAATTTTTATTTTGAAGTAGCTTTTATTTAAAACTAGTCATTTTAGTTTTCTTTTGATCCTAAATGCCGAGTACATGTTCTCGAAGGAATAGAGAAGGTTCTAGAATTGATCCAGTCTCCAAAACTATGGAAGATAATAATTCAATTACATTCAGTGTCTAGGGTGCCTGTGGACGACCGTGAACCAATTCATAACGTCTTAGGAAAGTCACAAGGAGAAACTCCCTAAAGGGAAAATTCATCTCTAGGTAGTACTGGCTGAGCATTCGTGCACCAATTGTATGGAAAATTCACTGAAGTAGTGAAACAATTACTATTGGAGGCCAGAGAGAGTCAAAGGTAGCAATTTCATTCCAACTATAGGAATTTTAGCCCATGAGTCAGCCAGGGTCTTCACAGATATCCTTCAAAGGATAAGTGAGGAGAATAGAGATATTACACCGCATACTTGTAGACATTAATGATACTATGAGTGCAACCTTTACCGCAATGTCAACATCTCTTGCTACTGAAGTACTTACTCGTTTAGAACCGCTAGTTAAAAAACACTACCAGCTAAATGAGAGGTTGCTTAAGGCTTTAGAAGCAACTGAATAGAACACATGGAGATTGTGGATTAACGTCAGATCTCCTAATGGCTTACCCAATAAGAGTACACTTTTCCCACATTGAGAATAGAGACACTTTGGTCTCAAACGATCCACAAACTTCATCCCAAGGGCGACAAACAAGGGCAAGTCCTTTGAAACTTAGAGAGAACAATCATGGGAATTTTAGGAGAAGTGACGAAATGGCAGCAGCCGTGGAGCCAGGCTGGCACCAGGCTTCAGGACATCATCAACCTTCTTTTCTCATGGGTGGTGGACAGTTTGGAGATAACACACACCAACCTGGACCATTACATAGAGGACAAAGCCATGGTACTTTTGTTATAAATAACAATAGTTCACCTCATGCATTTGTGCCTATACATCAACCAACTATGGCTGGGACTCCTCCTTCTTCTAACTTTATGGCCTATCAACCACCTAATCTTGGGGCATCTCATTATGGGGCTGTTCCAAGTTATGGCCATAATCAAGCACCGTTTATTCATACAAATGGAAATTATCAACAGGGTATACCCAATAATGGGTACACTTTTCTGCCACAAGCGGCACAATAACTATGTACATCGCCAGGATATCGCAATGGGAGGTTATCAGAACCAACCTTTCAATCCCAGTCCAACTCCTATATATGATGAAATGGGAAGTATGGGCAATAGGAATATGGGACATCCAGGAAGAAACCAAGATCCTTTAGCAACACAAGTCGAGGCGATAGTCCAAAGACTAGTGGGGGATAATTCTAGGAAAGGTCATACGCAGATAGGTCAAAAGTCTTACCCTGAGTGGATTGAGAGCCAATCCATTTCCTAGGACATTTAAAATACCTTACTTTACCTTGTTTTCGGGGAATGATAGAGTGTCAGCCGAAGAACACTTAGTTAGATTTAATTGTCAATGTAGAGAAGTAGCTGATAATGAATTTCTAACACTCAGAACATTCTCTATGTCCCTTACTGAAACTGCTTTTTGGTGGTATACAAATTTACCGCCCGATTTAATTCACTCATGGCAGGATATGCAAGTGCAATTTACTAATCACTTTGCACGTACAAAACCTGGAGTGACTTTAAGTGACTTAGCTAGGATCCAACAGAAGCTATGATAGTCTGTAGAAGACTATCTAGCTAGATTCAAAATGGCTAAGATTAGGTACCATGTTAGCAACACTAAAAGGGAATTTGTACAGATGGCTCAAGAAGGAATGTTGATTCAGTTTCGAAAAAGGTTTGATGGTCATGCTTTCGGTGATTTTGTTGAATTAGCACAATTAGCCGTAAGGTATGAAAGAAACCTATAAGCTGAAAGTGCATCAAGACACCACAATTTCTTCGCTCAAAATGAGCAACCTTTTCTCTTTGAAACATTGCCAGAAGTAGATGTGGCTGAGATTGTTCAAAGAGCGCCTTATAAGTGCTCTCCCCTTGAGAAAAAAGAATTCTCAGCGCCAAATGATCTAAAATCTAAGCAAAAGAGAACATATAGTTTTGATGCTAAAAAGTCTAGCGCCACCTTTGACTGGTTATTATCTAATAAGAAAATAAAACTGGTAGGGAGGCATAAGTTGAAAACAACCGATGAAGTTAAAGGGAAGAAATACTGTAAATGGCGTGATGCAGTTACCCACGATACTTCTAATTGTATTGTTTTTAGAAATAAAATCCAGGATGAGATTGATAAAAAGAATATCATGTTCCCCGATGATGAAAATGCTAATGTGGATAATGTGATTAAAGTGGATGAACCATTTCACTTGTCTTGTAATATGGTAGCAATTAACAATGATTTTACTGTTATGTTACAGGCATCTCAGGCCACAGAAATGCGTAATCACCTCTTTAATAAGTTGCTAGATGAAGGAATTCTGATTATGCCAAAAATAGGTAACAAGGAGGGACTAGAGGATATGTGTAGATGGCATATGAATGGGTCACTGATCAATACCAAGTCTTTAGAGGTTTTCTTACTACGCAATTGACTCTCGAAAGACTAATTGTCTCAGAGATAGAGCATCAGGCCATGGAGTTAGATGCGTACAGTATGAATTTAGCCAAAGCTAAAAGTCATACTAACGCTAAGGCAAATCCAAGTCTGGCGATACCTGAAGAGAAGGCTAAAACTTACAAAGAAGCTGCTCAAAAGTCTTCATTGCAAACTAGAGCAATAAAAGGACTGAAGGGTCTAAGGGCATGTATGTGTTCATCATATTCAGATAAACTAACGTTTGAAATGATTAGAACACAGGTCATACCAAATAACCGTACCTATGTTCCTGCGTATCAACGACCATTTCAGAAAAGGTCTAGGAGTCAAGGGCCAAGAAAACTAATGGATATGGATCTCACTTTTTCTCAAAAGAAATAGAGGCATATGTAAGTCAAATCCCCATTCCCAAGAATCTTAAAATAAAAGACAAATCTAAAGGGAATCTAGGGGTACAAGACTTAAGTCAATGGTAATGAGAGCGTTCCCTGAAAATGATCAAAATTCATGTCAAAGTAAGTCATCTAAGATGAAGAAGTTGAGCCGCAAGGCTGCTGGAACAAGAGCTCAAATCAGCACTCAAAACGTGCAAGAGTATAACACCCCCAAATTTCTCTCTTTGGAAAAGATATTTTATTATAAAACTCCTTGAGAAACTTGAGAGTATTACCGCCACGTGATAACGTTAAAGGCTTTAATACTAACTACTAACTGAACTTTAAACTAATGCAGCGGAATAACTAACTAATTCTCTGTATAAATATAAACTTTATTGTACAATATATATAACAATGGAAATAAAGACAATAAAATAACAACTCCTTGACTAATTATGATTCCTCATAGCTCCCCCATATGAAGTATGCATAACCTGTAAATCTGCTCACCAAAAGGGTATCACAGGGACAAAGCCATAAAACAAAACAAAACAAAACAAAAGCGTGTCAGTAAAAATTACTAAGTACATGTATATGCGGAATATTAAACACTTTATCTAATTAAACTTTTGAAATATTTAATTTCAAAAAACCTTTCTGGATACTTGATAATACTTATATAATATAAAATATATAACCTTGATAAAATCCTTTTTCCTTGCCTAGGTACCTTGCCTAAAGTGTGCACACCCCCCAAGTTTAGTATTCCTTACTGAGTCTATTACGAGGGAAACTACCTTGTCCACATGACTTATACAAAAAGTACATGGGTAAATAATATAATAGCTACCGTTCTTGCTAATAAATAACAAGCCGTGGCCTCTTTATAAATTGTGATCATAAAAGATCATATAACTAATAAAAATCCTTCTGAAATAATCCTCCTTTAAAAAGAATAATAATTCTTATAAACTTAGCCATATAAAGGCATAAATAAAATATTTGCTCATGAAATCATCTTGAAAATTTTTAATGATACATTAAATAATAAATTTTGTATTAATAACAAATAACACCACAAAGAAAAAAAATTGACTAATCATGCGTGGGTGTTGACAATCCTTAGCTTGGAGAAACAAACTGACGCAATGTTGCAACTAAGGTCCAATTGTAGACTATGAAATCTCATATTAAACGTGACTTACTAATAAATTTAAAAAATCATACTATCAACTCATTGTAAGCTACTAATGATCATACAAAACTCAAAGAGTTCATAATAACTCATAACGTTTAAAATCAACTTAATAAACAGATGTTTCAATTCAGAAAAACAAGTCTAAAACATTATACTACCTATGTAAATAACATTTTAAAAATCTACGTATACACGCACCTTGAATAATAAATAAGTACTAGGAAGAAAGAGAAAGGTAGGCTAAGAGCGAGAGAGAGTTTAACTTGAGAAAAGAGATTTATTTCTCAAATTTGGTGTGAAAATATGATGGGTGGAGACCCTATTTATACTAGTTCGATAAGTAGACTTGGAATAGGATAGGAAACTAAAAGATAGATTTAGAGAAAAAGATAACTAATCTAGATAAGAATAACTAATATTTATGCTTATCCAACTAAAATTAGGAAAAGATAATAAATTATCCCCTAATACATATTATATAAGATAACATAATTAAAAGATAACAAAGAATAACAAAAAGTAACCAAACTTGTCAAACCTTTTCAATCCTTAGTCATTAGCGTGCATAATGCACGGTGCGTTTTTTTTTTTTTCTTTTTATAAATTCTTTTTCTTTAAATCTTTTTTTTTTTTTTTTTTTTCAAACCTTTTTAAATGATTTTTAAATATTTTTAATTTTAAACAAACTACTTGAATATAAAATTAGGAAAGTTAGACCAAAATTCATTTGGGCTAAAATTTATTTTAAATACCCAAAACCTTTCTTATAAAAAACCTTTCTAATAAATAATAAGCCTTTTTAGTAAATAAAACCTTTTTAAAAACTAGAACTTTTATAAAATATAATAATAACTTCTAAAAAATACGGAGTATTACAGACTACCCTCTTAAAAGAAGTTTCTCCTCGAAACTTGAAGCAAGCAAGAAATAAAGAAATAATTAACATAAATACCAAAAAATTTCTATTAAAGTAAGTTGGCTCACTTAATAACTCATAAAATAAGTCAAAATCAGGTCAAAGAATAGTGTTTAAAAGCGCGAAACTCTATCGCATTCTACCTCCCTTAAAAAGGAGTTACGCCCCCGTAACTCGCTAAGGCTTAAAACTTTATTTAAAATCATTTACCAACTTTGTAATACAAAAACAATGCAAAAATCGTTGTTGAAATGTAATAGTAAAATCACTTGAGAGATAACACTTTCAAAAATAACTTTTAAACTTTAAAAAAAATAGCCTCTATTTCAAGGTATTAATAATATAAATAAATCCCTTCAATAATAAATTAACATAATAAAGAAGGTATTTGAATAAGTACAAAAGGGTACAGTTTGTGACAAACTAAAAATTTTCTAAAACTTGAGTAAAAATTTTCCAAATCTAGATTAAATATCTGATCTAAAGACAAGTTTTGTAGGAAAACTATTTAAGAAAATACTAATATATTATCAAAATGCTAAAATATAGTGAGAACAAAAGAACTTTATAAAACCTTTCGTAAGCTTTACTCGAAAATACAATACTCAAACAACTTTTTCCTTTTGTTTGTAAAATACGTTTGCTTTCTCCTCAAAATTTAATGAGCTTCACATAACTCATGATGGTTTCACAATAAATATCAAAAAAAAAAAATTACCCTTGATCCTACTTTATTACAAATTAAAATCAAATCAATTCATCATTAATCACAAGTAAAACTTGTTAGTATATATACTATAACAAACATATACTTGAAGAAAAAAATAGGCTTCCTTACTTAGGTCCTCAAAACTAAAACTCCTCGAAATTCATCTTCAAAATGTTCTTAAGGTACCATAATTAATATTCTCCCAAAAATAAATTGTAGTCAACTAGGACTTGAGATAGTAAATAAACCAATCTTTTCCTGAAAATTCATACAATCTTCATTTCAATAAAATTAACTCCTCCACATGATATAAACTCAATGCTTAAATCCATAATATAAAAATACGACTATTCTTTCCAAAATCAAACCTTGATTGCTTTTCCTCCTTTTTTTTTTTTTATTAACTCAGATTTCTCCCAAAGAATATATCTCTTCTATTATTAAGTCACTTATTTCAATAAGTGATATACTCAATCCTTATAATCAATCTATCTTTCATATTGCCAAAACAACAATTATACACTATCATTCAAGCAGAAGTTTAAGACTACTCCAAAAATAATACTCCTCTTGACCCTCAATAATCCTCAAAATCAACTTAGAATTCATTTAGAGAATTCTAGTATCTTACTTCACCTCTAAAACAAAACATGATCTAAAGGAACCTGTAAAGTTTCATATATGGTCTTACTTCATACTTTCTTTGCTTAACTATAACAATAATAACTCCTTTTAAAATATTTGCGATTCATCACAAGGGAAAATTCCTTAATTAAATCCAGCTTCAAATATGGTACCTCGTATACATGTAAGATCCTCATAATATTCCTTATTTTGTCACCTTTCAAGGGTTATCTCTATATCATTGCTAAAATGGTGTTGACTATATCCATAAATAAAATATATAACTTATCTAAATCTTAATAATTCCTCCAAGCTGGTATAAATCACTGACCTCCTACTTGTTTCCACAAATCATAAATTTTCCTTCTTTGCTCATGTCACTAAACATTAAAGATCATCCAACTACATGAAACTTCAAATAACTAATTTCACAATTCTTAGCACATAATATAATGTATTGCCTTCTTCACTCCTACTAAAAAAATAACTACTAAACTTCTTTCCTTCAAAGGAATAAACTAGAATAATTTTCACCTTTAATGGATCTCAAATAGTAACTTGGCTTACTTTGAACTCATAGGTTCTCCTAACACTTATAAATCACAAAATAAACATATTGATGCTTTACCAATGTAAATAAATCACTTTGCATGAATTGATCACATGCATACATGTCATATAAGACATTAAATAACCAAGTTCATCTCATAGAAAATATACATGTCAAAAAAAATATCGTAAGAGATAGTAATATCACAACTTGCAAGTAGCTTTTCTTAATAACATGTCATGAAAGACAGAATAATAACTCAATTCTTATAATACACAATAAAATCTTTCTCTTGCTTATGAAAAATACGAAGATTTTTCATATTAACTTGACAATAAGTCAAACTTCCTTAAAATATATTCAAAATAATCATATTACAAATAAAACAATAAGCACTAAACAATTCTTTTAAAAAATTCAATACTTAATAAAAAAATTCCAGCTTTATAATTCGAATAAATATATATAGATTTATAAGAAAAATACGGATTGATGTTGAAATATAGTCAAAATAAAAATAACATTTGAACTATAATTTCAAATGAATCGAAAAAAAAAAATTTTGTTTGATACTATTCTTGAAAAATACATATATATGTATGTGACCAAAAGAGTTGTTTACTTGAGTACTAGGCTTAGTGTATGAATAATTAATCGAGTGAGTTCCCAGGAAAGAGAGGTGCGGCACAAACGGCCAACTTAAGTACCAAGTCTTTCCTTAGCCAGAACTTTCCTCAGAAAAATAAATCCACATACTTATTCCGTTCTTCAAAATATAAATCAGAAATATTTTACTTGAAAATATAAGTATTTGCTTTAAAGAAAGAAGTATTTTTTTTTTCACATAATATAAATGTCAAAAAAAAATGCAAATAGAATGCGAAACTCTAGCTTATGTGCCTTTCTAGGTCTACCCAAACTCTCATTGACTGCTTATTTTATTTTCAAAAAGAACCTGGAAAACTGATACCACTTTATAACACCCCCAAATTTCTCTCTTTGGAAAAGATATTTTATTATAAAACTCCTTGAGAAACTTGAGAGTATTACCGCCACGTGATAACGTTAAAGGCTTTAATACTAACTACTAACTGAACTTTAAACTAATGCAGCGGAATAACTGAACTAACTTCTCTTATAAATATAAACTTTATTGTACAATTATATACAATGGAAATAAAGAAATAAAATAACAACTCCTTGACTAATTATGATTCCTCACTAGCTCCCCCATATGAAGTATGCATCAACCTGTAAATCTGCTCACCAAAAGGGTCATCACAGGGACAAAGCCATAAAACAAACAAAACAAAACAAAAGCGTGTCAGTAAAAATACTGAGTACATGTATATGCAGAATATTAAACACTTTATTAATTAAACTTTTGAAATATTTAATTTCAAAAAACCTTTCTGGATACTTGATAATACTTATATAATATAAAATATATAACCTTGATAAAATCCTTTTTCTTTGCCTAGGTACCTTGCCTAAAGTGTGCACACCCCCCAAGTTTAGTATTCCTTATTGAGTCTATTACGAGGGGAACTACCTTGTCCACATGACTTATACAAAAAGTACATGGGTAAATAATATAATAGCTACCGTTCTTGCTATATAATAAACAAGCCGTGGCCTCTTTATAAATTGTGATCATAAAAGATCATATAACTAATAAAAATCCTTCTGAAATAATCCTCCTTTAAAAAGAATAATAATTCTTATAAACTTAGCCATATAAAGGCATAAATAAAATATTTGCTCATAAATCATCTTGAAAAATTTTAATGATACATTAAATAATAAATTTTGTATTAATAACAAATAACACCACAAAGAAAAAAAATTGACTAATCATGCGTGGGTGTTGACAATCCTTAGCTTGGAGAAACAAACTGACGCAATGTTGCAACTAAGGTCCAATTGTAGACTATGAAATCTCATATTAAACGTGACTTTACTAATAAATTTAAAAAATCATACTATCAACTCATTGTAAGCTACTAATGATCATACAAAAACTCAAAGAAGTTCATAATAACTCATAACGTTTAAAATCAACTTCATAAAACAGATGTTTCAATTCAGAAAAACAAGTCTAAAACATTATACTACCTATGTAAATAACATTTAAAAATCTACGTATACACGCACCTTGAATAATAAATAAGTACTAGGAAGAAGAGAAAGGTAGGCTAAGAGGGAGAGAGAGTTTAACTTGAGAAAAGAGATTTATTTCTCAAATTTGGTGTGAAAAATATGATGGGTGGAGACCCTATTTATACTAGTTCGATAAGTAGACTTGGAATAGGAATAGGAAACTAAAAGATAGATTTAGAGAAAAAGATAAACTAATCTAGATAAGATATAACTAATATTTATGCTTATCCAACTAAAATTAGGAAAAGATATAAATTATCCCCTAATACATCATTATATAAGATAACATAATTAAAAGATAACAAAGAATAACAAAAAGTAACCAAACTTGTCAAACCTTTTTCACTCCTTAGTCATTAGCGTGCATAATGCACGGTGCGTTTTTTTTTTTTTTTTCTTTTTATAAATTCTTTTTCTTTAAATCTTTTTTTTTTCTTTTCTTTTTGCAAACCTTTTTGAAATGATTTTTAAAATATTTTTAATTTTAAACAAACTACTTGAATATAAAACTTAGGAAAGTTAGGCCCAAAATTCATTTGGGCTAAAATTTATTTTAAATACCCAAAACCTTTCTTATAAAAAACCTTTCTAATAAATAATAAGCCTTTTTAGTAAATAAAACCTTTTTAAAAACTAGAACTTTTATAAAAATATAAATAATAACTTACTAAAAAATACGGAGTATTACAAAGAGTCTCTTATTGTAAATGTAAGGATTGATGAAGAGGCTTTTCAAGCCGGAATCACTAAGTTGTTACCTTTAAAAGGGATCAATCTGGTCCTTCCTCTCTGGAGATAAACGCCCAACAACAATAGGAAAAGGATTCTTTTATGAAAGAAGCTGAAGGAAATGATGCAAATGAAGAGTATGACTCAGAATTTGGATATGAAGATCTAGATTTGTTGGTATCATATAGTGATTTGTTATTGGATGGAGACCCATTGTCAACCGAATCTCAAGTAGGAGGTCAGGAAGGTCAAGATATGCAGTACAACGTAGTCATGTTACCAACAGACTTCAAGATAAAAGAGAACCAATCCACATTGCTAACTACTGCATCACTGGGCAGATGAAGTTGATAAGGAAGAGAAAGCATGTAAATTAATTACGTCTTCTCATAGCTTATCTTCTTATGTAAATCCCTCACAAAAGAAATTACCTTAGGCCCATATAAATCTAGTTCATGTCAAAATCGAGGCCCATCTGGATCTTTATGCTATGAAGTCAAGTCTTAGTTTGTTCCTATCCATGTTGAAGTCTAATCCAATCAAAATCTCAGATCAATTTATGCCTAGTTCATTCCCTAGGTCTAGTGTGCATTTCTATGTAAAACCTAGTCAAGTCTTCGGATTACAAAAGTCAAGTCTTTGGACTATAAAAGTTAAGACTTATGACTAGAAAAGGGTCCTAGATCTAGTTTGCATAATATGTAGACCCTAGTCTAGTCTTCAAATTTTAAAAATTATGTCTTATGACTACAAAAGTTCCCTAGGCCTAGTTCGCATTATATGTAAACACCAGTCAAGTCTTCGGACTAGAAAAGTTAAGTTTTAGGATTGTAAAAGTTCCCTAGTTCTAGTTTGCATCACTATGCAAGCCCTAGTCAAGTATTCGGACAATAAAAGTCGAGTATTTGGACTATAAAAGTTAACTCTCAGGACTATAAAAGTTCTTTAGGTCTAGTTTGCATCTGTATGTATTCCCTACTCAAGTCTTCGGACTATAAAAGTTTTGTTCAAAGTAAAAAAAAAGTTGGGACTTTAGGCTATAAAAGTTAAGTCTCAGGACAACAAAACTTCCATAGGTCTAGTTTGCATTATATGTCAGCCCTAGTCAAGTCTTCAAACTATAAAAGATCAACCCTAAGTCAAGTATATAAACTTCAATCAAGTCTGCCCTGCTATATAGTCTGCTTATTGTAAGTGCAAAGTCTACTACTCAACAAATCCCCGCTCATTCAGTCCAGTAATAGCTGAGTATCGTCTAGTCCATGTTTGCGTTTGTATAAAGTTATTAGGCCCATATCTCCATCATGATCACGCCCATACTAGTCCAAAATCATTCCCACTTCCATTCCCATTTTTATTTCGATTTCCATTTCCCATTCCTATTTCGCATTTTCATTTCTCATTTTGAAAACATCCTTCTTAAAATTTATGAAATCGATTCGATTTCTATTCAAGACATGTTGTGAGATTATAACTTGGGAACATCCAACAGAGAGGCAACAAGATCCACCTACTCCTAGACTCGCCAAAAGCATCCTCACTTTTTCAGGTGAATTCTCCGAGACTCGTTGTAGACACATAATCGTGTCTCCTTATTTAAGGATCGAATGATTAAACATACTGCCCTATTAGTTGGCGCAACCCAATGAAAAATCAATCTAAAGAACCACTCCAAAATTGTGTTTCGAAATGATATTTTAAAACCCAATTAATTATTCATGATAAGTAATTGTATTTGAGCAAAATTCTTCAAAAATCCTAATTAATTGATAAAAGATATTTTGAAAAAACAAATATCTGCAGTCACATTTTATGAAATATCTGCAGTCAAAAGATGAAAGAAAATCTTTTAGAACGCTTTTTTATCTAAAACTATACACACGCGTTAAAAACAAGCTTTGCTCTAAGCACAACTACCTGCGTCGAGCGTACGTGTCCTGACACGTGGGCTTCTATGTGAGATGCGCCTAGCACACAACCTGTGCCAAGCGCACCGGCACTGCCACATACACTTTTGTTTCATGTGGAGTCATGCGTCAAGCGCAGTTCTCTACTTGAAATCACGATTATTTCTTTCAAAACGCGTGCCTGTGTAGGCTTTTTAGTGGGCATGCCGCGTCTTACGCTTGAAATGTTTGCTGCGTCGGGCACAACTGGCGCGTGAGGCGTAGTGTCGTTCTGCCTATAAATAATCGTAATTTTCCGAATTATAGGATGACTTTTTCATTATTATATACGAATACACAAAAATTATCTCTAATACTTACGAATACACTTCGACTTCTAAAATACTCACACTCTTTTAATACTTTCAATATATTCCTAATAACTGCATTCTTGGTTCCACGATTGCTCTGCATAAAGATCGTTGTGCTCCTCAATCTAGACCGTACAGGTATAATCCTGAGGTTCCTTGAATAAATTCTTTATTTTTATATTGAAGTTACTACTAGTTTCTTTTGTGATGTAGATCATTTATATAAAAATCGTGCCTTTGTATATTCTAATCCTTTTTCTGTACTTTATTCTTATGTTCATATGATTCATGCCTTTGTATATTATATGGCTGCCTTATCGTTCTATTCAAATTATATGATTGTCCGACATGATTGTTGTCACTCACATATTATTATTGCTAAACAAGACCTAAGGAATTGTTCTAATATTAACTAGATTAATTTGAACAACCTGTTAGGAACCTTGTATTTAATTGCCAAATGACATATCAGTAAAATTAGTGTTTTTATGTGTTTCTTGAACCAATCTAGACTAAATAATGTTAGGGTGTATATATAAAAAATATTATTTTATTATTCTTTGACATAAAATCTGTAATGACTCGATTATTTAGTAAAGGCTAGCAATGGGCAACATAGTTCTTGACTATATTGTACCCTCACCTCCGAACTCAATCTTTGGTTCACTTTGACCATCTACAGAGCCATGTCGGGGAAATCTACATTGGATAAGTCCCTTATTTATCCCTACGATTTTCAATATCAAGTTAGGTTTGTGATTCTTCCTAAAAAGAATTGTTGGTGACTTCTTTCAAAATATATCTTTAAAAGAAACCTTTACAAAGGGGTAGTCAAATCAAATATGCGATCACATCACGTAGGCGAAATTTAAAGACGCATGCAATGTTGCGCGCCACGCAGTCTGTGCGTTGCACTCTCTTTGCTAATTTAGTCATCGTAATGGAGGATCCTACTCCAGTCCTATGTTTGTCTGTCTGCATTCCATAGAAAAATATGGTCATTTAGAAATCTCGCCTAATTCAAAGAAATCAATCTTTTTATACAAGGTCGAGCCTGTCTTAAAAAGTGCATCTAAAGTGGTAATTTTAGAGTTAAAGTTATCATGCATGTTTGCCTTTTCCTACTTCATCCATGCTATTGAAGTAACCTTTTCTATAAATCTTGCCTCACCATATTCAATCAATTTAAAAAACTTACTTTTTCAAAATTAATCCTACACCCTTTCCTACTCAACTCTTTTTCAAAAGCATTTACTAAACATCATCATACACGACATTTGCAAAAATTTATATTTTCAAAATTCGTCCATTATCTTTTCCTATATATATAAAAGATAAAAAACAAGGGGTTCTTTTGAAAAATAAATTTCGAAAATTCTAAACACATTCTTAACACCATCAAGTCAATCCAATCAACCCAATCCAGTTCACTTGCATTCACTTTAGGCCCATCTACATTAGAGTCTACTTTGCACTCGTTTTAGGACCATATATGCATTACAGTCCATTTTGCATTCATATTAGGTCCATCAAAATTGGAGTCTATACAACCAGTTTAGGTCCACTAGCATTAGAGTCCACCTTAGGCCCATGTCAGTCAAACCCATGTCAAAATCTAGGCCCATTTGCATCTATGTGCGAAACCTAGTCTATGTCAAGCCCAGTCCAAGTCTAATCCAATTCTAGTCCAATCCAATGTTAAGCCCATGTGCACTTTCAAGTCTAACTTCAAACCAATATATGACTAATTCTAAAATTAGGTCCATATAAGGCCCAACCCATTTCTTAAGTCTAATCAAGTCCAATGTCCAACCATATAGGACGAAGTCCGAACCATTAAGTCTAGCAAAGCTAGCACCCTGTAAATCAATAATGACACCCTTTAAATCCATAACATCACCCTTTAAGTCCATATATAACGACACCCTTACGAGTTACAACCATAATGACACCCTTTAAGTCAATAACGACACCCTATAAGACCATAACGGCACCCTTTAAGTCCATAACGACACCTTGACCTAGCGAAGCTAGTCATCCCTTTAAGTCCATAATGACACCCTTTAAGTCCATAAAAACACCCTTTAAGTCCAGAAAGACACCCTATAAGACAATAACGACACTCTTTAAGTCCATAACGACACTTTGGCTTAGCGAAGCTAGTCACGCTTAACACCATAACGACACCCTTTAAGTCCATAACGACACCTTGACCTAGCGAAGCTAGTCACCCTTTTAAGTCCATAATGGCAGCCTGTAAGACCATAAGGGCACCCTTTAAGTCCATAACGACACCCTCTAGGTCCATAACGACACCTTGACCTAGAAGCTAGTCAACCCTTTAAGTCCATAATGACACCCTGTAAGTCCATAATGACATCCTTTAAGTCCATGACGACATGCACCATGTAAGTCCATGACGACACCTTTTAAGTTCATAATGACACATTGACCTAACGAAGCTAGTCATCCTCAACACCATAAAAGTACCCTCTGAGTTTAGTGAAGCTACTCCTACCTTACATCTATAGCAGTCCACATCCTTGAGTCTAGCAAAGCTAGTCACCCGAAGTCCATAATGGCACAAAATCATCGATTTTGGCGAAGCCAATCACCCATAAGTCCATAAAGACAATCCATTAAGTCCAGTGAAACTAGTATAAAAGTCCAGTCAATCAGTTTGCTTGCATAGTCTAGTCCAATCCAATCCAATTCACATTTGCATATTGTTTATGCTAAAATTTATCACTTACGATGAAATTAAAGTTTGTGGGAGGTGTCAACCAGATGATGTTAAAGACAATGCGAGAAAAGAATGCAAAGGGGGATCAAAGGGGATGAACACACAAAAGTAGTGACGCGGAAAACCCCAATGAAGGTGGGTAAAAAACCGTGGGTGGTTGGAGATCCACCGAACTAATATAGTTCACTATCTTTCTTCGTGATTGACCGTCGTTTACAAGAATGCTTAGTTCACTCCAATGTCTTTCTCACAATATTGCGTAAAAAACATGTCAATGACCTCTCTCTCCCTTTTATATGCCTTCTTTTTTCCTTGGCTTTTTCCCAACGAATAAAAATAAATTCACTAATTATTACATTAACTTCACTCTTTAATCATGGGAGATCTTCTATGCTCACGCTCCAGCGTCTTAATGTTGTCCCTTTTAACGGCTTAATTTATGGCTTATAACACTCTTGCCTTATTTGGCTGGACCGTTACCATTCAATGCACTGCTCTCAATCTTGCATCCTTCGCTGTGTCTTCGGGTTGCATCTACTTTGTCATCACGTCAGATGGTATCACGTCATCGAGTCATCGCGTCATCGCGTCAGTGTCACCCTGTCAAAAAATTCAGCCATAACAATTTACCCCCAATTGTTGAGTTGGGGTGGCACAAAGCCCATGAGACAATTGTTAAAAAATCAGTGAATCAAATGAAATTCTACTCAAGTCATTAAGATATCACAAATTGCAAGAAATCTCGCCCTTGTCAATTTACGGAAAAGAAGATTTCCAAAGAGATGCATGGAAGGAAAGGAGATATGTTTTGAGCGGTTATTTTTGGTAGTCCAAGAGTCTCAAAATACAAAAGGTGGTTTTGTTTTTAAATAGCCGTTTTAATTATAACCGTTGGCACGATTGTTATGATTACTCACTGTTGGCATAAATAACTTAAGCGGCTAAGAAATCACAATTTTACTCTAACTTCATCAAATCTTTCTCTCTCTTTAAGTAAGGCAACTTCCATAACTTCCCTTATTCTCTTCATGAGAAAACCGATCGCTGACACCAGGTAATTTCACACTTTTTCGCTCGCTTTTTTCCTTTAATTCGCTCTACTTTCTCTTCCTCTACTGTTCTCATGGCACCTAGTAGACGCAACATTAGGACTTTAGACTTAGGAAATTTGCCTGAGAGTACTGTTCTTAGAAATGCTGATCCTGACGAACCCCCAGAGTCGTGTCCCCAAAAATGGGTAGCGCTCTATAAATACCCTTTCAAAATAGGTCTTAGACTTCCCTTCACCCCCCTAGCAAGGGGTCTGATGCAGATTTACCAAATCAGCCCATGGCAGATTATGCCCCTAGTCTGGAGGATCTTGAGCGTCATCGACAGGGTGACGGCGTCGTGGGACGAAGCCTTAACCCTTCACGACTTGTTACATTATGAAATTAGGGTCAAAGCGAAAAATAGGGTAGCCTTGCATGCAAAGGCGAGGTTAGAGCCTCTGGTCAGGGGGATACAGTCAAATGAGAGAGGTTGGAAAAACAGGTTTGTGTTTGTGAAGAGATCGTCGCTAGGGGAAGCCGGGCGTCTCTGGTTGGCGGCTGGTATACCGAAGGTGTGTTTATTTTCAGTCTTTCTAAGTTCGTGATGTGTCCTTAACACCACTCTTATATCGTTTCTACTGCAGGTCTTAACCCAAAACTGCCGTCGCATCGCGACGAGCCTCGGAGTCTTTTTGACAAGTTTCTGAAGGTGTCAGAGGAGGACAGGCAGTTCAGAAGGGTTATTTTTGCTTCTCAAGACAGTTGTTCATCTATCGCTTCTGGTTAGTCTATCTAATTTACATTCCTCTTCTTCTTTTTATTCTTTGGGTAGGACTCTACCAAGGAAGGTTTTATACTAACGAATTAATCACTCCCGGATAGGTTCATCTCAATCGCGTCCTAGGGGGAGTCTGGATGGGCAGGCGCTGGCTGAGATGCTGCACAAGCGCGAAAGGGAGTCCTCTGTAGATGGTGCGTCAGCGTCGTCTAAGAAGGATACTGCGGTTGTCGTTCACTTGGACGACGAGCTGGACGTCGCGTCTAAGACGCGCAAGACTGACTTCCTAGCTCCCCCAGACAAAAGCGGTCCTTCCTATCTATGACCGTCCCAAATGACTTCATGTCGTTGGAACGGTCCATATGGCCTGAAGCGGACAGGTTCCTTTTTCCTAGCGCAATGGAGAGGATCAAGGAACATACTCTTCCTCGCATGATGTCAGATGGGCTGGAGCTCCTATTTCAGGTATAGACCCCGGTTTCCTTTTTCAGACATTATGCTTATTATGTCAATAACTTGTGACTCTCTAAGTGACGCGTATCACGTCTTTTTGTGCAGTCTTCTCAACATATCCTAATGGCAAAGAGGGAGATCTCCTCTCTGCTAAAGGGTCATCTGACCATGAAGCAGAGAACGGAGAAGGTTGAATTGGACGCGAAGTCCAAAAGCGATGAGGTGGAGTCTTGCAAGAAGGCGATGGAGTACATGAAAAAAAACTTTACAGAAGAATGGGGAGGAGCTGGAAGAGATAAGGCAGAGGGCGACTAAGTTGGAGGAGTCTTCTCGTCATGACATCACGACGCTCCAGGCAAGCGTCGACGCACAGAAGAACGAGCTGGACATGCTCGAGGCTGAGGTGACAACTAGGGTCAGGGCTAAGCTGATGTACCAGTTCTTAATGAAGAAGACGGCGTCGTGGACGCCACAGAAGGACATTGACCTATACCTCCAGTTTACGAGATCCATGAAGGATCTGATGGATGAAGAGGATTTGGCTGCGACGGCGGATTCCTCATCAAAAGTTGATGAAAACACCCCGTCTTGTGCTGGGTTCATAGCGTCTGATGTGCCCCCTGACCCCGAAACCGAGAAGGAGGCTCCAACTATTGTCTTACCAGCTGAAGCGTCTTAGGAGAAGGAAGCTGAAGAGGTCCCTGCTGTTTAATTTTTAGGCCCTTTATATCATCCCCCTCTTATCTAAACATTAATCAAACTTTTGTTAAAGGTCACTTGAAAGAGTGACCGTTTGTACTGTGCTTTTGGGTCACCCACGGGGGTGGCCATAACTATTTATCGTTTTAAACTTTTTGGGTCACCTACGGGGGTGACCATTACGTTGATGCATTTGAACTTTGGCAAAATTGTTCTTATGTCTTTGTTTTATATCGCATGAATGTGTTTCGGTCGTTATTCTGACGTTCCTAAAGGATGGTCAGGCGTTAAGTAAGCCATCTTTGGTCGTTCAGACGTATTGTTTGGACTTAATAAAAGTCATCATTGGTCGTTCAGACGTGTCGTTTGGACTAAACGACTTTAGAATGCATATAGGAATTAGGAAATACATAAAAAGATACATGTGTTCGTCAGGGAGATAGCTGAAATGTCGTCAGCAGTTATGACTTTAAAATGACTGAGCCCCTATCGTAACGTCGGCTGAGGCAATGGTGGACTAAAACACTTTACATGGTGGCGAAATGCAAATCTGCCTGATGCCTCGTGAAAATCGTTGGGACGTTAATAAGTTGGACGGGAACAATTTTCCTGCAACTCAACAAATACCCAGTGAGAGAACACTATGGTCGCTAACAACTAGCGACACAGACATAATAGCATTACCACGTATTCTATATCTCAATGTATATATATGATTTTTCTTTTTTTCTTTTTTTTTAACATGGGAAAACAAAGCTTATCACTTAGCTTCAAAAGTAGTATCGCTTGAGGTGTGTGGCATTCCAGCTACGTGGCACGGAGCTTCCGTCACGTCGGACCAATTGGTAGGCTCTATGGCCTACAACTTTACTAATTTGATATGGTCCTTCCCACTTCTGACCTAGCTTACCAGCGTTAGCCTCTTGCGTGTTCTGGAATACTTTCCTTAGGACCCAGTCTCCTTCGACGAAGATTTGGCTTGACGTTTTTGTTGAAGCTCATCGCTACTATTTGCTGCTGGGCCGCCATGTGTACCAACGCTGCGTCCCGCAACTCCTTAATGGTATCTAGGTTGTTTATCAATTCATCGCTGTTCTATTGTTCCGTCGCTAGGCTGCATCTCGCAGTTGAGACGCTCACCTCCGAAGGCAGGACAACCTCACAACCATAGACTAGTGAGAAGGATTTGTCCGTCGCGTGCGCGGTGTCGTGCGGTTAGCCCATAAGATAGAAGGCAACGCCTCCGCCCATTTACCTTTCTTGGCCGCGAGTCGCTTCTTCAAAGAGTCAATGATCGTCTTGTTACGGACTCAGCCTGTCCATTGGCTTGCGGGTATCTTGGTGTTGACGTTAGCAACGCTATGCCCCATTCATCGCAAAAGCGTCTTGCCTCGTTACTGATGAACTGCGACCCGTTGTCGCATACTATCTCGGACGGGACGCCAAATCTGCAAATGATGTTAGTGTATATAAAGGAAATCACTTCCTTATCGCGTACCTGTTGAAAAGAACCTGCTTCAATCCACTTAGAAAAGTAGTCAGTTAGTGCCAACATAAAGAACTTCTGACCTGGGGCTGGAGGTAATTTGCCAACTATGTCCATGCCCCACTTCATGAAAGGCCAAGGTGTTAGAGTAGGATGCAAAAGTTCACAGGGTTTGTGCGTCATACCTGCATGTCGTTGACAACTATCGCATTTGGCGACATACCTTATTGCGTCCTTCTTCATTGTTGGCCAATAATAGCCCATGCGCAATACTCTGTTGGATAAGCTGCGTCCTCCTGAGTGATATCACGAGTGCCGTAATGCATGTCCTTCAGGACTTGTCCCCACTGCTCCTTCTCCAAACAGCGTAGGTAGGGCCCGCGGCAGATTTTTTGAACAGTACTCCTTGAATGAGTACGTATCGCGACGCCTTGAATCGAATTCTGCGTGCTTCTGCCTTATCTGTTGGGAGTACACTTACTTCCTCGGCGCCACGGTCGCTCTCAGGTGCGAGATTATCGATGTTACTGACGACCCCATGATTGTCTCAAAGCTGTTCGGCCGTTGCTGTGACAGCGTCCCCGATGCTCCTAGCGATAGCAGGGCTTGTCAAATGAACAATAGGGACGGACGTAAACGAAACGTCCCTTAAAGAAGATCCGAGATTGGCCAATGCATCTTCTTGTGTATTCTGGTCCCTAGGTATCTGCAAAATGTCCAATGAATTAAACACTTTACTTTTACTCTGAGCTATTTCTAAATACATGGCCATTTTAGAGTCTTTTGCTGCAAATTCGCCTTTGACTTGGCTGACTATCAACAATGAATCGCTGAAGAATTTTAATGCTTTTGCTCCCATGTCCTCTGCTAACGTCATTCCAGCTATGAGCGTCTCGTACTCGGCTTCGTTATTCGTCGCTCTAAATTCACAGCAAATGGCTCGTACTATCTTGCCCCCTTGTGGTGACTTTAGCACAATGCCTAGACCTGCACCACGAAAATTAGAAGATCCATCAACAAACAATATCCAGGAGTCGTCGTTCACTTGATTAATCCTTGCGACTTCGTCGTCTGCAAGCTTTTCTAGCTCTGGGCTAAAGTCTGCCACAAAATCTGCCAAAGCTTGTGACTTGACAATGGTTCTTGGATGAAACTAGATATTGTATGCGCTGAGTGCTATTGTCCACTTGCTCATGCGACCTGTCAATTCGGTGTCGCAAGACAGACTTGATAGGATAATTAGTCATAACGACAACAGTATGTGTTTCAAAATAGTGCCTAAGCTTTTTAACAGCTACGACTATGGCTAAAATGAGCTTTTCTAATGAAGAATACCTGGTCTCCGCGTCTAGCAGAGACTTACTGACATAGTAGATTGGTAGCTGCTGGCTCTCCGCTTCCCGCGTCAGGACAACGCTGACGGACACGTTACTTACCGCGAGATAGAGCTGCAACGTTTCCCCGATATTTGGTTTGACATAATGGCGGCGACGCTAAGTAGCTTTTAAGTTTTGCAGCGAGTCTTCGTGTTGTTGCGTCCACTCGAAGCCCTTGTGCTTTCTCAGAACGTCATAAAAATAGGTGACATTTCTCAGATGACCGGGATATGAAACGATTTAACGCAGCTACGCGACCAGTCAACTTTTGCACTTCCTTCACGCTTCATGGGGACTGAATGTTGATGATGGCTTTATTTGATCTTGGCTGGCTTCAATTCCTCGTTGCGTCACGTACCCTAGAAATTTTCCTGCGACACTCCAAAGGTGCACTTAGTAGGATTTAATTTCATGCATACCTTGTAGACGTCAATAGCCTCCGACAGATGCTGAATGTGATCGTCTGCTCTCTTGGATTTGACGAGCATATCGTCTATGTACACTTCCATAGTGTCACCCAGTTGATCTTTAAACATTTGATTAACCAGTCGCTGATATGTGGCACCTGCATTTTTCAAACCAAAAGGCATAACCTTGTAACAATATATACCTTTATCAGTAACAAACGCGGTCTTTTCCTGGTCGTCCGGATGCATCAATATTTGGTTGTACCCGGAATACGCGTCCATGAACGTTAAAAGCTCGTGACCTGCGTCCGTGTCGACCATTGCATCTATATGAGGGAAGGGAATGGATCCTTGGGACATGCTTTGTTTAAACTGTAAAGTCGATGCAGACTCTCCACTTCCCGTTCTTTTTGCTGACCACCACGACGTTGGCTAACCAATCTGGATACTTTACCTCGCGGATCTTTCCGGTATCGATCAGCTTCTAGACCTCATCATTGATGACTTGATTCCTTTCAGGAGCGAACTTGCGTCTTTTCTGCTTTACAGGCTTGTGAGCGGGGTCGACGTTGAGCTTATGCGTAATGACGTCAGGACTGATTCCTGTCATATCTTCATGGGACCAAGCAAAACAATCTTGGTTAGTTTTCAAAAAATCAACTAACTGACCTCGTATTTCTTGCGACAATGTCGCTCCGATTCGAACGACACGATCGGGGATGGATGGATCGAGCATCACTTCATCCACGTCCTGCTCGCTGGGCGCGTCGGGCGCTGACCCATCCTTTAATTGCTAGATAGTCGCTTTTGGGGGTTGAGCGACGAACTATAGCATTCCTTGCAGACTTCTGCTCGCCCTTTATTTCTTGGACGCCCCATTTGGTAGGAAACTTCAGCGATTGATGATAGGTTGAAGGGACGGCCTTCATCATGTATCCATGGGTGCCGAGAATGATATTGTACGCTGACGGGCAGCCACAACGTTGAATCTGGTTGGCAGGTTGACGCCTTTGGCTAGCTTGGCAGTGTGATCTCTCCGACAGTATGTTGAGCCTCTCCACTGAAACCTACCAAAACAGTAGATTTTTTAGTAATATCTTTATCGCACAAACCCATACCTTCGAGGGCGCTTTTGAATATGATGTTGGCTGAGCTGCCCCCATCGACTAACACTCGCTTCAACAAGCAGTTGCTGACAGTCAGGGATATGACTAATCCATCGTGATGCTCCACGTCGCAGACGTCGTCGTCGTCAAAGGTTATCGCCATTGCTTCGAGCTTGCGTTCTTCAGCTGACCTGCAAGATTTATAAACGGCGGACGAGAGGTACCCTCTCTTGCTAGCCTTTTGGCTGCGGAATACGTTAGTCCACATACATCAGATCCACCAGAATAACGTTGATTACCTTTACGTGTGTGGGAGACGTAGGGGGGTCGGACTGCGCGGTATTCCTACCGAAGGACGCTTTACCTTTGTCGCTCAAGAGGTCCTTAAGATGCCCCTTATTGAGCATGAACGCGACCTCTCGCCACAACGCAATGCACTCCTCCGTCTTATGGCCATGGTCATGGTGGAACTGACACCACTTTGTTTGATCTTTTTGTGCTTCCGGTCGGTCGCTCTTTTTTGGCCAACGAACTAGTGCTCTGATTTTGGATAAAGCATTCACGACACCTCCGACATCGACGGAAAATCCGTAGGAGTCTAGAGAGGGAAGGTTGGCGACTCCGTCCTCGCGCTGTTACCTGCATTTTCGACAACGTCAGTAACATTGTTTACCTGGTTTGAACGGCTATAAGGGTGGCTTCGCTAGTTGTTCTTCTTAGGGACGAAAGCCTTCCGATCAGCAAGAGTCTCTGGTGCGCGTCGAGTGGATATGGTGTTGAGGATGGCATCGTCTTCCTCCAACCTCATCTGTGCTAACGCTCGCGACTTGACTTCCTCAAACGTCTGGCACGGGTACTTCGTCAAACGTTTGTATAGCTTGATTGCAAGATTAATCCTTTCCTGAAACATTCAATAGCAGTCTTAGTATCAAGATCTTTAATGCTAATCATTTCTTTGTTAAAGCGATTATAATAATCGCGAACAGATTCTTTGGGTCCTTTCACGACGCCATATAGGTCGCTCGTCTGCTTTTCCAGGCTGCGACTGCCTTCGAACTTCTCATAGAACTTATTGACTAGGGTGGAGAAATTGCCAATGCTTCCTGGCTTGAGAGATCCGAGCCACTTGAGAGCGGGACCGGTGAGCGTGGCTCCAAAAGACTTGCACATGCAGGCCTCTACCAAATGCCAGGGGATTGACGCTTGCCACATCCGTTGCTTTATTGCGCACGTGCTCGCCTGGATCGGTTGAACCATCATACTAGCAGCTAGGTAGGCAGGTTGAGCTTCTTGGGGAGCACGCCCTTGAGATCCTATCGACGAAGGTGATTCTGCATACCGTCGGGATGCTCCACGATGCCTGTGTTGGGGCTCCAGGAGCTGGGACATGAGCTTCATCAAGCGCTTTTTTGCTTTTCGATTTGAGCCATGCGCTTTGTCATAAGATTCGCTTCTCCTTCGCCTTGGTCGTTCTCTTCATTGTTCAAGGGCTCTTCATCCTCGGCTCTTCGTCGTTTCAGGCTCTTCATCATCTGACTCAGAAAGATTCCCCATCAAAGGGATGTCATTCAGATTTTCTCGACGCGGACTTTCGAAGCCTTGGACGATGCTAACTCCTCTTGCAATTTCTGGATCCTCTCCTGCGATGTCGTAAAGTCGGTAGTTAGACGCTCGTTAGCTTGCTTATTTCGAGCATTTCTGCTCTCATTTGTTCGTACTGCCTCGCATTTCCTCGAGGTTAGGTGTTTCTCCCATTTGAGGATTTTGAAAGTAGATGGTCTGGTTATCCCCACGGTGGGCGCCAAATTGTTTATGCTAAAATTTATCACTTAGATGAAATTAAAGTTTGTGGGACGTGTCAACCAGATGATGTTAAAGACATGCGACAAAAGAATGCAAAGGGGGATCAAAGGGGGTGAACACACAAAAGTGGTGACGCGGAAAACCCCAATGAAGGTGGGTAAAAACCGCGGGTGGTTGGAGATCCACCAAACTAATATAGTTCACTATCTTTCTTCGTGACTGACCGTCGTTTACAAGAATGCTTAGTTCACTCTAATGTCCTCTCACAATGTTGCGTAAAAAACATGTCAATGACTCTCTCTCCTTTTATATGCCTTCTTTTTTCCTTGGCTTTTTCCCAACGAATACAAAAATAAATTCACTAATTATTACATTAACTTCAGCTTAATCATGGAGATCTTCTATGCTCACGCTCCAGCGTCTTAATGTTGTCCCTTTTAACGGCTGAATTTATGGCTTATAATACTCTTGCCTTATTTGGCTGGACCGTTACCATTCAATGCACTGCTCTCAATCTTGCATCCTTCGCTGTGTCTTCGGGTTGCATCTACTTTGTCATCACGTTAGATGGTATCACGTCATCGAGTCATCGCGTCAGTGTCACCCTGTCAAAAAAATCAGCCATAACACATATGCATATAGTTAGGCCCATGTCGCCATCATAACTATATTTATACCCATTTCTGATCGTTTCCCAGTACCATGTCCACTCGCATCCTCATTTCTCATCTCTCATTTTTTATTTCTTATTTCGAAAGTATCAGTTCTTAAAATTTACGAGGTTCATTCGATTTTTGTTTAGGGCGGATCATGAGATTATAACTTGAGAACATTCAACAGAGAGGATACAAGCTCAAACCTACTACCAAACTCGTCAAACGCATTCTCTCATTCTCAGACAAATCATCTGACTCGTCTTGATGATCATCTGAAATGGGAGACGGTAATGAACAGCTCGGTGCCATTATGGCCCAACTTTAACTGATGAACTCTCGTCTTGCGGAACAAGAGAAGGAGATTAAGGCACTGAGAGAGAAATTGATTGAGGAAGAAGTGCAGGATGACACTTCTCTGCCACCACCACCTCCTAACAAGACCGAGACAAATTTGAGGTTTGAAAAACTCGAGCAATTGATCCAGTCAATTCCTGCACTCGAGAGTCAAGCTCGTGGCTATGACATCATTGATCCTGAACTGAGGGACAACCTCCCTAAAAAGGTAACATTGGGTGACCTCCCAAAATTCATGGGGGTCGAAGACCCAAATGATCATCTTAGAGCTTTATCCATTTCAATGGCTCTCAAGGGCATGAGCAAGGACCGATTTGCTTATGTCTTTCCTTTAACCTTGGATGTAAATCCATCCAAGTGGTTCAAATTAGTAAACAAAGCTAAGCTAAATGACTGGGAATATATCAGAGAAGAGTTCCACAAGCAATACATATACATTACTCTGCCTCCTATTGGGCTTCGCGACTTGGAATTTACTAAACAGAATTCCAAAGAAGATTTCGTGACCTTCCTTAACAGATGAAGGGAAAAGCTGCACAAATGACCAATAGGCCATCCTAGGATGATCAAGTCCGACTGGTTATTCGTAACCTGCAGCTTAAGTATGGAGATCATATCAAGTTCCAATCCATAAATTCTTTCACGAAGCTCTATAAGGTAGGCTCGCTGATTGAAGAAGAGGTACGTCCCAGCAAGAACAAGGGTTCCAACAACAATAACTCTTTCAAGAAAAAGTAACAATAGTAACCCTTAGGCAAGACTCTAGAAGAAGCATTCACTAGGCCTCATGCAAAAGGAGCGCTTCAGCCTATCGACCGTACTCCGGACTCTCCTTCTGAGAAAAGATCCACCAAATGGAATCCTAATGCCTACTACAAGTACATCAAGGGAATGAGTATACGACATCACAGTATTGGACTTTGAAGCATCATCTGCAAGATATGGTCGAAGACGGTAGATTGTCAGTTCCGCCCGTAGCAAATGTCAACAATAGCGGCAGCTCCTTGGGAACTGCTTAGATAAGGCCGGGGTATAGTCATTTAACGCTAGTTTTCTAGGATGAGTCGGAGAGTCCCTCCCCTAGCTCTTACATTTCCTTTCCTATCAAGTCTATCTTATTTAGCAATTTTTTTTTTTAATAAGCCTTGTTTTCTTTATCTTTAATTAATAAAATAATTGCATTTTTCATTTTCATTGGCCTTTTTCCATCATTTTATTTATGCTTCTAATTCAATGATAAAACTTAAGTCACCTAATTAACCTGACTAATAATAAAAAAAGGAGATCTGAAATAAAAAATGATAAAAAGAGGACATACTTTAGATCCGCAGTTATTTCCCTCTCCTTTCCATTAACCCTCATAGGCCATCCACATACATCCAAGGAAAACAAAAATCCTCTAAACCATCATCTCCATTGGCCAAATAGCCTTTCAATTCAAAACTCCACAAATATCCTTCAAACCTTCCACTACCCATAACCAAAAACTTGTGCACAAGCCTTACTATATCCAAATAGATCAATGCCAGAAGGAATAAAAAGTGAACAAAAATCAAAGTGCGAAAAAAAAAACCAAAAGCAAAAGAAAACGCACAAGTTAAAAAAAATGCAAAAGAGAAAAGCCAAAGGCAAAGAAATAAAAAGTCATGCTTGGGGGTTGCACACAAGTTTCTACCCCTCATTCAATCCCTTCAATCCATCAAACTTTAATCCTTATAATTCAAATCCACAATCCTTATCTTATCCTAATTAATTCAATCTTCATCAAAGCTAAAACCTTTCAACCCTTCATCAACCCTAACTCCTTATTCAAGGTATGTCCAAGTCCGTTAGGTTGAAAACCCGAACGGGCGGCCTAGGAATAAGTTAAGGAACAAAAAAAAAGATTTAACAAAAAAAGCAGATCCAGAAACTACGAATGGTCTAATTCCGCAGGTTCTAATGATTTGATTTTCTAGAGTTCATGAGCATAATCTCTTTCTAAATCGCGACATAGACTCCAGTCTGCACCTAGCCTCGTTAAAGCCTTTTCCTACCTGCATTCATTTGAGACACAAATTCAAACTTTATATTTTTCAATCCAAGCTCTCCTTTTCCCCATGATATTATGGTGATTAATGGTTGTATGTTGCAAATGCTTATTTAGTTCTTGTACTGCTCCTTATTACCTTCTGATTACGTGGGGCATAGCTTGTTAGTTCTATTTTAGTTCTATTCTCTTTCTTTTTGTTTAGTTTTGTTAGTTACATTTGTTTCGGGTGAAAAACTAGAATATGATATTTTGGGGAGTCGTCTCGAGATGTGACCCGTTTATTTCGATCAAGCCTTGTTTGGTCGGCTATAATCCTGTAAAATGAGGAAACCTACCCCAAGGGATGGCTCAGGGACTCCCCTCCGACGCTCAAGTCAGTAAATAACTTTGTGGAGGGAGAAAGTAGTGAGAGATGTTCTCAAGTGATACAGATTATATACCTTTGTGATTCACTTTGGTGGATTTTGAAATGCACGTGACAACCAAGCATTAAAATAAGTTTGACTTATATTTTTCCATATGGGCCATTGTAACAAATATTAGTGGCGTTAAAACTTTCGAAAATGGCATTTAGGCGCTAACTTCCATCCTTTCGAATATTTACGATCTTCTTCAAGCTGACCAAAGGCTTCATGCACCTTCGAGAACTGTACTCTTCTTCCTCGAGCAAGGTAAGTGTCCTCCTCAAATTAAAAGACCATGCAATCATAGGTAAGCATCCCTCAAAGCTTGAGGCATAGGAATAATATGACGTTGAGTAGGGGCGAGACTTAACGCATGATTTCGAGCAGGAGAGAGAGTCGAGTGCTCGAGCATAGGAGATGGAGGAATAGCTTGAGCCTCGAGCAAGGGAGGGGATGACTAGCTCGAGCAGTATAATTTATTAGGCGAATCATACTTAGGCGCTAGTTTTCCACAGTTCGAAGCCTTCGAACTTAAAAGATTTCCCATGTTATATTAACCTCTTCGAGCTAAGATTATTCAAGAAGCTTTTTTCATACACTCATTTGAACACTTTGAGGAATATGCATACCTACTTTGAGAAACATTAAGCTTGACATTGCCCCCATGCATTCACGACAAAGGCTGAGGAAGATAGAAAGGGCAGGAGCTACACTTCAACGGGCGAGCTGGGCCGGTGCCACCTCATTTAACATCGACTGAATAGTCGAGGGATTTCATTACGGATGCTCGAGGATATTGTATGAAATTAGAGTAGCATTGCAGAGCCTCGAGGAGTTTACTTCACATAGCTCGAGTATAATGTTTCGACTGCAAATAGGGTAGCAGTAGGAAGAGTATAGTCGAGCCGCAGGGGCCTAGTGATGGTGATGTGAGGTGGGATTAATATGGGACTTTGTCAGGTGATGGACATGTGCCGTCGTCGTGCCAAACTCCTTTGCTCGAGCAGCTGCTACGATATAATAGACCTCGAGCAATAGATGTAGTCGAGTCGACGCCCAATGCTTTAACTTCGAATTTGGCCACATGATTTCAAGCAGACTAATAGCTTGGTATGCATATTCACCTTCCTCGAGCAATACAAGTGGATTCATGTGTTCATGAGGGAGTCGAGTGCTCGAGTAGGGGAGATGGATGGGTAGCTCGAGCAGGGGAGAGGAGTGAGTAGCTCGAGTAGATGCTCGAGGGCTTGCCCATCTTCTTGTTTAACGGAGAACTCGAGTAAGATTTTTCCATGCACTCTTATCATTTCGAGGCATGCGTACTTCTTTTTCGAGAATAGTTAACATGGTGGGTTGCCCCATGCATTGCTGACAAAGGCTTGAAGGAGATAGTTGTAGTAGCCACACTTCGACGGGACGAGCCGAGTTGGTGCCAACTCGTTCAAGCTCGAGCTTAACTTTTAATGTGCCCAATTCGATTTATTAACAACCAAGTACCAAAATGAGTTTGACTTTTACTGCATGTATTCATTAATTTACGTGAGTTTGCAGAGGATGTTGCTCGAGCTGTGAAATCTATTGAGCACATTGCTTTTAGGCGCCAAGCTCGATGGACATCCCTTAAAGCTACAAGTTGGGATCGATGAAGGTCCATCGAGGTTGAGGGTGGCTTGATGAGCAGTTTCGAGGGAGTGGCCCGACCAAGGGAGCGAGTGTATGGCTCGGCCAAAGGAGGAAGTGAATGGATCGACCAAGGGAACGAGTGAATAGCTCGACCCAGGGAGGAGGTGAGTGGCTCGAGAATACCAACTAGCACGAGGGAGAACTGAGGAATATTCTTGTTCAAATGAAAAGCATGAGAATTATTTGTCGTGCCACTCGAGAATATCACCAGTTGATCGAAGATATCTTCGTGCTATGGAGACTGAGCAATTTGCCTATGTGACCCCCCTTTCATCCAATTAGCCCCATGCGTAACTCTTAACGTTTCGAATGCAAATAGAGTAGCAGTAGGAAGAGTACAGTCGAGCCTCAGGGGCCTATTGTTTCGGTTGAACGACTAGAATATGATATTTTGGGGAGTCGTCTCAAGCTATGCCCCGTCCATTTCGAGCAAGCCTCGTTTGGTCGGTTATAATCCTGCAAAATAAGGAAACCTACCCCGAGGGTTACCCCGGGAACGCCCCTCCGACGCTCAAGTCAGTAAATAACTTTGTGGAGGAAGAAAGTGGTGAGAGAAGTTCTCAAGTGATAGAGATTAGATACCTGAGTTATGGGGATGCATGTGCTATTTATAGGGAGTTGTTCCCAATGAAAAGTGTAATGTGTAGTGCCGACAGGGGTATTCTCGTCCCTTCAGTGATTATAGGCCTATCAAGGTTACAGACTATTATATATGTGAAGCTTAGTTCCTGGTGAAGTTGTCACATGTTATTGGGCTCGCCAAATATTTGGGCCCAAACAACATTATTTTTGTGCCAGGTAATACGTGTTGTGGATATTGAGATGGATGGATATGTGCATGAGTTGTACCTATATTTTAAGTAGATTTTTTTAAAAGAGCTACATTGATTTATTTAATGTAGTTGTTCATGATTATTTGTTTCCATGAGTTGTGCATAATGTTGTCATGTGAAGTTTAGATATTCGATTCATGGTTCTGTAATTTTCATTGCTATTATTATATTCATTCAGATTCTGATTAGGCGGTTATATATACAATAATGTTATATTTTATCATATTTGATAAATCATTGTTATAAGTATATATATCCTTGTGAGTTCATTTACATCAGCAGTGGTTTAATTGCAATATATGATTATTTTATGATGCTATTGAGTATGAATTTGAGTTGGTTGTTTCGATGAAATTTATTTATTTTGGGCTCTTAAAATTGTTTCTAAGCTATCACAACTATTTTTATTATTTTCTAACTTCATGCTGCGTTAAATTATATTCTTTTTGAAGATAATATTGTCAACATTATCATTATTATTATTAAGAAATTGTGAAGTTATTTTGAATTGGAATTGATGGGTTATATGACCCTATATTGTTGCAGTTGGATGTAAGATCTTAAATGCCGTTGTGCAGATGATGAAATTATATTATTATATGTGTTTTTGTTTGGGGATGATGACTAGTGAGACGGCATGGTGTCCTAGGAATGAACAGTCAATGTGTATTGAGAAGGGTACACAATTTATACTTACATGCTGAGCAAGGTGTGTAGGTTCGTCTTGGTTATTAGTTGTCATATGAGAGGTCGAGAAGTACTTAGTCGGGTACTATCTCGCATCAGGGTGTGGTCATACTAGACATAAGCGAGCACAGTCCTAATATTATTACCCAATAGGAATAGTGGGTTGCAATCCACTTACGCTCGGTTCCTTCTCAAACTTGTAAATAAGCCACTACTACAAATATGTGCAAAAGTATCACCTATGAGAGACCTCCTTAATGAAATAAGTGATTATTCAGTAAAAAAAAACCTAATTTGGTAGAAAGGTGGTCTATTATGACATGATAAAGGAGACCTCTTCTTTAAAAAGGTGGTTTTTTAAAACCTTATTAAAATTTTCTAATATTTAAGAAACCACTTATTCCTATTAAGAAGTGATTTTAATTTTATACTTCCTCCGTTTCTTAATAAGTGCAACATAGAGAAAGTGGGGGAATACCAAGGAATGTAGAGAGAGAAAGTTGGGACCATAATAAAGTAGAGTAATTCAAGTGATGAAAAAAAAAAGTTGTGGTCTCCTCTTGCTTTTTGGTGGCATATTTGTAATAATATTGAACTTTTTTTACCATTTTGAGCTTGGTTGCACTTATTGTGACTATTCCAAATAAGGGAAATGTTGCACTTATTAAGAAACGGAGGTAGTATCTTTTTTTTAAAAAAAATTATATATTATGTATGTGTTTTCAGGTAATCAATAATAACTGTATTACTAATTATTAACTTAAAAAAATAACACACACGTTTATGACCCATTAAAACCCTAAATATACTACTTTTTACATAATTTTTTAAAAAAACCAAAACCAAAAGTAGTTTTCAATTGATGAAGCGGAGAAAAATACTTAAGAGAGAGAGAGAGAGCGAGTGAATGAAGAGTCTAAAGAGAGAATAATTCCGACGCGATGACGAACAATCAAATGTCATCGGCGATTGCGAACTTTTCCGACGGCATTGACGATTTTGAAGATTTCGTCTGTGTTAGTTTTCAATTGATGATAATACTGTTTTTAATTTCTTCAATTTCGAGTGTTTTTTTGCTCTTCTCTTGCAGTAATTTTAAGTGATTTTGGTTTCAATTTGTAGGTGAATGAGGGAGAATCGTCATATAGTTATTGAAATTGGTTAATTTTGCTATTTTTTAAAGTGCGATTGATTCATATAGTTTTCTTTTGCTCCAATTGAATGTAAAAACGTTGAATAAGAACATGCTTATTGATCAAGTTTCGAGTGTTTAAGAGGCAAGAACATTGTTCTCAACTTCACAAAAGTAAGTTGAATTGTTGGAGCATGAAGTGTGTGACAGAACTGTAGGCAATTGCAAGTATTTGTGGCTGATATTGGGGTGCTTTGGTTAAGAAGCCCTAGAAATCTTGCGTTGGGCTTGGAGAAGAGGGAAAGAAAGAGTGTTTTTGAGAAGGAAATAAACTAGACTGCATTTAGGACGCGTTATGGTCATTATGAATTCAGTGTGATGCCATTTTGATTAACCAAAGGTCCGGCTATATTTATGGACTTGATGAATAGAACATTTTATGAGTTTTGGATAAGTTCGTTGAAGTATTCATTATGAGCATTTTAGGATAGTTTTGGAGACACTCAAGAAGAACCAATTGTATGCCAAATTCTCTAAGTGTAGTTCTGATTTGAGAAAGTACAAGTTGTTAGTGAGTGGCCTACACCGAAGTATTTGTCGAATATAAGGAGTTTTTTGGGATTAGCTAGTTATTATAGGAGATTTTTGGGAGATTTGTCGAAGATAGCAAGGCCAATGACTTATTTGATGAAAAAAGAGTCAAAGTTTTAGTGCAGTGAGAAGTGCGAGGAGGCCTTTCCGATAGAGGTGATCATTTTGGCCCGGCCCGCTTTTGGGCCGGGTTTTGGGCAGAATTTTTCAGCCCAGGGGCGGGGCCGCCTATAATTTTTTTGGCTTTAGGCGGGCTTTGGCAAGCCAAAAACGACTTTTAGTCTATTTTTTGGCTCGGCCCGTTTTGGCCCGCAAAAGCCCGCTAATTTAGGCACGAAATAGCGGGCTTTGGACACAAAAATTCAGCCCGGATTTAGGCCCGGCCCGACCAATGGGCAAAAATTTTTTGGCCGCAGCCCAGGCCATGATTATCTCTACTTTCAGACTTTGAAGGAGCGTCTAACCTGTGCAACTGTTTTAACCCTGCCTGGCAGAAATGAAGGATTCGAGGTATATAGTGATGCTTCGAAGAATGGATCGGGGTGTGTTCTGCAACAAAATGGGAAGCTGATCGTGTATGCACTTCTTCAGTTGAAACCATGTGAGTCCACTTATCCTACCCATGACCTAGACCTTGCTGTTATTATGTTTGCCTCGAAAATTTGGAGACATTACCTATATGGAGCGACTTGCAAGATCTTTACTAATCATAAGAATTTGAAGTACATTTCACCCATAAGGATATCAATATGAGGCAAAGAGGATGGTTGGAATTAATTAAGGACTATGACCTAGATATCCAGTATCACGAGGGGAAGGCGAACGTAGTCACCGATGCTTTGACTAGGAAGTCGATTCATAGCCTGAATGTGTTGGTAGTTCCTAAGGATTTGTATCAGATATGCAAAGGCTTAGTCTAGAAATTCTAAATCCCGGGGAAATCGAAGCAATATTGAGGGCTTTGTCGTTGGGATCGTCAATTTTCGATGAGATAAAAGAGAGCCAAGTTGGTGACAAGCACCTAGATAAGATTAAGAAGAAGATGAAGCAAGTCAAAGAAGTTGACTTGAAGGTTCATAATGATAAAAGCTTCAGGTTCAAAGAAGGTGGTGTATACCACAAAAGTGTGAAGATTTAGAAGGAAGCTTATGGAAGAGGGCCATAATACTCCATCTTCCGTGCACCTTGGAGGTGATAAATTGTGTATGGATCGAGATTTATTATTGGTCAAATATGAAGCGTGAAGTCGCTTAATTTTTGTCAAAGTGTGTGACTTGTTAGAAAGTAAAGATCGACCATAAGAGACCAATAGGGAAGGCTCAATCTTTAGATGTTCCTGGATGGAAGTGGGATTCTATATCAATGGCCTTTGTGACTGCTTTGCCAAAGACGAGAACTGGCAACGATACTATTTGGGTGAATGTGAACCGTTTGATGAAGTCTACAGTGTTCGTTTTGGTCAAAGAAACGTGGAAGAAGAAGCAACTTGGCAAGACATATATTAAGCATGTATTGAGACTGCATGGAGTCTTGAATGACATTATTTCAAATAGTGATTCGAGATTTCTCTCGAAATTTTGGCAAAAGGTCCAGTTGAAACTTTTTTTTTTTTTTTTTGCTAATTAAGAGAGATATATTTCACACCAAAACCAGTACATCCTACACACTAGACTTTGAGGGGACAAACTAACTAGGTTGGACTCTCCCCAACAAAGCTAGGAACAACTATTTACACACATGTTGAGTGATCTGCCTCATCCATTCTCTATCTCCCCTATTAATTCTTTTTGGTATAATACTGTAAACTCTATCTATAACTGACCTTTGTATCCTATTGACGGTTATATGCACAGAAACAACCTTCTGTTTCCAATACACCTCATTCCTCACTGACCATATATGATAAATGACAGCTGCCAGAGTTGCTGTGTACACATTCTTCTTGAATTTACTGAGCCTGTTTCTTTGAATCCAGCGCACCATTTCATCAATTATGCTGGTCATGACACAAATCGGCATCCAAGTAATTATCTGCCTCTAGATGGTTTTACTATGCCTGCATTGAACTAGCAGGGGGTCTTGGCATTCATCACTACATCCACATATGAGACAAGTATGAGACTCACTAATACCATAGTTGAACAGCCTTGCTGATGTCTGGAGCCTATCCTGCATTACAAGCCATATAAAAAATCTGTGCTTTGGAGTAGTTAACCTATTCCAGACTAGCTTATCCCACTGCACTCTATCAAGATCTCCAATCCGTCAAGAGTAGATGTTGCTGACTGAATATTTGTTCATCTGAGTCAGTGTTGTCTCTAGTATCTTCTCTTTTAAGGTTTCTTTAACACCACACACCTTCTTCCAGTACCAACTACTTCCCTCAGGAGGTTGGTAATCCCACTAATTGTTATTCTTCATATAAATTTCATTAATCCACTTTATCCATAGATTGCCTTTCTTTGTTAATCTGTCTGATATCAGCTATATTCCATTTGTTAATCTGTCTGATACCCAAGCCCCCTGCATACTTAGGTAGACAAACACTTACCCAAGCAACATAACCAGGCCTCCCACTATAGTATTCCTCAGTCCATAGGAAAGATCTACAAATACTCTCTACATCATTAAGCACTTTCTTCGGAATGATGAACACCTGACACCAGTAGACTTGAACACTTAGCAGCACTGAATTCACCAATACAAGCCTCCCCTGATAAGCCAAGTTTCAGATGCTCTAACTTCTTATCCTATAAGTGATCTTCTCTACAAGATTCATATAATCCTTCACTAAGATTCTTTTAAAACTAATTGGCACTCGAAGATATTAAAAGGGGAAAGAACCCACATTAAAACCTGTCACATTCATTAATCTTTGAATCACCTCCTGCTTCATGCCAGATGTATGTATTTCAGTCTTATTTTCATTGACCTCCAAAGAGATACATCAGAGAAGTGCTTAAATCCTTGGAGCAAAGAGTAAACTGGAAAAAAAAAATCCCCTCTACTACAGAGGATGATATCATCAGCAAAACATAGATGATTCAATCTAACTCCATAGCATGTAAGGTGAAACTTGAATTGAGTATTTTCCCCTACCACCTTTAGAGTTATAGATAAGTATTCCATGCACATTACAAACAGTAAAGGAGAGATGGGATCTCTCTATCTAAGCCCTCTCTTGCCTTCAAAAAACCACAGCATTTGCCATTAATCATCAGTGTAAATCTAGGTGAACAATCTCACTTTAGGATTAGCCTAATAAACTGTCTAGGAAAGTTCAGGCCAATCAGAATTTCTTCTAGGAACTTCCAGCTTATTGAATCATAAGCCTTCTTCATATCCATTTTTAATATGCACCCTGGACTAGCATTCTTTCTCCCATAATTTCTAACCAAGTCCTGGCAGATCATAATATTATGACCAATGAACCTCCCCTTAATGGAAGCCCCTAGGTTCTCACCAATTATGACAGGAAGAATTGCTTTTATTCTATCACACATGACTTTTGTGATGCATTTGTATATAGTATTGCAGCAAGCAATAGGTCTGAAGTCAGAGACACTACTAGGACATTTAACTTTAGGAATTAAAGTTAAAATAGTGGTGTTTACTTCTGTTAAGAGCTTACCTGAAGTAAAGAAATCCTTGATGGCGGCAGTGATTTTGGAACCAACAATAGACCAAGTGTCCTTGAAGAAGTGGGTTCCAAATCCATCAGGACCTGGGGACTTGTCTCCTGGAATACAGAAGAAAGCCTGATAAATTTTAGCATCACTTATAGGGCTCAGTAACCTCTCCTGATGTTCAGCACTTAGAACAGGCCCATTCTTCAGAATCTCATCACAAATTCTACTATCTCTCCTCTTATCATTGCCAAGCAATTACTTATAATAAGTGATGAATGCTTCTTCAACTTTATTACCTTCCACCAAGGTTCCATTCATATCATGAATGCCATAAACATTATTCTGCATTCTTCTCTTCCTTATGGCTCTATGAAACAAACTAGAATTTTCATCACCCTGCTGAATCCATGCTAATTTTGCCTTTTGTCTAAGGAAAGACAAGTAGCATTCATGAACTTTCTTATACTCTGCAACAACTCTTTCTTCTTTCTTAATATCACCAGGATCTTGCTTTAAGTGGTGCTGACACTCTATCATAATCTCATAAGCCTTGGCATCAACAACTTGCATTTCTGAGAAGCCATGCTTATTTATATTCTTCATTACGTTCTTCATCGTCTTTAGTTTTTGCACCACTCTAAACATTGTTGTGCCAAGAATTCTACTCTCCCAGCATTCTCTTACCTTGTTCAGAAAACTAAGAGCCTGACTCCACATTTTATAATACTTGAAATGAGTATTCCCACCTCTTCTATCATCAAAGACAAACAACACTATTGGTGAATGATCAAACATGCCCCCAGGCATAAACCATGCTTTAGATGCACGAAACTTCTCACACCACTTCTCATTAAACAACACTCTATCCAATTTACAATAAACTCTCATATCACCATATTGTTTATTGTTCCATGTGTAATAATAGCTAGTAGATTTTAGATCATCTAACTCACAATTATTTATGCATCTCCTAAATTCCAGCATTTCACCATCTCTAACTGCAGAACCCACACGCTCCTCTCTATTTAGAATACAATTGTAATCACCCATTGCTACCCAAGGATGCTTGATCTTCTGAGCTATATATTCCAAATCCCTCCAGAGAGCCTTCCTTTGTTTAGCAGAATTCTGTGCATAAACAAACGTACATTCAAACTCATGAGTCCCACTTAAACTTCTAATATGACTATGCATAAGCTGGTCTGTGACAACTTTCATCTCAACATGAAATGCTTGGTCATTCCAAGCCATAACACTTCTTCCACTAGGATGGTTTACAAAATTACTACTAAAGCACCACCCAGAGAATAAATTTTGAGACATCATATCCATTTTATTCACTTTAACCTTAGTCTCAATGATCACAGGATTAAGGGTTTACAAGTTCAACAAGTAAGTAAACGAAAAATCGGGTTTTTAGGTGTTGTTTACTTCTTAAATAAAGGTTATACTTAATATAAGAGGAAGATGTAATACAAGGCTGATCAATAAACAATATAACTACTTTACAGTAGTTTATCAAAAAAAAAAAAACATCAACCATGGAGGCATCTAAACCAAAGCACAATCGAAGTAAAAGCATTGTTTGTTCGATTTTTAGAGGAACGTGACATGCAACGATTTCTAATTCAAATATCATCAACTACGAATCATAACTAACACATTGAAATCAACTACGTATAAGATCTTAACAAAACAGGTTTCCCGCACAAAATACATTCGTAGCTTTCATAAACTCCATAAATAAGTGTTATCATAACAATTAAGAAAGTAAAGCTTCAAAGGTGGTTCTTGTATACCTTAACTTGGTGTCCAGGAAATCAAATCTTACTTAGTAACTTTTACCACTTCTCCAGTAACCTCTTAGAACCTTAGGAATACATTCATCACCTAAAAGTTAGTAATTAACCCACAGAAATTCAAGTTTCAAACAAATATACCTCATGCATGCTGAAATTCAGCCACAACTCACCTTCCTTGGTTTTTCTTAGGGTTACGGGAATGGAACTTTAAAACTAACGCTTGCCAAATATGGAGGACACTTTGATGAACCCATGGAAGTGTTTGCATGCAAGTTTCATTGCTAGGAGCCAAAGAAAGCAAGCTGACAATAAAGCTGCTTCAACTCGCCAGAAATGGCGTGAATGAGAGAGAAATTTGTGTTGCTTTTGTTATGTTTGTTTGTGGAGTGTTTCTGATGAAAATGAATGAGGACCTTCCTCTCACATATATAAAGAATGGGTAAGGATAAAATCGTAATTTTTGGTTTAGTATTAGGGGTAGAATCGTCATTTCCCATGCTTATGTGTTAACTAGAATTTCCAAGGCTTCAACTTGGTTTCTCTTCTCAATTCCTTCCTAATCCTTAATTATTCTTAACTAAATTTATCCAGAGTATACCATATACCTTAGTTAAGGTATCTTTACCTAATTAATTCCTTAATCTCACTTCCTCGAATAATAAAACGATATCAATAACTAATACAAATCCCATAACTCTGAGATGATACTCAATGTTCTTAACATAACTTATGAATTACTCAATTATCACATAGCTCATGTTATTAGTTAGCTAATAACACATAATATCCACGTTACTAACAAATTTCACATAACATTCATTTACACTTTTAGATATCAGAGCGTAACGATCAAAATTTAAATTAATCTTCATTAGCATAATTGATTGAGGATTATTAATTCTAATCTTAGCTTAATAAGTCAGGCTATTACACTCTACCACCATTAAAGAAGTTTCGTCCCGAAACGTACAACATACCTTGGAATAATTGGGGTATCGCTCTTGCATATCTATTTCTTTTTCCTAAGTTGCTTCTTCCGTTCCATGATTGGTCCACAATACTTTAACTAAAGGTATTGTCTGGTTCCGCAATACTTTTTCCCGTTTATCAAGAATCCATGTAGGTTTCTCTTCGTAACATAATGACTCATCTATCTGCAATGGTTTGTAGGATAACACATGTGAAGGATCATGTATATATTTCCGTAGTTGCGAGACGTGGAAGACATTGTGAACCTTGGACAGTTCTATTGGCAAGGCAAATTCATAGGCGACTTCACCAATTCTTCGCAAAATCTCGAATGGTCCTATAAATTCAAGACTCAATTTCCCTCGCAGTCCAAATCTTTTCACCCCCTGAGTAGGTGAAACACGAAGAAATACCTTATCCCCTTCTTCAAATTCCAGCTTCGTTCTTCGTAAGTCAGCATATTTCTTTTGTCGATCTTGTGCGACTTTCATTTTCTCTCGAATTACCTGAACCTGCTCCATTGTATCTTGAATTAACTCAGGTCCAGCTGGTATACCCGGACTCACATCATCCCAACAAATAGGTGTTCGACATTTACTCCCATACAAAGCTTCATATGGAGCCATACCAATGCTAGATTGATAACTGTTATTATAAGAAAATTCTATTAATGCCAATTTATCCTCCCAGGAGCCCTTAAATTCTAATACGCAGGCTCGTAACATGTCTTCTAATATTTGGATTATTCGCTCGGTTTGCCCATCCGTTGCTGGATGGAATGTTGTGCTAAATTTCTGAGTCGACTCCAAAGCTTCTTGCAACTTCTACCAGAAATGACAGAAATCGGGTATCTCGATCAGAAATAATAGTGGTCGAAACGCCGTGCAATCGAACAATTTCTTTGATATATGCATCTGCTAGTTGTTTCTTGCTCTAAGTTACTCCCATATAAATAAATCGTGTTGTCTTCGTCAATCTGTCCACTACAACCCATATAGAGTCATTTCCCCTCCTTGATTTAGGTAATCTTGACACAAAGTCCATGGATATCAAATCCCATTTCCATTCTGGTACTGGCAACAGCTGTAACAATCCAGACATCTTCTTTCGCTCAAATTTTACCTTTTGACAAATCAAACACCTAGCCACGAACTCTGAGATGTCTCTCTTTAACCCTTTCCACCAGAAATATTTCGTTCTTCACATCCTGAATCATCTTATCTCTACCTGGATGAACAGAATAAGCACTGCTATGCGCTTCCTTCAAAATATTATTCCTCAATTCCTCGTCATTAGGAATGCACCATCTTCCATTTGAATGAATACTCCCATCAGCATATTCTTGGAAGTCTGTGATCTCATTCTTTTCTATCTTTGACTTCAACTCCTTGATAAAATCATCCTTGTACTGCTTTTTCGGAATTTCTTCAAAGAGAGACGGTTTCAGCACAATTGCATTCAATTCTCCTTGTAGTCGGCCTCTTGCAACCACTCGCAAATCTAATTGCACTAGTTCTTTATATAACTCTTCTGGCATGGATATCAATGCATTCACCTCCTGACGAGGTCTTCTACTGAGAGCATCTGCAACTTTATTTGTTTTTCCCGGATGATATTGAATATCTATATCATAATCTTTAAGTAATTCCAACCATCTCCTTTGCCTCATGTTCATTTCCTTCTAGGGGAAGATATATTTTAAGCTCTTGTGATCAGTATAAACCTTGCAAGAGACTCCATAAAAATAATGTCTCCACAATTTCAATGCAAAGACGACTGCTGCCAACTCTAAATCATGCACAGGGTAATTTTTCTCATGTATCTTTAATTGCCTAGAAGCGTAAGCTATAACTCGTTGGTTCTGCATTAGTACACACCCTAACCCTTCCTGAGAGGCATCACTATAGACCTCAGACCCTTCTGTTCCTGAAGGTAGAGCTAAGACTGGAGCGCTAGTCAATCTTTCCTTTAATTCCTGAAAAGCCTTCTCACATTTCTCTGTCCACTGAAATCTTGTATTCTTCTTGATTAGATTCCTAATCGGCAGAGCTATTCGCGAGAAATTCTCCATGAACCTTCTATAGTATCCAGCAAGCCCAAGAAAACTTCTAACTTCCCCAACATTGGTAGGTGCGTTGCAGGCCATTCTTTTACCGCTTTTATCTTTTCAGGATCCACTACTATACCTTCCTTGGTTACAACATGCCCTAAGAACATTACTTGATCCAACCAACATTCACAGTTACTCAGCTTTGCATAGAGTTTCTCTCTTCGTAATATTCCTAACACTTCCCTCAAATGTTCTTCATGCTCTTAGCGATCTTTAGAGTACACCAATATGTCGTCTATAAAGATTACCACAAATCGATCGAGCAAAGCCTTAAAGTATCTCTGCATTAAATCCATAAATGCTGATGGTGCATTTGTGAGCCCAAACGGCATCACCACAAACTCATAATGTCCATATCTAAATCTGAATGTTGTTTTCGGTATATCTTCCTCCACTATGTGCATTTGTTGATACCCCGACCTTAAATCTATTTTTGAGAATATTCCTGCCCCCTTTAACTGATCGAACAGATCTTCGGGGTAATGGATATCTATTCCGAATTGTGATTTTATTAATTTCCCGATAATCTATACACAATCTCATCGTACCATCTTTATTCTTCACATATAACATTGGTGCACCCCATGGAGACACACTGGGTCGGATATAACCTTTTTGCAACAGTTCTTCTAATTGCTTCTTCAATTCAGCCATTTCTGCAGGAGCTATCCTATAAGGAGCTCTAGATATCGGTGTTGCCTCTGGCACCATATCAATATGAAAATCAACCACCTGATGTGGTGGCAATCCCGTTAAATCTCCTGGAAATACATCCTAAAATTCTCTTACCACCAGAATTTCTTCAATTTCGCTTTCTTCCTTTTTACCTCCTTCTATTTGATTCACATAACCGACACCCTCAGGTACTATCTCTGTATCATTCTCAATTATCACATATCTTTTTCTGTCGGTCTCACCATTTCTTCTCTATATACAATGTTATCTCCGCATGGAGACCTCAATCGAACGGCTCTAGCGTAATATTCTATCATCGTCCAATTTGACTCAACCAATTCATTCCCAAAATCACATCATAATAATCCAAATTAAAGGGTATCAGATCTACCAGCAATTCTGACCCTGCTATCCTAATTTCACAATTCCTAAATATCCATTTACAACATATCGACTCCCCATTAGGCATCCAAATATTCATATTTAAAGGTTGAGCACAGGGTTTATATGGCAAGTTGCTAACAAACATATTCGAAATAAATGAATGTCAAGCTCCAGAATCAACTAACACCTTGGCCATCGAGTTACATAAAAAAAACCTCCCTGAAATTACATTACCTGGCAACTCCTGCAGCTCCGGAATCCCCTTCGCCTCTGTCTTAATAGCAAATAACTTCCCTGGTGCTTTCCTTTGATTGACATGTTGAATCCCTTTTACGGCCCTACCTTGGCTTGAGCTTCCTTCTCCAGCTGTCAGCATCAACATATTCCCTGGTTTGTTATTTCCTCCTAGCCTTCCTGATTCTCTCCATAAGGGACACTTATTAATTCGATGCCCAACCTTCTTGCATTCAAAACACACTATTTACCCCGAACAATTTCTGTCATAATGATTCTTTCCACAACGATTGCACTTTCATTCTATTCTACCACCCCTACCTTTCCCAGCTAGCCCTTTGAACTGAATAGGGGCTGACATTTCTGTTTTTGCTTTCTTGAATCCTCCCTCCTTAAATTTTCCCCCATTTCTTTTCTTTCTGAACTCCTCATCCTTCATTTTAATTCGCTCTTGTTCCAAGGCATGATGATATAGTTCTTCAAAAGTGGTATATGTCCCAATTCTCTTTTGATGCTTCAGGTTCAGGCCCTCAACGAATTGCATTATTTTCACCCTTTCATTGCTTACAAAGTTAGGCGCAAATCGAGACAATTCAAGGAATTTCGCTGCGTACTCCAGTATGGACAAAAATAAGAATTCATTTTACTTCATCCTCCGTAATGCCGGAGGAAAGAACTTATCCTTCATTTTCTCAACAAACTCTGCCCAAGTAAACTCTAATTGTTGGGCTACTCCTTTGGTGGTATTCCACCATATATCAGTTGGTCCTTCCATAAAAGGTAGCCATCTTAACCTTCATAGTTTCAGGACAATTGACCACATCAAGCAATTTATCCATGTATGTAATCCAATCTTCAAATTAGATGGGATCGGATTCACCGTCATAAGTCTGTGGCTTATGAGCAGCCAACCGCTTATAAAACTTCCCTTCATCATCATTTTTATTCTGATTCTGTTTTTCCAGTATCTCTATTAGTCGAGCATTCATCTCTTTCATTTCCTGCAACTGTTTATCTTTATCATTCTCAACCTCCAGCGATTTGGATGCACTTCATTGACTTGCCATTGCCTACATATTTAATTGCAATACTCAATCAAACTTTCATACATTTTTTTTCATAAGTTTACTTAATACAATAACTTAACAACTCTACTTCATATATATAGTCCATGATAGCATAGCAACTTCACTGGTTATTTATATACGTTTTTGATACAAACATATTGACTTTCCTTATTATTTACTTAAACATCTCATGCAACATACTGATCTTTGAACAAAACTTAACACTACATAAAGAAATGACATATATTAAAAGTTTCCTTCCGCTTGTCTCCCTTCCTAGGGTACACTCCCTTGCTCAATCCAACATGCAAGGATCATAATAGTACCCACTGTCGTCACTACTGATTGGCAGGGTCTCCGAAATATAGTCAGGGCCACAAGTCTTATACCCTTCCTCGGCCCCATACATGGTACTGGATTGGGTCGAATCAGTAGTACTTGAACCTTGTATTGTTGGGGTTCTTGAGCTAGAATGACTCTGAGTTCCACTGGAGGAACCGACCAACCTCCATACATCCCAACCATCCGCTCTTCCTCCCTATGGGCAATTCGATCATATATTTCCCTCTAATGAGGGTCATTTGGGTAGATTTGCCAACCACCCACATTCCACATTAATCATTTAATTCAATTAAGAAAAACAAAAGTAACTTAAAAACAAAATTAATTCATACCTAATTAACCACTCAAATGGTGGAGATGAAATGAGAAGAGAAGAGTAGTGGTGATGGTGGAGAAGAGAAGAGAAGAGAAGAGAAGAGAAGAGAAGAGAAGAGAAGAGAAGGGTTGCGTCGCGCAATGTGGGTGGCGCGCAAGGTGGTGGCGGACCCACAATGTGGTGGAGAAGAAATGGAAGAAATGGGTGGCGCGCAAGGTGATGGTGGAGAAGAAATTGTGGTGGGCGGCAGTGGTGGAGAAGAAATGTTGTGGTGGTGGTGGTAGTGGTGTCGCGCAAAGTGGTGGAGCAATGTGGGTGGTGGTGGTGTGTCGAATTAGGGCTCGCAAGGTGGTGGTGGTGCACTCGGTTTTTCGCATAATTTGGGGTATGAAGTGAAAGAGGGAAAGTGGGAATGAAGGAGTATAAGGCGCGCATAGGAGTTATCGAAAAAAAAAAGAAGCAGCTAGTAGGGCTGCGCTAGTTTTAAAAAAACGCAGCCCTACCTTGAGAAGGGATGCGCCTTTTAAAAAGCGCTGCCCTTCACCTTGAGGAGGGCTGCGCTTTTTTAAAAGGTGCAGCCCTTCAACCATAGGGCTGCGCTTTTATCAAAAGCGCACCCTTCTTGCGCAGCCTTTCTGTTTTTTCCCCCTAGTGCTCTGTAAGATATAGATGGATGAATAGTGAAACCATGATCATATTGTCCTGGAATATTAGAGGATTGGGTGCAAAAATCAAAAGAAGCTCTCTCCGAAAACTAATCACAAAGAATATCCCCCATTTTGTGTTCGTGCAAGAAACAAAAAAAGAACACTTTGAACCAAAAATAACCCTGAACTCCATTTGGAAACAATCCAACATCCAAGCCATCTTTTCCCCCTCGAATAGAAACTCTGGCGGGTTGCTATCACTTTGGGATTCCACATTCTTCTCTCTAGAGCCTTCAGAAGTTGGAAGAAATTGGATAGCATTAATTGGCTCAATTCCCTCCCTGGGATATAGCTGTTTAATTCTGAACATTTATAGCCCCTGCTCAGTTGAAGAACGAGTCATAGTATACACATAAATAATTTCCCTCTGGGACCGTGTCCAATTACCTTGTCTTTAACTTGGTTATTTTAATGAAACTCTATCACCTCTAGAAAAGGGTAGTCAGAATGTGGTTACTAATGGATCCGACAGTTTGAAATCTTTTTTGCAGGAATTGCAGGTAACAGAAATACCCTCCACAAATGGTTGGTTCACTTGGTTCCGAAATCAATCCAAAAGCAAATTGGATAGACTTTTTGTTCACCCGGATTGGATCTCTCATCTCCCATCCATTAAACTGCATATTCTCAACCGAAGCATCCCAGACCATTGCCCCTTATTGGTAACAACTCATGTGGTGGAGAAGAAATGAGAAGAGAAGAAATGTTGTGGTGGAGAAGAGAAGAAATGTTGTGGGCGGCAGTGGTGGAGAAGAAATGTTGTGATGGTGGTGGTGGTGGTAGTGGTGGTCGCGCAAGGTGGTGGTGGTGTGTCGGTTTTTCGCACGAAAATGTTGAAGGGTGAAAGAAAGAGGGAAAGTGGGAAGGACTATAGGGCGCGCATAGAAGATATAAAAAAAAAAACAGCTAGTAGGGCTGCGCTAGTTTCAAAAAAGCGCAGCCCTACCTTGAGAAGGGCTGCGCTTTTTAAAAAGCGCAGCCCTTCTTATTTGTAGGGCTGCGCCTTTTTACAAAAGCGCAGCCCTTCAAAAATAGGGCTGCGCTTTTATCAAAAGCGCAGCCCTTCTTGCGCAGCCCTTCTATTTTTTTCCCCTAGTGATGGGGACTGGGGCCCACGACCATTTCGATTCCAAGACTACTGCCTTTCTCATCCAGGTTGCCTGAAAACTATCAAAGATGCTTGGCAAAAATCACATAATTCGATCCCAGATAAACTTCGAGCATTCAAGCATGATCTCAAGGAATGGAATAAAAATTCATTTGGATCCATTGAAGAAAATATCAAAGCTGCAGAAAATAAGATATCTGAGATTGACACAATTGCAAATTCACGCTCTCTCGAACAATCCGAAATAGAGGACAGAACACATGCACATCTTAATCTATGGCAATGGTTAAGGAGAAAAGAAACATACTGGGCGCAAAATTCAAGGAGTCATTGGCTGCGAGAAGGAGACAAGAACACGAGGTTTTTCCACGCAATTGCAACTATGAGAAAGAGAAGGAATGCAATTGAAATAATCTTAGTGGATGGGTGTACAGTGACTGAACCGGACAAAATAAAAAAGGTTGCGGTGGCATACTTCAAACAGACTTTCAAGGAAGCCCATAACAATAGGCCCACCTTCAGAGGGATCAACTTAAAAACACTGGATGAAGCTCATCAATTTGCCCTCATATCCGAATTCTCCAATGAAGAAATAGATGAAGCCGTCAAGTCCTGTGATGGATCCAAGGCACCTGGGCCGGATGGATTCAACTTCAAATTCATCCATAATGCATGGGAGGTGATTAAAGAAGACATTTACGGAATTGTGAAGGAATTCTGGCAGACCGCAAAGCTTCCGAAAGGAAGCAACACAGCTTTTATTGCCCTAATCCCCAAGCTTGACAACCCATCCAACTTTACTGATTTCCGACCGATAAGTATGGTGGGATATATCTACAAGATCATCTCCAAGCTTCTAGCCCACCGTCTTCAAAAGGTAATGAACGAACTGATAAGCCCAAGCCAAACATCATTCATCCAAGGCCGCCAAATCTTGGACGGGGTCTTCATTGCCAATGAACTCATAGACACCTGTCGATGGCAAAAAGTACAAGCGGCAATTGTTAAGCTTGATTTCCACAAAGCCTTCGACAGTGTATCATGGAGCTTCTTAGAATGGATACTCCAACAAATGCAATTCCCCATGAAGTGGAGAAAATGGATGAATTCGTGTGTCATGAAGGCCTCTGCATCCATCCTAGTAAATGTCTCACCAACAATGGCCTTCAAGCTCCAACCGGTCTTCGCCAAGGTGACCCGCTCTCCCCCTTCTTGTTCGATCTTATTGTTAAATCACTTCCTCCTTATACAAAAAGCGACGGCGCTTCACTTGTGGGAAGGATTGGATGCGTGTGACAATGGTCCCAAAATCACTCACTTGCAATATGCGGATGATACAATATTATTTTTCCCCCCTAACATTGATCAGCTTATGAACGTAAAGAAAATGCTTATTCTATTCCATCAAGCATCGGGCCTAAAAGTGAACTTTCACAAATCTTCTATTCTTGGAATACATATCAATGAGTCTCAACTTCATCACTTGGCATCTTCATTACTATGTAAGCAAGGCAAATTCCCATTTGTATATCTCGGATTACCCATTGGCGGGAGCATGTCTCGTATTGAAATCTGGAATCCAATCATTGACCGGATCTCAAAGAAACTTGCTTCGTGGAAAGGAAGCTTATTATCTATTAGGGAGGCCTCACATTAATAAAAGCTTCGTTATCAAGCTTACCTCTCTACTTCATGTCGCTATTCCCTGCTCCCAAGGGGGTCATCAAGAGAATAGTGCAACTGCAAACAAAATTTCTTTGGAATGGTTACAATGAAAAGAAGTCAATCCCTCTGGTCTCATGGAGCACACTAGAACTTCCCAAGTCACTTGGGGGAGTCAAAATAGGCAACCTGCAAATCTGAAACTTGGGCCTATTATTTCGATGGTTATGGCGCCTACTCACTGAGCCATCCTCTCTATGGCAACAACTCATTAAGTCCATATACAATTATGGACCGGAGATCTCCCTATTCGACCTTAAAGCTCCTTGCCTAGGTGGGTTGTGGAAAGCCTTGTGCACTTCTCTTCTAAAGCATTCCAATGCTCAATCATTGATTATGACGAGAGTAAGGAAAAAAATAGGCAATGGGGTCTCTTCTTTATTTTGGCATGATCTTTGGGTGGGCAAAAAGCCGCTAAAAATACTGTGCCCAAGACTATTTCGTCTATCATCTTCACCGAATGCCGTCATAGCTACTCTTGGTTTTTGGGATGGCCTCACATGGAAATGGAGCTTAACATGGAAGAGGGCCTTGAGACCCCAAGATATGCAAGAGGAACTGTCTCTCAAAAGCATCCTTGAAGAGGTGACTCTGGATCCAAGGCAGGATGATATATTTATATGGAGCCCGCAAAAATCCGGAGCATTCTCGATAAAATCCTTCACACTAGAGATGAACAAATCCGCGAAAAAGCAAGGTGTGATAATATAAGTTGCAAAGGGCTTTGGCGGGGCCTTGTCCCGCATAGAATCGAATTATTCACATGGTTTTCTTTGCTTGGGAAAATCAACACCAAGGTGAAGCTCATCTCCATATGGGAATTATTTCACTATCAAGTCATCTGTGTGTATTATGCGGCAACTACCCCGAGACAACTGAACACCTCTTTCTTCATTGTAGCTTCTCGTGGATGTTGTGGTGTTGGTGGTGCAACATTTTGGCAAATAAATATGGTTACCCCAGCTACGCTATAAGATTTGTATCTCACACGGTCTCCTCCCCTTCACGGCAAATTCTTCAAAAAGGTTTGGCAAGCAAGTTTCTCGATTATAGTATGGACCCTTTGGAAAGAAAGAAACTCCGGAATTTTTGATAACACCCCATCCACTCTCTTACAACTTCATGATTTAATCCTCCTAAGAATGTGCTGGTGGATTAAGGGCTGGGGAGATCCCTTCCCCTACTCGTCGCATGAAGTTATTAGTAATCCATCATGCTTGGCGTGGGCCGAGAGTCGTCATTTGTTATCCAGGCCTCAATGCCATAAGCACCTTGAAAAATGGAGCCCTCCTCCCATTCATGTCATGAAATGGAATGTGGATGGCTCCCTTCAACCTCCTTGTCAACAAGCCGCCATTGGTGGTGTTCTTAGAGACCACGCTGGAAAATTTGTTTGCATCTTCTCCTCTCCGATCCCTCTCATGGAGATTAACATGGCTGAGGTCCATGCTATTCACCGGGCCTTAAAGATCACTCTAGGGTGCAATCTTTTCAAACCCTCTCATTTGATTATTGAATTTGATTCCCTGAATGTGGTAAAATGGTGCATAGAAGACAAAGTTGGGCCATGGAATATTAATTTCATGTTGAACTTCATCAAAACACTGTGAGAGCCTCCCCAAACTTCTCCATATCCATCATTCATAAGAACCGCGAGTCAAATGTTGTTGCAGACAATCTTGCAAAACAAGGTCTGCAAAGATGTAATGAATTTGTAGCTTGGTTGTAGCTTGGTTGTGGTTTGGTTGTAGCTTGGTTGTACTGAGCATAGACTGTGGAAAATATGTACCCATCTGTCATGGGTTGCTTCTCTAATAGGCGCTCATGGATCATTGTATTGTAATTCAGTATTATGAATACAATATAAGCAAACTTATCAAAAAAAAAAAAAAAAATTGATATAGATGGATGAATTCCATTGAGAACTATTGTTTCATTTATTTGTACCATTATGTTGGAGATTAACCACACATAGCTATATAATTAACTATATAAGCGTAGTTTATAACCTTTAGATATATATAGAACATGAATCAAATTAAGTTAAATAAAACACACACACACAAAATTAACTTGCAATTGAATTCTGAGATTACGTAACAGAAATTCAATCAATAAGACATTAGTGTCTTGATTGTTTATATTCAATTAAAAAGAATCACAAAATATCTATATATAAGTTACAACGGCTGATGAAATTTAACCAAAACATTGTTGAAAACCCAAAAACAAAAAAGAAATAAAACAAAAGGAACAATTCCTATATTGCCCCACAATCTGGAGATAGAGAGACAATAGGACATAGATTATACAAAAAAAAAGAATAAAAAGAAGAGCGAATGCCATTTATATTTCATATGATAAATTTACTACGTTGATAAAGTTAGTGTTTCTATGAAGTTGGGACAATGATGCCAACATAGCCAAATCCAGCGATGAAGAATGCAAAGGACTGAAGGAAGAGATAAATGAAGTAGTGGTTTTTTCCCAAGGCGATATCATAACAGCCACAGAAAAAGAGATATGCACCCACCACAAGCTCCAGCATATAGATTCTGCAACCAAAATTTGTTAACACATTAATCGATTTTTTTAGGACTAATAAGTTTACATAAGTTTATATAAAATCTAATAAAGACTAATAAGTTGTAAATTTAGATAAGTTGAGTTAAATAAAAACAAGATTTGTCACATTCACGCTGTAAGGTATAACTAGTTATTAGGCCTGTACTATTCTTCGGAGGCTTGGATAAAAAAAAATTTACATTTAATAATATTGTACTTTAAAATAATAGCACAAAATAAAAATTTGGTCTAGTGGTTAAAGTTTTAGTATATGAACTTGGGATCACGGGATCAAAACCCATACTATGCAATTTATAATTTTTTTTATTGTAAATAAATTACATCAATTAAAAATCCTTAGAAAGAGCACCACATGGCACAATTTTTTGTTTAGGAACACCTTTTAATATATTTATATAAATAAGCTTAATTAAGTTTAATTCAAATAAGTTCTGGTAAGGCCAAATAAGAATTAAGAAGGCTTAGTAATAAGTTCAAATAAGTAAAAAAGAAAGGACCCTTAATTGGTTTTACACTACCTCAGAGAATAGCTGACAATAAATTATTATAATGGTAATAATACTTTATCACCAAATACGTTTTTTCAACACAAATTTCATGTCATTCAATACCACCTCTAAATTGATAATAAGTGGTCGTAAAAATTGTTAAATAAAAATATATTTTAATTTGAAGATGACAAGCATTATGATCACATTTGGATGAGACTATGTTTCACTAGAATTTTTTGCACGCGATGCGTGTTTGAATTTTTTTCGAAACGGAAACTCGATTTTCTTCGGCATAAGAGTCAAAATTTAAACATTAGACATATGAAGTATAATTATTTTTAGTTGCAAAATTTGATTGGTTTAGTTTCTGTCACTTAAATCTCTCACCATTATTTTTGTCTTTTTTTTTTTACTTTTCAAAGTTAAATTCTATGAACAAAATAGAAATTTTATTGAATTTATTTATGATTTTTAATATTATAATTTTTTTAGTTGATTTTTGAATTGAGTACAGTACTAACTTCTAAATTCTAAACACTATAAAAAAGTAAATAATTTTTTTCCTTGTCTAACTTCTAAAATCTGATTTCACTACAAATACACCTCTATTTTTATCATGACCCACCATTAATTGTGAATGATTCTTGAGAATAGTGATTTGTTAGTAAATTTTTGTAAATGTTTTTGTATGCATTGACGTTTTAGGTTATTAGTTTTAGATTGTATGTTAATTTTATGTTTTAATAAAGTTTTCCGATTATTTGAGTGATTTGCGTGATTTTTATAACGTGATTTTCTCAATTGTATGAGTGATTTGTAAAGTTTATTCTTTTAAGTGATTTGTGAGTGACTGTTATAAATTAATTTTCGGTAGTTTTCTTTAAGTGCCAATTTTGATTTTGACATTCCTTTTTTAATTTAGAAAGGGAAGGGGGGCAAAATTGGCATTTCAAAAGAGGACACCATTGCTCCTCTCTTCCCTTATATAATAGAGATATATCAAAATATATATTAATAGTTGTGTAAGATTGCGCCTTTTAAAAACTTTCACTTACAAACCAAAGCTCATAACAATATAAAACTCTTTCCATCCCAAAATATAGTTCCCATTTTTATTTTTGGTGTCTCAAAACATAGTTTCCATTTTCGTATTTAGTTCCACATTTTTTTTGTAATTTATCTAGAAAAACCGTGTCTCGTCATTTATTTGCTTCTTGTTTTTTGTTTTTTCCTTTGTTTATACAACCAAAATGTTATAATTAATACTCTTTCACCAATTATTCTCCATTCTTTCTGCTAAAATCATCTTTTCCCATACAATATTTATTTATATAAATGAAAAATCTTTATAATTACTCTTAGATTCTACTTGTATAAATGACCATGAAAAAAGGGAAATGAGAACTATATTTTTGAGATGGATGGAGTATTAAAAAATTGATTGAGTAAAGTTATCGCAATTTTGATAAAGTATAAATCTATTCCCTGGATTTCAACCATCAATTTAAACTTTTGGTCGTATTGGTGCTCTTGACATGGTATTAGAGCTAGCGTAACATAAAACAAATATATTTAAATTTATTCTTCTAAGTAAAAGATTTAGCGCCAGGTGAGGAAAGCATGTGTTGCATATATACTTCAAATTCAAAATACTCCTATATAAAAAGACATGATAGATTATCAAACTATTCTTAAAATTTCAATCATCAGCTAACACTTTTGGTAGAGTTTTTTTTAACTCTTAAAGTCTTGTAGCAAGTTGTTTACTTTCATCTATTTCATTGAAAGAGAATATAAATTCAAGAAGACTTACTTATCTATAATTCTGCTGCGAGGTTTTTTGAATGATTTGGTATCAAATTTGTTCTTTAGTGCATCTCCCAATTTCTCTGTAACAACCCATTCGTTGACCCGTCCAGCTTCTAGGAGGCCAATAAATGTCGCCTTAGTTCGATGCAGTGACATGACATTCTCGAATAAGATCCAAAACACAACTAGATGTAGAGACCTGCATGATTTTTTATAAGAAATGCATATTAAACATTTGACCAACACTTGGTTAAGTGATAATAAAGAAATTCGAAGATTATCTCTTTTTATGGCAGATAAAAAGTTATTTTCTATTACAATGGAACTTAGGCTATGTTTAGTTTATCTGAAATTTTCAGATCTGAACTTATCTGATTTATCTGAACTTATTTTTTCTGATATGATATGATCTGATTACAAGATCTTATGCTTTAGATTTTTCTCAATATATAAGAAAAAATATAGTCATGTGGGGTCTTGTTTGATTCGTCTCAATGAGTACTTTATTAATATTCAATTAATAATTTTTACTAATATGTAATGAAAGATATTTAATAGTATAATGATTTTTAAATATAAGCATGATCTGATCTCAACTTATTTTTTCTGATCTGATCTGATTAGATCTACAATAAGCAAAAATAAGGTGAAATGAACATAGCCTAGCCTTATTATGTATAATTTTAAGATATACTCCCTCCAATCTTTATTAGTTTATCCGTATTTTTTTTTTTTTTGAGATGTCCCTAATTAGTGTACCCCATTTTTTGTTTCTATTTTGAGAATAGGACCACTAATTTTTTATCACACATACATTCAACTTTAATATAAAATAATAGTTTCTCTTTTTTTTATGACCCACAACATAATTTCTCCTAAAACTTTTAACAAAAGAAAGTTTTTTCCCTTTTTGCTCTCTCATGTTTTTATCATATGGTTCATCATTACACTATTAATTCAATTTTACTCCATTTCTCACTCTTACTCTACTCCTTTTTATTTGTTTATTTTCCTTAACCCCCTTTTTATCTCCTACTTTACCCACTCCAACTCCACACAAATTGATCCTCCTTGCTATTTGTAATAACAATAACAAGGAGGATCTTTCGGACCCGGAGGAAATACTTGTAAACACATAATTTTAAACATTAAATTACAACGCAATAGAACATTAAATCTCTCGAGGGCTATTTAGTAAGGTTAACCTTGGAGTTCCAACCGCATTGAGGAGAGTAATAATCATTGGAATATAAATAGCTCCCCATTTGGGCACTTCTACTTCGGGGACCAAAACTGTCGTTGGTAGTACAACGCAATAGAAGATGAAGGTAACAACGTGAGCCACTATTTTCCTTACAAAGAAGAAGCTATAGATCACATGAACCTTCTTCCAAATTGATACTTTCTGCCATATAAAAAGGTTCACCCAAGATTCAGAAAATTTGGATAAAAATAGAATTAATTAATGACATAATTTGAGTAAGAGTAGAGGCTAAGGCAAGAGACATTCTAACCTTATTTTATGAATGAAGTAAATGAGTCCGGATCCTCTAGAGTTTTTGTGAAACTCTACGAGGTAGAGTTTTATCTGAGCCATACATTTTTAAATCAAGGACCCATATTGGTGGAAGGAAAAGATTTAGAGGTGGATTTTCATAAGATGAAATAGGGGGGATTTCGGAATGAAAATATATGAGCCATTGATTTTTTATTCAATGATTGATATTGCTCAAACTCTACCTTGTAGAGTTATTTTACAACTCTAGAGGATCCAAACACGAAGAGTAAATTAGGTGAAATATCCTATTTTGGGTGAAATTAATTGGAATATCTCACCTTATTCTTTCTTTCTTGTTGTAAAAGTAAGCTTTCATTTAATAATAAAGCTTAATTTAGGCATGTATACGAAGGAAAAAGTCCAAATAAACAGCTATTAAATACTTACAAGTTAATTATCAAAAAAAAAAAATAGTTATAAATTGAGGAAAACACACCCAATAAACTCACCTTATTCTTAATGATTTCGTTTACCATCTTTCTAAACAAATTGGCAGGGCCACACGACCATCTATGTTGCTGATAACGGTAGGCTTTGAACGTACTTGGAAGCTCATTTTTCACCTAACATGAGTACATGAAAGATGATTAATTGATATCATTTTGCGTTTCAAATTAATCAGGACATATATACTTTCTCTGATTTCTAACATATACAACACTCGACCTATTAAGGGTAAGATTTATTAACTTTGTATTTTCTTCCAAGTATATAGTATTAACAAAATATGAGTAGAGCTACTTAGCTAAGGTTTATCTATAAAACAAAGAGACCAGGTATGGTAACATTTTTCTCCATAGTGACAATCTCACGGTTCATGAACAACGGTTATAGATAGTCGATTTACACATTTTATTCAGTTACAAACTTACAATGGTTAGATAAATACACATTTCCAAAAAAAAAAAATCATTATGTGTAATAATTTTTATACTTCCTTCGTTTCATATTACTCGCTACACTTCTCAATTCATGGACTCCTAGGCAATTTTTGGAGAGGAAATAGGTAAAGAGTAAAAAGAAAATGGACCCATGTGAGAAGAGAGATAAATAGAGTTTATTGCCCAAAAAATAAGTGTACCAAGTAATGTGAAACTTCCCAACAATGAAAAATGTAGCGAGTATTATGAAATGGAGGAAGTAAATACATTTGGCATTATTTCAAAATATTACTAATTATTCATCATTTGTTTTAGCACGTAACTAATTATATTAATTTGATTGTGAGAAATGGGTCTCAAAGACCATGAATAGTCTAATATTGCACTTATTGAGAAATGAAAAAATTGTGATAAATGTGCTACTAAAAATGTCAAGATAGAAATATATTGGATCTTGTTCCACATAGTATAATAGTTATGTGTTTTTATTGAAAACAAACAAAAGTACTTATGTTCTTTGTTTTTTATTTGACGTAGTCCCTCCGTGATCTCAAAATATAGTTCCCCATTTCCATTTTGGTGTCCCAAAATATAGTTTCCATTTTTATATTTATCTCCACATTTTTCCGTAATTTGTCAAGAAAAATCGTGTCCCGTCACTTATTTGCTTCTTGAATTCTGTTTTTTCCTTTGTTTATTCAACCAAAATGTTACAATTAATGTTCTTTCACCAATTATTCTCCATTCTCTCTTCTAAATCATCTTTTTCATACAATATTTATTTAAATTTAAAAAATCTTTACTATCTCTCTTAAATTCTACTTGCATAAATTACTGTAAAAAAAGGAAAATAGAAATTATATTTTGAGACAGAGGGAGTACAATAAAATACTCATCTTATTTGTAGAAACTATATCATTCTCAATATTGAAGAACATCAATTAAACTATTAATTTAAGTCACTTTGCAAAATGAAAGTTGTAATTAGATGGATGAGAGTTTATATTTCCTAGTATAATCTAAAACAAAAAAGGAAAGGGAAAAAAGGTGAAGTAACACACACGTACCTTAAGCTCACCCACATAAACAAATTTCCAACCCTTGAGACTGGCCCGCACAGCTAAGTCCATATCCTCCACCGTAGTTCGGTCTTTCCACCCACCAGCTTCATTGATTGCTGATATCCTCCATACACCAGCTGTCCCTGCAATTACATGTTACAAGATATATCACCATCATTAATACTTTATGTGTTGATCTATCAAAGTTGTAGCGTACCATTATAATATATATCATCATCACTAAATATTATTAGGAAAAAACACAGGACATAATTAGTTTATATATATGTTGATCGATCAAAGTTGTAATGTACCATTAAATCCAAAGAAAGCATAGGTTGAAGATCCTACTTCTTGCTCCACTGTGAAATGGTAATCTAAGGACATTTCTTGCATCCTCGTCATCAAGCATTCATCCGCATTCACTGAAAAATTATGTTCAAAAGAATGCCGTACCACTTATATTAAACTGATAAGAGATTTATTTTATAAACAAATTAGCAATGGATACCATCTAAGCTTTCAATTCAAACAAGTGTAAATAAAAGCTGATCAGGTTCATTAAGATTTAACAAATTCAATGAACCTGTAAAATTAATACCACACACTAAATCATCCTTTCGTGTTATAAAATATATATAAGTAGATCTAATATTTCCACAACTCCACAAGCCTATGACATAAAAGTATCTTCCTAAAAACTTTGACATGGAATAGCCAACTATGTTATAGATAGTTGTCTTTCAAAATAGAATATGCTATAAGCATTGTAGAATAATATATATGGAAGTTGGGCATAATTTTAACAAAAGACTTTACACCAAATTGAGTTTATATATGTGTTCATGTGTATTTCAACCAAGTCATGTTGCAAATAGCCTACTACAAATTACCTGAGAAATATATATAAATAAGCGTCCTAATAAATGAGTCTTTACTACAAACAATGAAATAAAAATCTTAATAAGTCCATGCAATAATTTGTGCATCATTAAAGAATATAGTTTGAATTTATATTTTGGAAGACGTTTAGTGAGGATTAATAATAGACAATAATGTAGTTTATTTTGCTCGGTCACCTAGATAAACTAGGATATTGTACTGCAAGGATACTCCTATTTGGACGTATCCATATTGTAAAGAGAAAGACAATATTTTAGTTTATCTTGCTCGGTCACCTAGAAAAATTAGGATATTTTACTACAAGGACACTTCTATTTTGACGTATTATTGTAAAGAAAATATCAAATTTATTTTCTAGGTCATTGACTTGTTACTTTTTGTATTTTTTGCATCAATGAGTATATATTATGAGCATCTTGAATGAACAGTCAAAAACAAAATTTACCATTCTATACATGACACATGTTTCTGGAATTGGTTATAAGAGTTATAAGTTCTATAATCTTGACTATTAAGAATGTACAAATAGTAAATATTGACCAAGTATAAATTTAACTAATTAAATAATTTTTGGTGAAGAGCAAGAAATTAAAGTATAGATAGTAATCAAGTTAAAGTGTCAAGGACACTCGATGACTCTCTTAGACGGACGGACCACTTTTTGGCTTCACACAGTGCATGCCTTGTTTCTCCACCACACATGAAAGAAGCAAATGCAAAGCAGAAAAAAGAGGTCATAAAGATCACCCATATTAACATGTAACCTAACAAAGAAAAAGCACAAAAATAAAACAAAACCCAGCACCGACAGTCTCACGAATTCTCAACTTACGCATTGTCACATCAAAGAAAGTGTACCATGCACCAACCTCGCCACTAGTTCACTAAAGTAGGTGGTAGGATCTACTAGTAATAGTTGATCAACAATATCATACAGGTAATTAAACACTAATCAAACAAACTAAAAGTTAACATCATAATCACAAGCTTTAGTTCTATTTAATAATAATATGTCTTTGAACAACTTCATAGAATCTAGTGCTTGCGGTTTGTCATAATTCCAAATTAGTACCCCTACGAATCTCAATTCTTCTAAAATAGAAGTAGAATAATCCGATAACACTTGGATTATTATTATACAATCGATAACCTTTCAAATTCACTATACTATAATTCCTATATTATTATGTGTTAGCTCTTTTTTATTGGTTGATTCCTAAAAAAGAGTAATTGTTATCGGACAATAAAAATGCACTCTTCAAAAGCTAGCTGAAAAGGAGGAGAGTCATTGTCTTATATAAACCGCACACCAACCTCTCATACAGTCGATTGGGATCATTTTCCTGAGATCGGTCCATAACATTTTGGTGTGTGGTTTATATAGGATAATGAGCTCTCTTCTTCTTGAGCTAGCTTTTGGGAAGTGTATTAGAACTAAGATTAACAATGATTTAAGATTAGTATAATTGATATTTTATTTAATAAGAGTAAAAATTATTGTATACCATATGACATAATATTTTTTGGCGCAATATGACATGATATATGATCACGTGGCTAATAAATAACATTAATTAATAATCATACCAAACTTCCAACGAGCTTGAACAAGAGCAATCTGCGGGTTATGGACAAGAAATGGGATAGTACGCCAAAGAAAGTCGGGCTCAGGTTGGAAATCCGCATCGAAAATAGCAACAAAATCACACTCCTTAACATAACTATGCTTCATTCCTTCCTTTAGTGCCCCTGCTTTGTACCCATTTCTATTGTCTCTTATCTCATATTTTATGTTGATACCTTTGCTTGCCCATCGGTGGCATTCCATTTCCACCAGATTCTGTTCCATATCATAAGTTTTTATCAAACAATGATGTTAGATATGCTTAAACTAATCTTTCAATAACTAATATTAATCATTTAAAAAAATGAATTTGCTACTAAATATGTGACCTTAGTAACCGGATCAGTTGAATCATCCAACACTTGGACTACAATGCGATCTGATGGCCATGAAAGTCCGCATGCTGCTCCTATGGATAGTTGATATACCTATACAAGGAACCAGAAAAAAGAATAACATTAGTCCCGCAATCACTGTGTCGGTGTTACCAGCCCATCCTTGAATGAATTGGTGTGGGAATTGTTATTCTTGCTTTACTACGTACAATTATAGGTACTTTGTACCGCCTTCGTGGCTCATATGGATAAAAAAAAACGTAAAATTATAGGTATTGCCATCATGTGCTTGAATCAACTAATAGAGGAGTTATTTTAGCTTAATTACTAGATATATCATGTTCCACTACAAAAATTGCAATATCATAAAATTGGTCAGTGAAGTAGGGTGGAAATAATAAGAATAGTAAAATATCTAAGAAAAAAAAAATGTTATGAGATATTCATCTCTAGATAATGAGTCATGTAAAGGTAAAATGAAGCTAACCTCTTTTTCATTATACATGGGAATTTGAACAAGAACCATAGGATAAGTAGAGTTGCCAATCTCCAAATCATCTTTCAATGGTTCCCAATTATACTTCTTCTCAGGCTTACGCCCAAAGATCTTCACCAAGAGTATAACAAACCCCATATAAACTCGCTCCACGAATAACATTATAGACATACCTAAACAAAGTGTCACGAATAACTTAAGGAGAGGAACCAAAAGAGGGGCTTTAGCTTGTACCCAAAACAACTCAATTTGGTTTGTAACATCAACATTTCCACCCTGAAACGTCGAAAACTTATCCATGATCTATCTATTTTCAGCAAAGAAAGCACTTGTTGTTCTTGGTAAATGAACAAACAAGAAGCTTAACACTTTGCTCACTTATGGACACTTACTATACTTAGAAGGAAATATATATATATAGCATTTTCCCTTGACGCTTTAGAACTAAGCAAAAAAGGAATGTATTTTGAGCATAGTATAAATTTTATGCTTGTGTATTAAGATTTTTTAGTGGCAAAAAATGAGTTTGTGTCAGAGCAAAATGAAAGTGCAGAATATGTTTTCGAGTACTAAGCACTAAGCAGTAGACCCACATAAGAGTTTTGAACAAGTAAGAAAGAAGATCGAGAAGTTATGTTTTGGAGCTGCTTGTAGAAGCAAAGGCAGGGCAGTTAGTGAGAGAAGTTTCTTTTTTTGGAGGGAAGAGAGAGAGAGAGAGAGAGAGAGGTGTTCTGCAAATGCAATGAATGCAGTGCTGGACCTTGGGTTTAAGTTTGGTGCTCAACTGCTCAACCCCTACTTGTGCATATTGAAGCCACAACATTTATACTAATGTCCATGCATATGATATGAGAGAGGAAAATGAAGCTTTTACTTTGCATTAGGCATCTACAAAGAAAAGAAAAAGAAATGAGGAAAAGTAATAAAATAGAGAAAGAGAAAGAGAAAGATTAGAAATGTACTCCTATATGTATAATGTATGTACTGAAAAAGACTCAAAAACTACTTATAGAAGGCGGCATTTAGGACAGCGCAATTAGAAAATATAATAAGTTTTGAATTCCGTGCTTACACGGGTTATTGTTTATATTACTTCTGTAAATTTTTTGTTAATATTGTTGATTTTTTATTGATTTTAAATGACACAATTGTTATATAATTTCTCCATTCTTTTTCTATTGCAATATCCGTGCTTACACGAGTTATTGTTTTTTTTTTTTTTTTTTTTTGCAAATTTTTTGTTAACATTGTTGATTTTTTTTATCTGAAATGAGATTTTTCAGCACAATTATTATATAATTTCTCCATTCTTTTTCTATTGCAATAATTACCACTTCGAGTAGTTTCATCTATTCGAATCACTTCACTTTTGAAAAAAAAAGCAACTATAGTTGACAACATCGCCTTTACTTTATGTTAATAAAACCACCATTAATTACTCAAAGTGCCTCATAAGGTTGCATTACTTTATTAAGGATCTACTTATCCCCTACTCTAGTTAAACCATCTATGCTAAACTACCCTTTTTTTATTTTCTTACAAACCATGTCCAAACTCATTTTTGCAGTAGAAAAAGACAGAGAAAGTATTTGTCGTTATACTTTAATTTCTAGATTTGTTATTGTGATATATAAATTATACATTTTTAATGTTCAGTTGAATATTATAGATAAGTTTATTATTATATAGTATCCCAATAATTGGTATGACTAACAATAGCTAACACATTTTAACATGAAAATATACCCGAATGATACTTTAAGAAAGTAGAGGGTAAAATTTAATAGATGGAGGACATAAAGAATAGAGAAAATATATGAGTGTCTGCCACTACTTCAACCTTTAATTATTAGTACATAAACACTAAGACATATAAAATAGAAGATGGAAAAGCAAAAAAGAAGATCATAATGATGGTATCATGAATAAATTAAATCAAATATAAATCTAATGTCTATTGATAATCAAAAACACTATTTAAGAGAAAAAATATATTCATTAATCATGACCATATCAAGACTTATCAAACTTCTCTTTTTTTTATGATCTGCGACCTCAAATAGTCTATAAACTCAAACCTTCATTTTTCAATTAGTTTTAGTAAACTTAAGTTCATTGAGAAAAGAATAAGATCTAACATATAGATATATGAAAAATAAAAACATAAATAATTATTTATACGACAAATATTTTAAGGATAAAATAATTAGTCAATTGCATAATACCTCTGTAATGTCGTTAACAAACTTTCATTTGATTCTTCATGTAATGTCATCAGGGTATGCTATAGGTTCAAAAACTATATGTTTGTATTTTTTATCTTTATATAACTCGGTGTTTAAAAGTATGATTTTGAAAAGCATAATTGCGATTGTTACATTACTCCCTCTTTTTTTTTCTTTCTCACTTGAAATCTTGACACTATTCATACTTAGAGAGAATCTTCTCAATATTTTTCAATTTATAAGAAAAAATATAGTCATGTGCGGTCTTGTTTGATTTGTCTCAATTAGTACATCACTAATATCCAATCGTTATAATATTTACTAATATATAATAGAAGATATTTAAGTTCAAAGAGGTGCATTGGGAGACGCACACAAAAAAGTGAGAATGAATAAAAAACAGAGGGAGTAGTGCGCTATTTTTATAGTTATATTTATACGTATTTAAAATAAACAATAAATAATACGCTATTGTTCATCTAAATAAATATATTTTCTTAAGTTGTAAAATTATATTGTATATATTCAATTTATATAATATAATAGTTTAGGTTGTTTATTCAAAACGAAACTCTAATTTCTTGTTATCCAAAACTCCTTTAATGCATTTAAATATATGTTCTATTTTAAAAATATTTAAAATAAAAATTAATGACATGACAATCCTACATGGCTCTCTCTTCATAAGTTGTAGAACTATATTGTAAATGGATCTTATTTATCGGAGCATATTTTAAGCATTATTCAATAGAACAAAAATTATAATATTCCAAATTACATAGCAAAAGTTATACACAATTTACGTAATATAATAATTTAGGTTGTTCATGCAAAATCAAACTCTAATTTAGCTTATTAAGAACTCCTTATGTGTAATTAAATCTATGTATAACTCTAATTTTGAAAAAAATAAAAACAAAATATGATGATATGCCAATCATACGTGGCACACTCTATGCTCTCGAAAAGTTCCTCCTTTATACATATGTATATATATATTGTGATGGTTGGGCAAGGATTTGATTGAGTCACATTTATATATGTGACCATTTAAGTCAAAAAATTAAACACATCATACAGTAAACTAATATTGTTCCCTAGACCTAGGTTTGGATCTCGATCTGGATCCCGTAGTCAAAATGCGGATTCGGGTCCAGATTTGATTCCTAGACCCGAACCCAAATTTTGAATCTTGTTCCCTTGATTTGGATATGACGGTTCTGCGTCGGATCTGGATCCCGTGATCAAAATTTGGATCCCATGGACAAAAGCATCAGTCTAGGGCAACCAACTATGATACCCATAAATTTCTCTCTTTTTAAAGAATATATTTAATATAAAACTTTTGAGAAACTTGAGAATATTACCGCCATGTGATAATATTGAAGGTTAAAAATATTAACTATTACTCCCTTCGTCCAGATTGATCTGAAGACATGTCGGGTCACGTATTTTAAGGTAATAGGTTGTAGTGTGGTTTTCAAATGTTATTTTATGCAAAAAAAAAAATGTGATAGGAGTTGGTGGGGTACTTTTTGTTAAAAGAGAGCGAAAGTTGGATGGCTTTATATTGATAAAAGGTGGAGTGTGGGTAATGGATTGATTACCATTCCGATTATTTTAATTATTTTATAATTTAAAAAATATAGTCATCTGTGGTATTGTTAGATTCGTCTCGACGTGTAGATTCATAATATCAAATTTTTATAATTTTCACTTAAACGAAATAAGAGATATTTAGGGTTAAATAATGCCGTAAAAATCGTGCACAACAATGTAGCAAATAAAAAAAAAACAGAGGTAGTATTAATTGTGGGACCATGCCAAAAATGGAAGTGTTCAAACTAATTTAGGACAAACATAAAAGGAAAATGTTCAGATTATTTTGAAATAGAAAGAGTAGCTACTAATTTAACAATGCAACGAAAATAATAGAAATAACTTATCTTTATTGATATATATAACTTTATTGTTCAACTATGACAATGAAAATATGAAACAAAATAACAACTACTAAACTAATTATTGTTCTTCACTAGCTCCCTCGTGTGAAGTATGCATCAAATCAACTTGTAGATTCTGCTTGTGAAAATAGGATCATCACAGGGACAAAGCCTTAAAATAAAACAACAAAAATAAAAGCATGTCAGTAAAAATACTAAGTACATGTACATGCAAAAATGTAAACAATTTATGTTATTAAACATTCAAAACATTGTCTTCATAAACCTTTCTTGAATACTTGTAATATTTATATAATATAAAGTATATAACTTTAATAAAGCTTCTCTTTTTTGCCTAGGTATCTTTCCTAAACTACGCACACCCACCAAGTTTAGTATTCCATAATGAGTCTATGACGAGGGGAACTACCTTGTCCACATGACTTATACAAAAAGTACATGGGTAAAAATATAATAACTACCATTCTTGCTAATAAATAACAAGTTCTTGCATCTTTTAATAATTGCGATCACAAAAGATCATATAACTAATAAAATTCAATTGAAAATAATCCTTTGAAATGAATAATAATGCTTATAAACTTAGTCAGATAAAGGCATAACATAAAAATTCGTAGAAGTAGTATTAGCATTAAAAGCAACAATTTCATGACCAACTTAATATAAAAAACGAAAACCATATTGTTGTGCTATCTCGTAACAATCTCCCTACGAATAAAATATAAGACTACTATAGTATGGCAAAACATGAAACTTGCAGATTAAGGGCATGTTCGGCGCAAGCTTTAATTTTGAGGTAGTTTTTAGTGTTTTGACTCGATTAAAACACTAATTAAGAAAAATAGGAGTGCTTAAATAGTGGTATGAGTAGCTTTTAGTGGTAGAAGTAGTGTTTGTCAAAACCTATAAAATTTATATTAAAGTTTTATTTATATTAAATTTGTAGCTTTAGGAATAGTGTTTAGTGGTCTATGAAATTTATATTAATGTTTTATTTGAGTTTTTGACTAGTTATTTGTAAATAGCTACTTTGACAAATTATTTTACCGAACATCAACAAGTTATACCGCTACTTTAACATCTAACAGCTAAGCTACACATCAACCACTAATAGCTACCATCACAGCTAACAACTACTCTCACAGCGAAAAGCTACCACCACACTACCGTTGTTGAACGCGCTCTAAACCACTACGACCAAACATGAACGTTGTAGATCATAATACGAATATGTCATTAGCTATAGTTCAGAATGTGGAACTGGATGAACTTTAACCTAATAACAAGATCTAACAATATACTCATATTGTCAGTTAGCAATCATTCGAGAGTTTCCAGATTGAAGACTATTATAAACAAATAACATATTTGTGGTAAGCTCATAAATTTAATGTATTCATGAAAACCCATAAAGTTCATATAAAACTCATAAAAATATGGCTTTCTGATTGAGTTAAGCTTGTAGGGTTATTCTTTGGACGGTATTCTCATTTGAAGTTTAAATTTTAATTATTCCTGATTAAGTTAAGCTTGTAGGGCTATTCTTTTCAAATGAGTCAAAATACTTAGGAGCTGAAAAACAGGTTTTTTTTTTTTTTTTTTTTTTTTTTTACATTTTAATTTACCTTCTATTCTTTTACTTTTTATTTTCTTTTTGCTTTTCACCCACCACGCCACCTCCAACTCCAATAGCCACCACAAAAGTTTAAATCAACCACCTGTTTATGCCGATTTTGTACCAAGTACTAAAAAGGTTTAGGTGCCAACAACAAAATCAACATACTGATATTAAATGACATGATAAATAAAATGAATTGCGTAAAGAATAAAATAATGAAGGAAACAAGAAATTGTTGACGCGGAAAACCCAAAAGGGAAAAACCACGGGTGATGCTCTTGATCACCAATCCACTAATATGACGCTTGAAGTAGATGTTACAATGGTAGCTGATTACAATGATGATGATGGAACTCAAAGTATTTAGAGAGAAGAGTAATATGTGTGTGTTTTCTAGAGAGAGACGATGGAAGTGAAGATAAAGAACTTAAGTCCAAACTAGGTTATAAATTATGTATATATACTACTAAGAAAATATCTCCCCAGCTGCTTTAGAGTTGTTCCACAATTTAAGGGCCCCATCAGCATAATCCCGTGCATATCTCAACCGCCAAGAATGACGCCAAGTAACGTCGCTTGACTCAGTCTTCCCACTCCTTTGCCAAACTGCCACGTTAATTAGAAATTCAAAATAATCAGGAAGCCCGCCTATTCCAGAAAACGAGGGCCCAACAATTGCCCCTGATTGACGCGTGTCCGCAACCCAGTTGTAAGAAAACCGTCAATCATCATTGGGAAAAACCGCCCACTTTCTCCACTTCCACACGCTTCTCTATTTAAGAGAGTCCCATCATCCACTTCGTCCTTTCACATCCCCCTTTCTCACCAACTCACTTCTCTCTCTTCATTAAACTCGTTTTCTCTCCAAACGGCTACTTCCTCAGGTGATTTCTTCAATCTCTTGAAGATCCAAGAACCAGGTAACTCCTTCTTCCTAAATTCCTCCGAATTTGTTTCTTTAAATGGCCCCCAAAGAAAATCTTCCCAAGATTAGAAAATCAAAAAGAACTTCAAAAATGGCAGAAAGTTCAGACGAAGTAGTTATTTTAAGAAACTGGGGTAATTGGGGGAAAGAGTATCGCCAGCGAATTCACTGAAGATGATGTAATTACTCTAATAGAAAAATGTATTTGCCCGAAAAATGTATGACAGGATTCCCATGAAGAACAACGACCCACGACTGCCCCAGTGGGTGGGTAGTTTTGTATGAATACCCTTTCAAGATTGGGTACTCCCTTCCCTTTAACTCCTCATGACTCAACTCTTAACTGTCATGCAAGTCAGTCCAGGCCAAATTATGCCACTTGTTTGGCGTAGTTCATGTAATTGACAAATTGGCCCAAGACTCGAATGTGACTTCACCCTAGAAGACCTTCTATACATGTATACATTAAAAGAGTAGAGGTGTCTAGGTACACTTTTTTCTTAAAACCAGGAAAACCATCTTTGGTAGAAAATTCTGGGGCTAATGACAGGGGATGGAAGAAAAGATATTTTTTGTAGAGAAGAATTCTTTGGGAAGAGCTTTGAATACTTACATGACGGATGGAATTCCGAAGGTAATTTCTTCTCATCGAATATACTCTTGTTTATGCTGTTGACTCGTCTAATTTCCCCTGTGATTGCAGAAATCTCCCTTGCCCGTCGAAGATTCGTCTCTTAGCAGAGCCAAAATCAACCAACTTCTCAAGAAATATTCCCCTAAGGAAAGAACATTCCGCAACAAGTTTGAACTGACGTCGTCAGAAGGAGACGTCTTGCCCCAATCTACAGAGAACATACAACCAACACTAGTCCCTCTATGGCGTCAGGTAATGTGTCTTTTATACTTGTCTCGTCATTTTTTCTTCATTTTTTTTTTTTTTTTTTTTTTTTCTTTTTTTTTTTTTTTTTTTTTTTTTGTTTTAAAACTGACATCACCAAACGTCCTCCAGAGAACACCATGTCTACAGATCAAAACCCCACTTCGGCCTCTCTGAAGCGGAAATGCTAGAACGGGCCAGGAAGAGGAAACAGGCCGCAAGTGCTTCTGCAGTGACGCCGTCATCCATGGGCGCTCCCAAGATTGCTAGGACGGCACCTCCAACAGAGACCCCCAAACCTGTAAAGACGCCTCTTGGAGAAGGAGAAACCTTTACCATCTCCCTTCCCAAGAACTTCTGTGAAATCACGCCCGACAATCTTCCCGTCGGCGGAGAAGCTGGCGTTTTCCTGCACCTCTACGTCGCCTAGCCAGCTTGCCCTTGCTTACAGTGGCGAACGAAGGATTGGCCCTGCAAATACATGTAAGCCAACTAACACATGTTATGTCATTTAAATGTTTCACTATGTACTTTACTGACGTCGACCATTTGTATAGGCGTCACAACATTCTCTGGCCCTACGTTCTGCTGCCCTCACTTTGAGAAGGAGTGCAAGACACTCCGCGAAAAGTTGGACCGGTCTTCGGCATCATTGACAGCAGCAGAAAAGAAGGTGACGGAGCTGTCCGAGGAGTTGGCTAAAGAGAAAGGCCAGAACGCTAGCCATGTGATCAGCCTGGCGTCGATGAAGGAGGAGACGGACGCCACAATCGCCAGCCTCCGTGAAGAACTGATGGACGCCGCTAGCCGATACACCTGGAAGACCAAGGCGAGGCTGATGAAGCAGTTCTTAGAGGGACAGACGTCGAAGTGGACGCCAGAGGCGGACATCCAGCAATTCCTGGAGGTGTTTGGGACGCCAGAAGATTTGATTCCTGAAGGCGAGGGCAACGCCGATGTTATGGCGACAGCTGATTCAGGCGTCACACCGAGACTGACGGCGCCGTTGCTTCTACTGTTCCTGCAAGGTGCTGCGTCACCAGTAATCATTAATTAGTTTTGTAATATCTGTTTCAAGGTGTATGTCACCAACTTGTGTTTTGTGATGTTTTTTGCTGCAACATTTGATTGTTTCGCTTTGTGTGTTTTGTGTTAAAACAATATTGTGTTTGTTCAAGATTGTATTGACGTTACATCATGGTGTTTTTTCTTGCAATGAATGTTTTTCATTAATTCACGAACGTAAGCATATATGTATGTGTGTAAGTTGTAACGTTGTAATGTTGTAAGGTACCTTAGTGATGTGACCAAGTGTGTTTTAGTTGCAATGAAGGGATAATTTCCACTTCCAACTAAACACTGGCCTTGCTGATGTCATAGATATAGGTCAAAGAACTGGACGGGGAAGAACGTCTCTGACCATGTGGGGATTGCCCCTGTCCGTTCGTAACGTAACTGTAGACGTTAGTCCCCGACGACGATCATGTCTGACGTCATACTCTTTATTTGTGCAATGAATGAGCCTGTAATACGCCAACACAACTCACATACAAATGTTAGTAAAGAAAATGGCACAATACATACTAGAAACTAAATGAAACAACGTCATGACATGTTAAGTGTAATATTACCTACTCTAACTATCTAGTACATGTCGATATCAGTTAAAAATGGTAGCGCTTAAGGTGAACGGCGTTCCAGCTTCTTGGTACGAGTTTGCCTCCTTGGTGCAGAGACGATAGGCGCCGTTGCCTACTACTTTCTGGATCTTGTATGGGCCTTCCCATGCAGGTGCTAACTTTCCTGCATTGACTCCTTAGTATTTTGAAAGACTTCCCTCAAGACCCAATCTCCGACGTGAATGTTTTAGCCTTGACATTTTTATTAAAGCTTCTAGCCACTATCTGTTGTTGTGACGCCATTCGAACAAGGGCCGCTTCCCTCAATTCTTCACTTGTCACGATGTCATGACTTAATTCTTCATCGTTCCTGTCTGGCGTCAGTAATCCATAACGCGATGTCGGGATACGTACCTCAGGGGGAAGGACAGCTTCACACCCATAGACTAAGGAAAAAGGGGTCCCCCGTCGCCGTCCTGGGGGTGGTTCTGTTCGCCCACAGAATTGACGGAAGCTCCTCTGCCCACTTACCTTTGGCTGCTTTGAGACGCCTCTTGATGACTTTGAGCTGACTTGTTACTAGACTCAGCTTGACCATTGGTCTGAGGATACCTAGGCGTCGCGGTGCTAAGTTGTATGTTCCACTTAGCCAAGAAATTCCTTGTGGGCGTGCTTATGAATTGAGAACCGTTGTCACAGATGATTTCGGAAGGAACGCCGAACCTGCATATGATGTTACGCCATATAAAAGTAATAACCTCTTTCGCGTACCTGGGTAAGGATCAGCTTCGATCCATTTGGAAAAATAATCCGTCAGAGCTAACATGAACACCTTTTGCCCCGGTGCTTGAGGGAGTTTTCCGACGATGTCCATTCCCCACTCATGAAGGGCCAAGGGGTGATAGTAGGGTGTAGCCTTTCTGCAGGTTTGTGTGACATGGCGGCATGTCGCTGGCAGGCGTCGCACTTCTTAGCGTACTCGACGGCGTCTCGGCGCAACGTCGGCCAATAATATCCCATGCGTAAGGTCCTGTTTGACAGGCTGCGTCCTCCCGAATGATTGCCGCAACATCCGTCGTGCATCTCTTGTAACACTTGCCGGCATTCGTCGCCGTCGAGACATCTTAGGTATGGTCCTGCAATGGACTTCCGAAAAAGTATACCGTCAAGTAAAACATACATAGAAGCCCTGAATCGTACCTTTCTGGCTTGCAGCTTGTCTTCGGGGAGGTGCCATCCTTAAGATATTGGATAACGGGGTCTGCCAGCTTGTTGACGCAGTAGCAGTATTACTGACGTCAATGTCGTTAACGTCCGTCGCGACGTCGTTGGCTTTATCAGCTGTGGTTGCTTTGTGGACCGCTGGTGCTGACAGATGTACTATAGGTATGCTTTTGAACCCTGACTTTCTCATGGCTGACCCAATGTTTGCCAATGCATCTGCTTGTGTGTTTGGTCCCTGGGAATCTGAAAGATGTCAAATTTGTCAAACAATTTTACCTTTGACTGGACGGCGTCCAAATGCCGTCATTTTGGATCTTTGGCGGCAAATTCCCCTTTTATTTGGCTGACGATGAGCAATGAATCACTATATGCTTCAACTTCGGTAGCTTTTAAGTCTTTAGCCATGTTAATCCTGCTAACAATGCCTCGTACTCTGCCTCTTGTTGGTAGCCTTGAAGTCGCAACTGACAGCTCGGGCTATGATGTCCCCTTGTGGCGACTTTAGCAATACGCCTAAACCGGCCCTCGAAAGTTGGAAGATCCATCTACATGCAAGATCCATTTACTGTTAGTCGTATTAACCTCAAGCATACTTACCTCTGTTTGGGCTATTGCTTCTAGTGTAGGGCTAAAGTCGCCACAAAATCCGCTAATGCTTGCGACTTTATTGCTGTCCGAGGTTGATAAGTGATGTCGTAGCTGCTCACGTTATTGCCCACTTGCTCATTCTGCCCGTTAGTTCTGGATGCTTAGAATAGACTTGACGGGATAGTTAGTTTTGACATAGATAGAATGTGCTTCAAAATAATGTTTTAATTTTTTGACGCCGTTACGATTGCCAGACAAGTTTTTCAAGAGAGGAATACCTGGTTTCAGCGTCGACCAAGGACTTACTTACATAGTACACTGGCAATTGCCCGTCTTGTCCTTCTCTGGCTAGGACGGCACTCACCGATGACTTGCTGACGGCGACATACAGCTGTAATGGCTCGTCGGCTACTGGCTTTGACAGCAATGGGGCGTCATGAGGTATTGCTTGAGTCTTGGAGGGCCTGCTCGTGTTCTGGCGTCCAATTAAATCCTTTGTTTTTCTTTAGGACGTCGTAGAACAGTCGACATTTGTCGGAGACTTAGAGATGAAACGATTCAACGCAGCGACACGTCCTGTTAATTTCTGCACTTCCTTTACGTTTCGCGGCGATTGAATGTTGAGGATAGCCTTGATTTGATCTGGGCTAGCCTCTATGCTCGTTTCGTGACAATGTACCCTAAAAATTTACCTGCGACACTCCAAAAGAACACTTAGTGGGATTAAGTTTCATGCCATACCTTCGAATGACGTCGAATGATTGTTGTAATGTGACACATGGTCTGGGAATTTTTAGATTTGACCAACATGTCATCTATGTACACCTCCATGGTGTCCCCTAGCTGGTCTTTGAACATGGCGTTGACCAGTTGATAGGTTGCGCCAGCGTTCTTCAGCCGAACGGCATGACCTTGTAGCAATAAATGCCGCGATCGGTGACGAATGACGTCTTCTCTTGATCTTCAGGATGCATGAGTATTTGATTGTACCCTGAGAAGGCGTCCATGAATGACAGCAACTCATGTCCGGCTGTGGCGTCTACCAGAGCATCAATGTGCGGCAGGGGAACGAGTCTTTGGGACATGCCTTGTTGAGGTCAGTGAAGTCTATGCAGACCCTCCACTTCCCTTTTTCTTACCTACAACAACGACGTTAGCTAACCAATCAGGATATTTTACTTCCCTTACCTTACCGGTGTCAATCAGCTTTTGTACTTCGTCGTTGATAATTTGATTTCGCTCGGGGCGAACTTGCGTCTCTTCTGTTTGACGGTTTGTGGTTTGGTCAACGTTGAGCTTATGTGTGATCACGTCGGGATCTATCCCTGTAACGTCCTCATGGGACCATGCAAAACAGTCAGCGTTAGTTTTAGAAAATCGATTACCTGTTGACGGACGTCGGGGATAAGGCGGCCCCTATTTTGACCGTTTGATCGGCCTGTTGGGGTCCAAGATGACCTCATACTTGCTGCTCGTCGAAGTCTTGTTCCCCCAACGTCCCTGTCTGTAATTGCTATGCTTCTGATTTTCTTGGCTTCAAGGACGTCTTGTAGCATTCCTTCGCGATCCGTCTGTCCCCTTTGATTTCCTGCACTCCCCACTTGGTAGGGAACTTAAGATTGATGAATGACGAGGGGACAGCCTTCATGCTATGGATCCATGGCCTGCCTAAAATCACATTATAAGAAGAAGGGCAGTCAATGACATAAAATTTAGTTGGCATGTTAACTCCCTTGGCGAAGGTGGGCAGGGTCACTTCTCCCATGGTGTGCTTGGATTCTCCGCTGAATCCGACAAGGACGGTAGATTTGCGGATACGTCACGTTCATCGATCCCCATGTCCTCTAAAGCGCCTCTCATCAGGATGTTTGCTGAACTGCCATTGTCCACTAACACACGTTTTAGCAAGCAATTACTGACAGTTAGAGATATTACCAGACCGTCATGGTGTATGTCCCTGTCGTCCGAGATCGGCGTCATCGAAGGTGATTGGCATGGCTCCAGCTCGATGTCACGGGGGTGACGGAGTTCTTTAGGGACGGCGTCTTGATTCAGACCGTCTCGTGCATGCCGCTTAGCTGCAGAATATGTTAGTCCACAGATATCTGAACCACCACTAATGACATTATTACCTTGACGTGCGGTGGGGATGACGGCGGTTGACGTCGGTCGTCATTTTCGACACCGTCTGCTTACCTTTCTCCGTCAGCAAGTCTTTTAGGTATCCTTGCTTCAGCAGGTGGGATACTTCTCGCCTAGAGCGACGCATTCGTCAGTGTGATGCCCATGGTCTCCATGGAATTCGCACCATTTGGATTTGTCGCGATGGCCGTCGATTTTCATTCCTGAAAGGCCATTTAACAGCAGAACCTAAAGAATGTAAAGTATTAATAATACCTCCCATAGTGACGTTGAAACCATATTCGCTTAGCTTGGGGGGAAGACCGGGATCATATGACTGGCCCATCATGACGGACGCTATGGACCTGCTGCGGGAGCTCATAAGGCTTTTGACGCCAAGATGCTTGCTTGTTGGACGTTGCCTTCCGGCTGTCAGCATGGGCATAAGCCTTTCTGGACTGCATGTCTTCTTCCAGCCTATTGGGCCAACGCTTTGGCTTGAGCATCCTCGAACGTCGGACATGGATATTTGGTCAGCTCCTTTAGAGGTCTGATTCCTCATCCAGACCACGTCTGAACGCCTCGATGGCCGTCCTAGCATCGCAATTCGGGATAGACACTTTTTCCCTGTTAAACCTGTTCACAAATTCTTTAAGAGACTCGTCAGATTTTTGCACAATCCTATGTAAGTCGCTAGCTTGTTTTTCCATTTTGCGACTACTAGCAAATTGCATATTAAAAGCATTAACCAATTGAGCAAAGAAGAAATGGTCCCGTTATTAAGATTAATGAACCACTGCAAAGCTGGCCCAGTCAGCGTAGAGCCAAATCCCTTGCACATGCATGCTTCCCGCATATTCTTCGGGATTGAGATGGTAATCATTCTTTGCTTGTACTGAGCGACATGGTCGTTGGGATCTGTGGTGCCGTCGTACAGCTTCATGGATGGGACGGAGAACCTCTTGGGCACCTCGATCAAGCTATGGGATCTGCAAAAGGAGAATCAGCATAACTGTTAGGAGTAGCTTTTTCCATAGGCCTGGGGACACCAGGGATACGGGCGATCATGTCTTCTAATTGCTGGAGACGCTGCTGGATAGGATCATCAAGACGGCCTTGGGCGAACTCTTTCGAAGGGTCAGCACCGTCATTCTCGCCGTCATCGGCGTCTTCCTTTTCTGAATCATCAGCATCTCGAGATCAGCACGATTTCTGGGGTCTCGAACCCTTCGCCGTCCAGATTTTGCATCCTGGAGACGCCACGGACATTGCGAGGCTTGGGCCCCTTGGACGTCTTCTTGGCGGATTTCAAGCTCTGGATCTCCATGCATGACGCGACGTAGCTTTCCTTTAACGTCGCCATCTCCGCTTTGACGCGATTGAGTTCGTCAATGACTTCCTGGGTGGTAACCCATTGTCCTGCCATAGCAAATACGAAAAGATGGAAGAGTATGGAAAAATAAAAAAAAGATGGATTGTCAATAAGATAATCGTATGAAGATCTTGCTGTGGCCCCACGGTGGGCGCCAAATTGTTTATGCCGATTTTGTACCAAGTACTAAAAAGGTTTAGGTGCCAACAACAAAATCATACTGATATTAAATGACATGATAAATAAAATGAATTGCGTAAAGAATAAAATAATGAAGAAACAAGAAATTGTTGACGCGGAAAACCCAAAAGGGAAAAACCGCGGGTGATGCTCTGATCACCAATCCACTAATATGACGCTTGAAGTAGATGTTACAATGTAGCTGATTACAATGATGATGATGAATCAAGTATTTAGAGAGAAGATAATAGTGTGTGTTTCTAGAGAGAGACGATGGAAGTGAGATAAAGAACATAAGTCAAACTAGGTTACAAATTATGTTATATACTACTAAGAAAATATCTCCCCAGCTGCTTTAGAGTTGTTCCACAATTTAAGGGCCCTCAGCATAATCCCGTGCATATCTCAACCGCCAAGAATGACGCCAAGTAACGTCGCTTGACTCAGTCTTCCCACTCCTTTGCCAAACTGCCACGTTAATTAGAAATTCAAAATAATCAGGGAAGCCCGCCTATTCCAGAAAACTGAGGGCCCAACACCACCCACTGGCCTATAACTACCTCCACACACCAGTTTCGCCATCGAACCATAAAACCACAACAAAAATTCAGATTTTATTCCAATCAAAATAAGCTATAAATTCTCTAACATCCTCTGTTTCGATCCCCAAACAGCCACCATAACGACCATCATGTTCCCCCTTTAAACTACCACTGCACCCCTCCGGTGAGAGCTGCTGACACCACCACCAAACCACCGCCCAAAAGGAAACCCATCTACCTCGCTTTCTTCCCCCGTGAACTTTCTCCCTCGCTCCACTCTCTCTTCACTGAACCCCACGACACCCCTGTACGTTTTTCTACATGCCATTACTCTTGTCACATGCACCACCACAGTGTAGCCGAGTCAAGCCATTCCACCTTTCCTTCCCTCTCGCTACTTCCCCATCATTCTTGCCCACAACCAATCCTAAACCCACCGCCAAAGAAAAAGCCCAGAACACCTTACATCGTCATCACTACCATCAAAACACATCAGATTGAGGAGGAAGAGATGATTTGCTATGATGATAGCTGTTGGGTTTAGGGTTCGCAAGGTTGTTGGGTGGGGTTGAGGGGGCAGTTGGTGGGGTTCAGTGATCTGGAGGGGGAGGAGAGAGAAAAATGAGAGGAGGAGGAGAAAGAAACTATTTTTTTTTCTTTTAATGTTTAAATCATAATAAAAAAAAACTTCCCCAAAAAAAGGAACTTAAAAAAAATTAAAAAAAAAAAGCAAATCAACCATATTTTAACACCTAGCACATGTGACCTTCTAAACTGATCTCAAACAGGTTAAACTAAATAGAAGAAAATGGTCATACAAGCTTAACTCAATCAGGATTAATCAAAATCTTGACTTATTTTAAGAAGATCACGCAAAGGTTGACTTATTGAAAATAATTTTTCCTAATAATAACCCTATAAACATGATATTAGGTATGCAGAATAACCTGTAAATGTCAATGCTCTAAAGAATCTGCTCACCAAAATGGGTCAGCAGAGGATCAATAAGGCAAAGCTATGATCAACAATCACAAACAAAGCACGTAATCAACAAAGTTGAGTATTACATAGTATTACATAAACATTCCTAATATAACACTACACCAATAACTAACATGCAGCGATAAATAATAATATAATAGTATAACATTATGTAGATAACCTCTACTGATTTAAACTTTGAACATCTTTTTATTACTTTAATGGATAGTTATTGGACTTGAGTTGTCTTATCTAAACTTGCCTTCACCTAGGAAGACGAAATACAGGCACTACTCCGTATTCCAGAATGACCTACGATATCGAGGAACCTTTTGAAAAATAGGAATGGCGATCAATCCATTACCCAGAAAAGCCATGGCAAGCTCACCATGTACCCCAACTCATAAATGTCCAACTCTAGACGTGCACCAGTCTAAAGTCTATGACTTATCAAGTTACACTTTACGTTATTTACAATTTATTACTTACTATGACACACACAAGTAACACAAAAATATCAAATCAAACATTCACAACTGAGCTTCCACTAGTAGAATAAATGCTATTTGCTGCGCTGATATTGCTGCGGTTTTACCTATACGCAGCAATATAACACGCAAAAAGAAAAGAAAAAATAGAAATTGACAATATTGCTGCGATTTCCGCCCAAAACCGCAGCAATATTGTCTAATTGACACTTTTTAAAAATAATATGGGGTCCTGAACAGCAAATATTGCTGAGGTTTCCACGTAGGACCGCAGCAATATATTATAAAAGTATTTTTTTTTATTATATTGCTGCGGTCCTATGTGGCAACCGCAGCAATATTGCTGACATTAAAAAAAAAAGACGGGCCAGCGAAATTATAAAACACAAAAGTTAGGGTTTTTTCACTCACTTTCCATCTCTCTCTCAGCGCCTCTCTTTCAACCCTTTTCTCTCTCAACCCTCTCTTCTCTCTCTCAGCCTCTCAACCCTCTCATCTCCCTCTAAGTCTCACACGCACTTAATTTTTTTCTCACTCTGATGTATGTCTCTGCAATAATGAAGCCTCCGACGAAATTTTCTCACTCTCTTCCTCCTTCCCATCATCGTCGACTGTGAGAAGAAGCAACGTGTTCTCTTCATCTGCTCCATCGTTCATCTCCGGCGTTCGAATGTGCAACGCGTGGTCTGTTCATCTCCATCAACGTGGTCTGTTCAGCCCTTCGCTTCATCTGCTCGCAAGTTCTCTTATTTGTTGGAGTTCGAAAAGATTGTCGATTGGTGATTGTGTTCGATTTATTTTTATTTTTCCTTATTTTTCAGTTTCAGTTTTAATGGAAAGATAGATCTAGGGTTCTTATTTCGTTATTGTTCGACATTTTTAATTTTATGTATAGTTTAGCCCTTCGCTTCATCTGCTCGCAACATTTTTCAGTTTCGTTTCCAATCTTTTCTATTGTAATTATGGTACTTTATCTCATTTTTGTTTGTTCATTGTAATTATCTCATTTTTCTTTGTTAATTATAGTGTAATTTTTGTAATTTTTCTGGATCTATTTTGTTGTTTCAAGATCTGTAATTTGTTGTTTACCTTTTTCTCTATTTTTTTTCGTTTTTTTGTTTTTAGAATTTTCTGTTTTTTTTGGTTTTTATTTACCTTTTTTTCGTTGGTTTTTTTGTTTTTTTTTGTTTTTAGAATTTGTTGTTTACCTTTTTGTTGTTTTTATTAGTCATTTATTGGTATTTTTTTTCATTTTGCTTTTCTATTTTACATTAATTCTTTTGTAATATTGATGTAATTAGATTTTACATCTTTATATATTAATGAACATTTTATCTTCAGTTTGTCTGTACATTTAATGGATCGTGAATACATTAATTGTTTGGTTTTAATATTTCAAATTTAATTGGCAAATGCAAAAAAAAAAATTTTGTTTTTCTATACCAGGTCATATTGCTGCGGTTTTGACCAAAAACCGCAGCAATATACTTGATTTTTTCTGATAAAAAATGATAATATTGCTGCGGTTTTGTGCTAGAAACCGCAGCAATATGTTGAGATATTAATTGCTGCTGTTTAAAACCGCAGCAATATAATTAATACCTATTGTTGCCCCCTTAATTGCTGCGCGACCAAAACCGCAGCAATAGGGCACTTTTTAACCGCGGCAAATAACATTTATTCTACTAGTGTTCTTTTATCTTAGGATTTAATAAGTGATCAAACAACTTATAATCGAAGATTACTTTCTTTTAATCTCAATCTTTCTTATTTTGTTGAACCTAGCCAACAATCAATCTTACCTTTCAAAGGCATAACTTGTCAACTTACCAGATAAGGCCCACAGTCCTTATAAAGTAGTGAAAGTAATAATATCAGGGAACACATGAATAAACATGATTCAATCTCAATAATATATTAATTCCCCATGTGAATTAATAAATAAAATTCCCATCCACATGTTTGCATCAATAATTTCATACAAACATGACAATGTTTAGCTCATAATCAATCTCATAATTACCATGCTTGTACACATGCATAAAACATGTAAAATCCAATCATAGTAGAAATCACATACGAACTTATAAAGTTCCTATACATAATACCACAATTTTTCCTTCTTAAATCATGATACTATATCACATAACACATAGGCATGTACGTACCTTGTGTAAACCAGTTGATAGGCCACCTTTAATTCTTTAAAAGTCACCAATGCGCATACATACGACAACTTTAAAATAATTTAAATCCCCTTTAAAAATATTCAAAAGTTGTTTTTACTATTAAAACTTCAATTTCTTTTAATATCTAGCATAATATTAAAAATCCCTAAAACTCCATTATTAAAGTCCTTTTTAAAAATTCCAGCAACTTATAAAATTATAAAAATCTCTTTAAACATATGTAAACATGCTTAAATTCATAACTTAAAACAATCTCATAGTTTATAACATGCTACTATGAATTTATGATAATTAACATCCTAAAAATCCATTCTTTGATGATTAAAAACTCAATCTAAAAATAATAAACAAATCTGAAATTTTATTCTTTTAATACGTAATATATATGAATCAAGATTATGTATTAAAACAGTAAATCAAAGTCAAAAATCATGATTAGTATTAAAATAAAGCATAAAAACATGGTCTTTAATGGAAACTTGAGGAAGAAGAAAAGAAATTAACCAACAAATCCAAGAACCAAGAAGAACAATGAGGCACCGAAATCAATGAAGCACGCGATACAGTAGACGCACAAAAGGTTGATGATTTTGAAGGTGTAGTGACGTTTCTTGTCGAAGAAGAAACGTTACTTGAAGAAGAAGAAAACTTGAGAGAAAGAAGAAGCAAAAAAAAACGTGAGGAGAGAGAATATGAGATGGCCGAAAATTTTGAGTGTGAGGAGGGAGAAAAAAAATCTTGTGTGGTAATATAATTGGGTATTAAGAGGTATTTATAAAGAAACTTTTCCTTTTGGGCTTAGGAAAAGGAGATTGGACTCAAATAGAGTTTGATGATGAATAGGATAAATGACTTCGAAATCCTATCAATATAAATCCTTTTCCTAATCTACTTAGAATTTTGGGTTCCTCAAGCCCATTTAGACTTCTTTTCCAAATCAAATTTGTATTTCAAACCATGCCTAAATAAAATATTTTTAACTTCCTTAAATCCTTAAAATAATTTCTTTGACTTTTAAAATAGTCAACCTTTTTAAATAATTAAATCATGTAAAACTAAATTATGTTTAAATGTAAATAAATAAATACTAAAATATAAATATAAAATCCATAAAATTACGGGGGATTATAGTATTATCGCCACGTGATAACGTTAATGGCTTTCATACTAGCTACTAACTGAAATAACTAACTATTTATTGATATATACTTTATTATACAACAAAAAAATGGAAATTGAGAATATAAATAACAACTACTAGGCTAATTATGATTTTTCACTAGCTTCCCCCTTTGAAGTGTGCATCATATCAACCTGTAAATTCTGCTCATCAAAATTAGGTCATCAAAGGGACGAACCCATAAAAAAACAAATATAAAAGTATATCAGTAAAAATACTGAGTACATATATATGCGGAATATTAAAAACATCATTTAATAAATTAAAAACATTCAAAATGTTTAACTTTCATAAACCTTCCTTGTATACTTGTAATAAGTATATAATATTAAGTATATAACTTTATTAGAAACTCATTTTCCTTGCCTAGGTACCTTTCCTATATTGTACACACTCCCAAGTTTAGTATTTCTTAATAAGTCTATAACAAGGGGTTACTACCTTGTACACATGACTTATATAAAAACTCAAATAATTTGATCTTGATTAATTTATTCTATTGAAGTGGCTAGACCTCGAGATGAGGATTTCTATATATTCTTGTGGAATCATATCATTCGTTGTATTTGATCTCATTTCTTTGTGTATCCTAACTTTTTCCTAGGCCCTTTCAACATAGCGGGATTAGACATTCCTTAAATAAAGAACTAAGATTGATATGAAGGTTAAAAGGGTTTAAGGTTTGAATATTGGATGGGTTTATATCGGTCAATGTAAGGATTAAGGTTTAGGATTATATAGGTTTTAAGGTGTTACGAGGGATTGAAGGGTTTGAAATGAGGTGCACAACTTGTGTACTTCTTGAATTTTTTTGCCTTTGTGTAGGCGTGTTTTTATTTCGCCTACGCGGGATGAGCGTGTATTTGACTACCTCATTATAAGGGTTTTTATTGAAAACATTGTTTGGAGTCGCGAACAACTCTTTAAAGGAAGACTCATAAACCTAATTAGATATGGAAAATCGTAGGGATAACTTGGGAACTAATCTGATGTAGATTTTCCCGTCTTGCCTCCATAGATGGTCAATTAACCTAAGATTGAGTTTGGGGGATGAGGGTTTGTACACAGTCAGAAACCACATTCTCAAATTGCTGGCCTCTACTTAATATTGATTCATGTCAAATTTTGTGCACCACAAAATATTTTCATGCACCCTAAAAAGATTAGTCTAGGGTAGTTCACGAAACAAATAAAAAACTATATAAGCAATCAAATTACAGGGAACCTAACAGGTTGTTCAAATTAATCTGATTAATATTAGAACAGTTCTTTATTTTTTTAATTAACAAAAATAACATGCGGGAAAAGCATAAACAGGATAATCATATAACAAGCATGTATATGTACAAAAGCATGATTTTATATGAAAGATCTATATCAGGAAATAAACAGATAGTAACTTCAATATAAAAATAGAGAATTTATTCAGTTATTTCCAGCATTATACCGTGACTTGGGTCTACGAGATCGACAACCTTTGGGACGAGCAATCGTGAAGACTACAGGAAAACATGTGTTTGTGTTTTTAAGTATGAGTTTTGTAGGGAGGTTTTTGTAGAGAGGTTTCGTAAAATATGAAAGTCTTAGTGTAAATGTAATACCCCTCATGATTGCTTTAAAGGAATTTAGCAGGCTACTCATTCTAACAAGATGCATCTTTCTTCTAGGGAGCCTATTCCTTTTGTTACTCCACAAATAAACGTGCTTGGCTAGGAATAGTCCAGGGATGGGTTACCTCCTAGGAATTTTCTTGGGGGTGCGCATGAGTGAGGACAAAATGCACCGAAAGAACTTGTGTTGGTTATTGAGGACAATTGTTGGCCCTGGATGCGCATTGGTGACGATATACTTGACTCCGTATGGGTCAGGGTGTTACAGTAAAAGTATGTGGAAACTGTTCGGAAATCAAGACATCTATAAGGAAAAAAAATTGCGCATCACGCGTTGGTTGCGCCAGGTGCAGGCCTTCTGTGACGCACAATCACACGTCTCAGACACACATTGTTGCTTCTGACGCATTATGCCCAAAGATTCGTACACGTGGTATGCGCTTTAAAACAAATAAGAAAGAAAAGTTGCACGCGCGTAGCGCTGGGAGTGCGCCAAGCGCATCACTCTGTGTAACACATGATGCCAAGTGTTAGGTGCATATTGGTGCAACTGACACAAGTGGACAATGTTGCGCCTGACGCACCATGCACACCAGCCTGGCTTACTGACATGCTTTGCTAGCCTTTTTCAGAATACGTGTTTTAATGATTTTTTTATCTTTTAACATCGGAAATCCGATTTAAATTATCAAAATATCTTTGAAAATATTTATTTATTAAAATAAAATAATTAACTTTCATGAATAATTAATCAATCAGTCTTTTCAAATAATTGGGCTCAAAATAATTAATCAATTAGTTATTACTTATCAGATAATTAATTGGGCTTTAAAGTAGGACTTTAACACTTTTCGAAATTGTTGTTGGGATGACTTTTCGGACTGCTCTCCCCTTGGTTCAGACCAATTAAGATCGCAATTTGTTTCATTATCGGATCCTTAAATGGGGAGACACGATTATGAGTCTAAAGAAGCCCCCACTGTGACTGAGGTACAGGAAACCGAAAGTCAAAGTATACGGTGTCGAGACGGAGAACGATTCTAAACTCTATGTAGTGTAGAACTGATCTATATACGCCGGTCTCTACAAAGCAGAGTTAGTATGCAGGACATTAACTACAAGCAATATGATTTATGTACAGAAGATATTTGCAGATAGATGTAAATAACTCAAACAAAGCACATAACGTTGCAATAGTGCAAACTTAGACTTTCTAAGGATGCATGAGATGCTATGTAAGGATTTAGGTTATGCAAAGCTATGGAGATGACATGTCATGCAAGGTCAGGGTTATGCAAGACTAGGATGTATGCAATGTAATGCAAGGTTAGGAGATTTAGATTTGTGGAAACATAGAATGATCAAAATAGATAAAATGATTTTCGAAAATCATTTTTATAGTAAATATTCGAAATCCGTAAACAAGGTCCGCGGATTACAACTCTTCAGGAGTTTGATTTAATTTAGAGGAACCACCACATATATAGGAAGGCTCGCTTTGGGTAAGTTTGTCTTGAATTTGGCATGTATTTAATCTGGTAATTTAATGTAGTTAATATGTCTTGAGTGTTCAGAGTTTTAATTGGGGATTCTTCTTTGGGACGTTTATATGGGCAAAGTCGAATATCGCTAGAGACCAGCATGGAATTGTCGAAGAATCCTTCAAGGACAGGTAGAGTTTGGAATAAAAAAAAGGAAAGTTTGAATTTGTGATATACAGATGTAGGTGGGAAAAGGCTTTGACGAAGCTAGGTTCAAACTCGAGTATATGTCGGGATCAAGCAAAAGTATGCTCCTAAATTCTAGAAAGTTCAATCATTAGACCATGAGGAATTTGTTTTTATTTTAGCGTCGGACCACGAGATGAGGATACCTACCATTCATAGTTCTGGATCTGAATATATATATATATATATGTATATATATATATATATATATATATAATATATATAATATATATATATGTATATATATATATATATATATATATATGTATATATATATATATACACACATATATGTATATATATATATATATATATATACACACATATATGTATATACATATACTTTTTTTGTGTCCTAACTTTTGCCTAGGCCGTCCTTTTGGGTTTTCAACCTAGCGGGCTTGGACATACCTTGAAAAATGAGTTATGATTGATGAAATGTTGAAAAGTCAGAGGCTTGATGTTTTAGATTTTGATGAAGGTTTAATTGGTTGGATAAGTTAAGGATCATGGATTTAAAATACATTAGGCTTAAAGGGTTTCACAGAGTGAATAATTTGAATGAAGGGTAGAACTTGTGTGCAAGCCCCCTAGCTTGACTTTTTATTTCTTTACTTTTGGCTTTTTTTTTTCTTTTTGAGTGTTTTGTTTTTATTCCCGTGCGTTTTCTTTTGAATTTTCTTTTACTTATTTCACACTATTTTATTTTTTAACTTTATTAATTTTGCCTAGCATTAATTTTTTTGGGAAATTCTCATTGGTAACCCTTTACTATTGAAAATTATATTTGTTAATAGACCGGAATTAGACTTGGACTGGACTTGACATGGACTAGGGTTCACATAAAGATGCAAACGGGCTAGGTTTGACATGAACTAGATTATATGGGCCTACGATCCATTCTAATGCTAGTGGGCCTAATATGAATGCAAAATGGACTCTAATGCATATGGGCCTGAAAAGAATGCAAGTGAATTGGGTTTATTGGATGGGATTGAATGAAGGTGTTTGGATTAGGCTTAGAATCTTCAAAATCCATTGTTTAAATGAACCCCTTGTTTTTATCTTTTGTTAGGAAATTGGATTAATTTTGGAAAATATATATTTTTTTAATATGTGGTAGGTGACAAGTAAATATTTTTGAAAAAGGTGTAATAGAGGAGGGTGTAGGATTGATTTTCGAGAATGTAAGTTTCGAAATTGGTTAAATATGATTGGGTTGGATTGATAGGGAAGATTAGATATTGATACAAGGCAGAAGTGCACTTGCATGATGACTCTAACTCTATAATGACCAATTTTTCTACATACACTTTTTAAGACATACTCGACCTTGCATGAAACGACTAATTTTTTTTGCCTTGAATTAGGTGAGACCCTTATAATGACCATGTTTTTTACGCGAATGTAGACGAACCGAAATAAAATCGACCACCACGACGAGTGATGCACAGACTGCGTGCCACGCAACGTTTCTTCATGCGGCACACAACCCTGCGTCTGGCATGGGAGTGGTGCACCAAGCGCAACCTAATGTACTTGGGGTACATGCTTCCGACATGTTTTTGGGGATTTAGGTGAGGTTTGGCCAATTGACAATCTTTTGTTTTTTTTATACGTGATTTTTAGGTACGGTGCAAAACGACGACAATTTGACAATTTAATAACAGGCAAATTTGCAATCACAAGAAAATGTAAGGTAACATAGATGCAAAAAGTTCCAACCTAAAGTCCGATTCTATGTTTGAAACTATCGTGAGGTTTAGGTTAATTCTAAAAGGGTTCATGACTAAGAGATTGATCCTACACTTTGTACCTTTGCTTAAAAGGTGCCCATGTGTAAGATGCACTCCAGTTCTCAAATTAGGAACACTAGGGGAAAAAAAAGGAAGAGCTGCGGAGGAAGGGCTGCGCTTTTGATAAAAGCACAGCCCTACTAGTGAAGGGCTGCGCTTTTGTACAAAAGCGCAGCCCTACATAACAGAAGGGTTGCGCTTGTAGAAAAAGCGCAGCCCTTCTTACTTCAGAAGGGCTGCACTTTTTTACAAGCACAGCCCTTCTGACTAAGTAGGGCTGCGCTTTTGAAGAAAAGTGCAACCATTCTTAAAAAAATTTGAAATAAAAAATCGCAGGCTTTCAAATATTGAGCGGGCTTCAAATATATTATCCCTCCTTCTCTCTCCTCTCTCACGTCCCTCATCCATTTTCCTCCTTCTCTCTCCTCTCTCACGACCCTCCTCCCTTTCCTCCTTCTCTCTCATCCTCTATTCTCTCTCAAAAACTCCTGCGACAAAAACCCTGAAATGATTTGCACTAATCATGCCGACGGAGTCCGATTGCCTATTGTGATACCTTTTCGGAAGCGAAACGGGCCAACGAGTCAAACACATCGCTACGTCGTGACGTTTAGGCTTTTTAAGCCATCCGAGTTCGTTTAAGGCTCCAAATAAGCATTTTAAGTTTTTCCGATTTTTTTTTATGTATTAGGGTTTTGTTTTATGTATATAAACATTATTAGGTTAATGTTCTTGTATACTTATCTTCGTTTTGTTTAATGTTCTTGTATTTTCATCTTTGTTTTGATTAATGTTCTTGTATTTTCAGATCTATAATTTCTTCTCTTCTGTATATTAGTTTTTGTTCCTTTTTTTCATTTTCGTTTCGTTCTTTTTTTTTTGTTTTGGGTTTAGTATTTTCATTTTCGTTTCGTTTCTCTTCTCTTCTGTATAATTTCAGAAAATGTGAGATTATGAGTAAAAAAATGTCAAAAAAAAAAAATTATTTTTTTTTTGGTAGGAAGGGCTGCGCTTTTTAGATTAAAGCGCAGCCCTTCAAGCTTAGAAGGGCTGTGCTTTTTAGGAAAAAGCGCAACCCTTCTAAGCTTGAAGAGCTGCGCTTTTACCTAAAAAGCGCAACCCTTCGTTGTGAAGGGCTGCGCTTTTCTAGCGCAGCCCTACTTAAAAAGTGAAGGGCTGCTGTCAGAAAGCGCAGCACTACAGGCCTTTTTCAGCGCATCCCTTCTTCATTTTTCCACTAGTGGAACAAGAGAAGAATGCCATGATTAGGTAGTTTTGCTTATGATTAAGATCCAACACTATCACTCAGGAAGCTTTTTTTGAAAGGACAAAGCGTAAAACCCCCTTGGGTGACCTCACACATAGAACATGCGCTAATAAGGCAAGGTATATTGTACTTATGATGACTTAAACAATAACCATGTCTATGCAAAACCGTGAATCGTATTTTTTGAGTTTCACCCACTCAATTAAAAAAATTAATTCTTTTAAAAATCCTCTTCAGTTGATTTGCCAAATTGTAGGCGTGTTTTTATTTTGCCAACGCGGGATGAGCGCATATTTGACTACCTCATTATAAGGGTTTCATTGAAAACGTTTTTAAAGGAAGACTCATAAATCTAATTGTATATGGGAAATCGCAGGGACAACTTAGGGACTTATCAAATGTATATTTCCATGTCTTGACTCCATAGATGGTCAATTAATGACTGAAAGATTGAGTTCAGGGGTGAAGGTACGAACATGGTTAGGAACCACATTCGCACATTGCTGGCCTCTACTTAATATCAATTCGTATCAAGTTTTATGCAATAGAATAACCACAAAAGATTTTCATGCACCCTAAAAATATTGGTTTAGGTTGGTTTAGAAAACAATAAAATACTATTTTTTATTGATATTTTATTAAGAAATCAAATTTATCTAACTAATATTAGAATAATTATTTAGGTCTTTAGTTAGCAAAAATAACATGTGGGTGATAAAAGCATAAACAGGACAATCATATAACATGCATGTATATGTATAATAAATGAATTAAAAGAGAAAAATGATAGGAATTGACAAAGGCACAATTTTATATTAAAGATCTATATCACGAAAGAAACAGTTAGTAACTTCAATATAAAAATAGAGAATTTATCCAAGGACCCTCAGTCTTATACCGTGGCTTAGTCTGCGATATTGACAACCTTTAGGATGAGCAATCGTGAACTTAACTTCTATTCGTCGCCCCCAAAATACTTAAAATCGCCCCAACCCTCATATGAATGGACTATTATGTCCTTAGCTCCTTTTTTACCATCTTAGTTTACTTTAGCATTTGAACTTTAACTTCATTTCAAATCTTCACTTCAACTCACACTTCTCTCTAAAATTACCACCGCTCATCGCCAACATCTCGACCTCCAACCAACTGCAGCACGAACGCCATTACCATCGGCAACAACGTTGTCTTCTTCGGAAGAGGTAAATTTTATTTTTAACTGTATTGAAATATCTTGGCCAGAATGTTGTTCCCATTGATGCAACGCCTAAGCAAGACGTTGCATCCATGGGAACAACGTTCAGCCAGAACATTCGCCCCATGGATGCAACGTCGAGGCCAGACGTTGCATCCATGGTTGTAACGTCCTGCCAGAACGTTAGCCCCATGGTTGCAACATCCTGGCCAGACGTTGCATCCATGGGGCGAACGTTCTTGCCAAACGTTAGCCCTGTTATTTTTGCGTAAACTTGATTTCTTAGTTTAAAATTTATTTTATATTATGGTGATGTTAAATTTAATTAGTTATTAAATATTTTATAAAAAAATTAAAATAAGATTAATTTGGTTAAAATAATGTGTGAATATTCTGATTTTTGTAATTGGTGATAATTTTTTTCAGGAGCGTGTTGGTGATGGGGTTAATTATAACCAATATTTCGGCAATTGCCCTTAATTTGATACTCGTCATGCTGCTGTCAAGTGGTGTAGGAACATTGTCGTTGAGTTAGGTTTTTTCTTGACGATTACTAGTCACAAAACGAAGTATCAACTTCTAGATTGTGATCGTGGCAAGAAGAAGGAACTTCGTAATTTCAATTAAGCAATCAGGAGAAAAACGAAGACAAAAGCATGTGGCTGTGAATTTTGGTTGTAACTTGTCCTAAAGAACAACTATGTGTATTGGGTATTCGAGACTAGGATAGAACATGGGTTTCATAATCACCCAATGATGTTATACCCAGAGGGTCATCGACAGATCATCGGTCTCAGTCCCGGTGCGAAGAAGTTAGTTGGAGAACTAACTGCTGCAGCCCATGTGAAACCACGACATGTCATGAAAGTCGTTGAAGGTGCATTTTTGTCTTTGAAGCCTGAGGCACATCTACAATTGTAGAGATGTATTAAGAAGGGTGAGATCAGAAGGCAGAAATGCAGCTCAACAGTTTCTTCATCAAGCGGTTCAAACCAAGTATCTATTTTGGCTTCATTTGAACGAGGTGGGTAAGGTGACACATACATTCATTGCACACCTGACGTCCACGAATTTAGTTCGTACGCATCCGCACGTGATCCACATCGATGCAACGTACAAGACAAACAAGTACTTGTATCCTTTGGTGGAGATTGTTGGTGTCACACCAACCAACAAGAATTTTCTTGTTGCATGGGCTTTGTTGCAGCATGAGGATGCTGAGAGCTATTGCTGGATGTTGGAGACACTGAAAAACCTTATTGGCAATGTGGCTGCAAATGCCATTATTACTGATCGAGAACTAGCTTTGCGTAAATATATCTCGAGGTTTTTCTGACATCTGCTCAGCTACTTTGCACGTGGCATATTAACCATGACGTGGAGGCATGGGTATCAAAGAAGCGTGGTGGGAAAAAGAAGATCGGGGTTCAGTTTGGACGAGCATGCTGGGCTAGAGTTATGAGATCCAAAATCGAGGCTGAATATGAAATAAAAAATGTAGCCAATATGATAAAGGAGTGCGGTTCACTTGCGAAAACCACATCCATTGATTTTTGTATCTACATCCACGGGACTTGGCTTGTGCACAAGGAGAAGTTTGTGTAATGTTGGACCTACCGAGTACGACACTTTGGCAACACAAACAACAACAGAGTCGAGAGTTCTCATTCGACTTTGAAAGCTAGGATTGCTACTCCAATCGAAGCAATTGACACATTGTTTATGCAAGTTGATGCTTTTGTTGCTGGGCAGTTGACAGTGATCAGAAACTCCTTGGAAGCCTCCCGCCATACTCATGGGACTGAGGTAAACTTACCACCATATAGCACCTTGAATGGTGTTTGTTCTCAGTATTGTTTAGAGTTTATTCAAAAAGAGCTTGGTAGAGTTGCTGAGTTGGACTGGGACTAGAGTAGATGCAGATGTGTTGTTAAGACTACGCATGGTATTCCATGTGCTTGCCATAACTTTTTCTCCTTGCAAGCAGAGCAACTCCTATACTGTCAGGAGCTTGATCCATTTTGGTACAGACTAGCCATTTGTGATGGGACATATTCGACTAAGATACTATCTGTGTGCGATCAGGGCCGTCAGTTCTTCCTGTCTTTAGTGACCGAGGTACAGGCTAGGGATCCCGCGGTCATTAACTCTGTTTCTCGGGTGCTCCATTCAGAACTCTACCCCGAACGTTGTTCATTTGAGGAGCCTTAAGTTAATGTCACGAGTAAAGGTCGGGGAAAGTTGAACAAGGGCATGCGACGGGGAAAAGTGGGTGGGAGCACGTTATGGGCAAGTCTTCGAAGGATTGTGGCAAATATTCTGGGTCGGCCACTGGTAATTCTCATTTTATTTATATACTTCATTGTTTGTTTTGTATAATTGGACACTTTTAATCAAAATGATTTATAATAACTTTACAGGGTGGAGATTTGATATGTAATATTTTCCATACCTTCATAGACTTCCACTAGCCATCCAAGAGCACATTGAAGGTTGGATTGATGTAGTTGCCGATGGTAATTGTGGTTTTCGATGCGTAACAGATGCTTTTTGTTCGGGTAAGAAAATTGGGACATTGTACGCCGATGAATAGTGAGTGAATGGCATCAAAATGGTCCTCTGTTTCATTGGGTATATGGTCAGGATCTAAAGGAGGCAAATAAACATATTACATGGGAAGGTGCAGGTTGTGGGGAGGAACATTACATGGAGATCATTGCCGACTTGTACCCCATTGTGCACCACTATAGATGCACAATCTTTTTTTTTCGCTCTTAATGGTCGTATGAATATGTCGGCTACAATTTTTCCACATGATGTTGGGGGCATGAATGCTCTACCACAAAGGGAATTAGCCATAGGTCATCTTGGGAATTACAAGATTCGACTTCAACTTAGTCGAGGACATCCGATCCCTTAGATTCCTCGACAATGGTTTGGAGGTGCTTCTAAAAGTGTTCTTTTTTGGGCAAAACATTATTCAAAGCGAAGCAAAAATTGGGATTCATCGACCTGTACAACTCCAACAACTACCTCAACAACCCGAACAACTATTTTAACTACTTCTTAGTTTTACGTCGTGCTAATTGTAATAATTGTGTTTATTTATGAATTAGTTATGTAAATTTACGAATTAGTTGTGTTAATTTATGAACTAATTGTGTTTGTTTATGATTTAGTTGTGTTAATTTATGAAATGAATCGCACTAATACTACTTAAGTAAAGTGAATAAAAAGAATAAGGAATAAATAAAAGAATCGCAATAAAACAATTTCATTTAAGGAGGAAGCAATAACACAATTTAAATTAAGAGCAGAATGAGAAAAAAACAAACAAAGGCCTCTAGGATGGTCCAAAACACACAAAGACATGGAAAAAAACACAAAATAAACTTCAGCCCAAATTCTATCACCCTGTTTTTTTGAAAAAAAAAAACGAAATTCATCATGGGCTAATGTCTGGCCTCGACGTGGGATCCATGAGCCTAACGCCTGGTTCAGACGTTTGGCTCATGGATCCCACGTCCAAGCCAGACGTTGGATCTATGTCTGAGCCAGTTGTTAGATCCATGGGTACAGCCCATGATAAATTTCGCTTTTTTTTTTATTATAACAACTTTTTTTTGGGGCTTAGTCCAAATCTTCTGCTTTTCCTTTATGTATTTTCGGTCAATTTTCTTTAATGAGTTTGTTTTGTATTTTGGACCATTCGCTTTTAATGAGTTTTTTTTTTTTTGTGTTTTGGGCCTTTCTCTTCTAATGAGCTTCCCTTTTGTATTTTAGGACCATTTCAAAATTTACGACCTTTTTGATGAGTTCACAAGCATATGTAATTACTCATGAATTACCAAACATATATAAACATTAACTCAAATAAATAGAACCATTATGAATAGTTAAAAGTATTATGAACTAAAAAACATACATAAACATCGAGTTCAAATAAAATCTGCTAGTAATAGCATAAAGTGTTTAAACATAAATAAAATCTGCTACTTGTTCTCTTCATTTATATTGTGTAATACTTTGCTTCAATCCTCAAGGAGCTTCTCCACATTCTGACATGTTTTTGTTAGCCATTTATTGTCGTCCCTATGTTGCATCATTGGACGAGTTGCATGTATCCACCTATTCATCCACTTAAAAACATAAAAAATAGTGGATCGTCAATATATTTAATTTCTGTACCTTGATCCAAATTCCGAAACCATTAAAATATATTTACCTGCTCGGTCGCCATACAATTTGGTATGGATCGAGCACCACTACCTCCATTCAATAGATATAGATGTGAATGTCGTTCATACCAAGACAAGTACTAGTGAAGCAAGCCGACGGTTCTGAACCCTTCTCAAACACCTTTATGTATAGATAATTACCTGTTGACACAAACGAATATTTATTTAATAACAATAATAATAAAAAAATATTAATATTATATTAGTATAATTACCTGTCGGGAACGAGAACCACCCCGACTCACAATGAACAGCAGAAGATTGCACAACATAATTCCCTTGTTAGGCCTAGATGTAGACTTTGGAGCAATAATAGGAACATCTACAATCTGCATACGGCCTAACTGCCGCAAACATCGATCAGGCATATATGGCTTGATAACTCCCTGATACTGAATGGTGCCCTTGTATAATGTTCTCCAGATGGTGGTCGGATCAAAATCATGACCATAAGGCAACCAATCCACCTGCAATTTTTACAAATATCAAGAACCTTATTTAATGAAATGCAAGTATACAAAAAACTCATAATAAAAGTACATAAGAATTAACTTACATCCTTTGTTGTCAATGTGTCTAGCTGTCTCCTGATAGAATAAAGACGATCATGAGACCTCTTCTCCTGGTACACAGTCCAACTCTACGCTCGTGGACCTCCCCCACCACTAATGTGATGTGCGCGTGGCGTGAAGCATGGAAAGTACTCATAAATCCATGTCTGGGGTAAAGTTAAACAACCGTTGATTCCGACTGTGGAGGTCCGACTGGCCTCACCTAATTGACGATATAAGTACGCAAGTGTAGCCAACCCCCATGAGAACGTGTGAATGGTATCTGGAGACCTGGCCTCAACAAGGTTAAATGGTCTCAACCTCAATCTACTCTTATCTGTGAACAAACAACACCCTAAAATCAACCATATAATACCCGTCAACTGTCTCTCCAATGGAGCAGGTGGCTCTACATCTCACAGCATTTCAGCAACCCCTTGTGCAACAATAGCACCATTTTCCCAAAATGGACTCCCGAGGTCTGTAACTGTCCTACCGATCGAGTCAGCAACCAAACCCCTAAGAGCACCAGATGAAGTGGTGTCACGAACCGTGTACCCCTCAACTGGAATATGCAATATATGCCACACATCATGCATCATGATCGTCATCTCCCCAAACGATAGGTGAAAGAACTCATATCAGGTTGCCATCGGTCGATAAATACTGAAATCAAGGGCGCATCAATGTGTGTGAACATAGTAAAAGGGATATGGTACAGAGACGTCCTACGAAGTTGAGCCTGTATTGATGAAGGCAACACCCTAACCCACGTCCTCAAACGTGCATAAAACCTCTCTCGGGCCTGACACTTCAGGGGAATTCTATTCCCCCCCCCCCCCCCCCCAATCTCCATAACTAAATGTCCACCAAAACTAGGGATAACAGACCCAACCATATCCTCCTGCAACTGGACTCGTGACCTTCCAGCTAAGGTCATCGACATCTTTCCCCTTTCCATTTCAACTCTCAACAGTCGATGAACTCCTCGCCCCGAAGTCCACCCCTACCCTTACGAACATTCTAACGATCATCAATTATAGGGTATGCATCTCTGTCAAACTCCCGCACAACTGCATCGTGAACATCATATCGTAAAGAACATCATAATCCACCTGACGTGTACCCGGGTCCCCCTATCCATCTCTTGATGCTCCATTGCATCGTACGACCCACTAACCCTCTCATTCTTGTAACTGAAGCTGACGTCACGGACCACTCGAGTTCATCCGTGTCCTCCTAACTGAAGCGGAAACACCACGTGAGTGCGGATGACGCGACCCTGAATCGCGGCCCTGAATCATCGTAGTGCACACCGCGAAACCCGGGAAGTGTCTTCCCAGCAAATAGTCGAACCCAGATGGATATTTCATCAACAAATACGAAAAAAAATAATAATAAATCCATACATTAAGTCATTCACCATTAACCATCCTACAACAATAAATCAATTCTATAAAATAATAATAATAATAATAATAATAACAACAACAACAACAACAACAACAACAACAACAACAGTAACAACAGCAACAGCAGCAGCAACAACAACAACAACAACAACAACAACAACAACAACAACAACAACAATAACAAAAACATCAACAACAACAACAGCAGCAACAACAACAGCAACAACAATAACAACAACAACAACAACAACAACAACAACAACAACAACAACAATAACAACAGCAACAATAACAACAACAGCAACAACAACAGCAACAACAACAGCAACAACAACAGCAACAGCAACAACAAGAACAAGAACAACAACAACAACAACAGTAGCAACAACAACAACAACAACATTCGCCCCATGGAAGGTACGAACCAGCAAAACGTTCCTTCCATGGAGCGAATGTCGTGGCCTAATGTTCGAATTTTTTTAAAAAAAAATTACCTGAGAAAAGGTCGCCGGTTCTGCCGTCTCTATCTACTCTACTACCGCTATCTCCGCTGCCGCTGCCGCACCCCCTCCTCTTCAGCTTCTTGCTGGTATCTTACCTCTATCGCCCTTAAGGTTTCCTTCTCCGTTGTAGACCGGAGGACAAGTTTTTTCTTTTTCCTTGCATTTTCTTTTGGTGGAATGCCTGACATTTTTTGATATTAGATGGTGGTTGTGGTTCTTGGGTGAATAAAGACTGAAGATGAGAGAGAAGATGAGCGAATGAAAAAGGAAGATGAGAGAGAAGATGGGAGGAGTTAAAAGTTGAAAGAGGAGATGAGAGAGAAGATGGTAAAACTAAGGGTATAATGTGTACATTCATGTGAAGGTTAGGGTGATTTTAAGTATATTGGGGGCAATTTTTTACATTCCCCATCGTGAAGCCTAAGGAAAATATTTGTGTATGATGTCCAAAAATATGTGTTTGTGTTTGTAAGTATGACTTTGTAGGGAGGTTTTTGTAGAGAGGTTTCGTAAAATATGAAAAGTCGTAGTGTAAAAGTATGTGGAAAACCACACAGGTTGTGCAAGACGCAGGCCTTGTGTGACGCATAATCACACTTGTCTGATGCACATTGGTGCGTCTGACTCATTAATGCCCAATCAGATTCATAAACGTCGTACGCGCTTTGAAAAGGATAAGAAAGAAAATTGCGTGTCGAACAGAGGAGTACGCCAAGCACGCCACTCTATGTGCCACATAATGCCAAGTGTTGGGATAAGATTGGTGCACCTGACAAAGGTGGAAAATGTTGCAACTGATGCACAATGGTAGACCAGCCTGGTTTACTGACACTCTTTGCCAGCTTTTTTAAGAAGACGCGTTTTAATGATTTTCTTTTATCTTTTGACTCTAGAAATCCAATTTTAATTATGAAAATGTCTTTGAAAAAATTTATTTATTAAAATAATATAATCAACTATCATGAATATTTAGTTATTAGGTTTTTTCAAAGAATTAGGCTCAAAATGCAATTAATTATCAGGAATAGTTAATTGGGTTTCAAATAGGTCTTTAACACTTTTCGAAATAGGTTTTAGGATGGATTTTCGTACTGCTCTCCCCTTAGGTCTTACCAATTATGACTATGGTATATTTCATCATGGGAGACACAATTATGTGTCTACACTTTGGCTCTTTCTTTTCATATCGATTATGACTTTTTGATTGCTTTTCTTTTTGATAGCTTGTAGTTGGTATTATAGTGGTTTTTGAGTTAATTCAGGCTACTTTGTCAGCTATTTTCTTAAATTGTGTAATTTTCCTCCTTTTGCACTTTATTTGGGTGCTTTATTTTGCTTCATAGCTTAGGATGCATGCTTGAAAGAGACTTTCACAACCCTAGATATCAAGATCAAATAAGAAGGTCAAGGAAGCATAAACGAGTTCATGGGACAAATACAAGAATTTTTGGAAGGGTTTGGGCACAAGAGTTAACTTTCAAATGTGCATAACTTTTATCACGCAAGAAGTTTTAAAAACGAACTCATGAAACTGAAAAAGTGACTTGAACCTCGGGTCAACTGACTCGCCCGGGTGAACCTCAACCTGAGCGTTCGTGTCACTCCAACTCGCCTGGGTCGTTGGTTTTTTTTTTTCATAAAAGCAACTTCTCTTTATTCTCTTGTGTTCGGGGGTTTTATTGTAAATTTACTTATATTATTTTACGATTATATAAGATAAACTCCTCTCATTTAGAAAAATCTAAATACACTTTATTTTAACAAAGGAGAATTTCAAGTTCTTAGATACCTAGGAGATTTAAACTCTCATCTTTAGAGAGAGAAGTGAGAGAAACGTGTTGAAATCTTGGAATTTGAATAATCTAAGAGGGAAACTTGAAGATTTAGAGACTCCTTGCAACTTTGATGACAATTTCATACTCTCTATCATATGTTGTTTCTTTATTTTCTTATTCTGATGTCATTCTCACTCTATCTACATTTTCATACTAGATTAGTGTTTTAATTCATGTTAATAGCTCTTAATGTCATTTAGTTTATAATTTATTACGATTTGTCATTCGCTATTTTGTTGGAAAGGGTTTGAAGCCATTAATGAGTTTATGAACATCTAAATCCAACATTGCATGACTCCGGATACTTTTGGTTAATTGATTTGGCATTATTTTTGTGAATGTTTGTGTGATTGGCCATCAAGAGAGCATAAATTAGGTAGCATTAGTGAAGGATCGAGAAATGAAGTTAAGGGTTGCCTCAAATCGATTATTAGGCTTGAAGGACCATGAGAATAGGGATTACCTAACCTAGGGGACTTAGTTTGCTTGTTTATGTTCATCATGTTTATGAATATGCTTGGTTGAATGCCTTAGCCATGAGAATATGTCTTCAGTAAGATACTAGCCCATTCTAGCTAGCTTGAGAAAGTAGCTAGAGTACCACTGGATGAATAATTACCCTCAATTGATCCCCATTGTTGATTCTAATTGTGATTGATTGATTTGTGAATGAGTTGATTGGTGGATGCTCTTTCCCGAAGTCATTTTTCTTATTATATTTTCATCTATGAATCTCCAAAAAAGATAGGTCTAGCCTTGCTTATTATAATTCAATAGTTATTGGTGTTTTCCTTATCTCTTAGTTATTTCTGATATGTTTACAACGAGCGCTGCAATCGCTTAATTTGTTGCTCTTGCTTTTGCTTTTTCTTTATTTTGCTTTTGTTGTTGGCACTTTGAACTTTTTCATTCACTTTTCTTTTGCTTGACATTAATTTTTTTTTTGTTTTTGCAATGACGCTTGCACACAAGTTTTTGTAATTCTTAGTATTCGAAGTTTTGAAAGCTATTATTTGGAGCATTGAAGGGTTATTTGGCATAAGGATCATGGAGGCGATGATGGCTTAAGAAATTTTCTTTTCGAGTTGCATGAGGATGGCTTATGTATGTAATGGCTCTTTCTTTTTAAGATGTTGGAGGGAAAAAAGGGAGAGACTCCCAATCCAAAGTATGTCCTTTCATTTTCTTATTTTTTTATTTGTATATTTATCATGATCATTGGAAGACAATTTAATTTGGGTGGCATCATTGAATTTGAAGCATGTGATGGTGAAAGGCCAATGACACTAAAAAAAATGATGATATTTATGAAAATGGAAAGGTTATATGTAATAAGTTAAAACCTAGAGCGAGTGCATATAGGCACGTTTATATTTCGCCTACGCGGTGTGATCGTGTATTTGACAACATCACTGTAAATGTTTTGTATTGAAAATGTTTTGAAGTCACCAATAAGTGTTTAAAGGGAGACTCATTAACATAATTGGATATTGGGAAACCTGGGGACTTAACCAATGTAGATTTTCCCGTTCTGGCTCCACAGATGGTCAATGAACTATAGATTGAGTTCGATGGTAAGGGTACGAACAAGGTCTGAAACCATGTCGCCTATTTCTGACCTCTACTTAATACTGAATCTACTTAGAGAGGAAAGAAACCGTATAGGCTTTCAATCATTAGGCAAAGTGACCCTTGACCATGCGAGAGCGGATAGGTGATCTTTTGAGGGAGGTAATGTTCAAGAGAAATTACATGTGCTCTAGATAATTTGACTTATTAGGTGGTTGTTACTCGTCCCTGAGTTCCCGAATTGTATGCATAGTGATCCATAATTTTAGTACTTTATTAATTGATTTATACCTTCGTGTTTAGTTCTACTATTTGCTTAGTTTAGTAATACAACAATCTTCATCTTATTTTGTTAGTATAAATTAGAGTTTCGATATAATATTATAACTTTCTCCATGTGGATTCGATCCTGACTTCCTTGACTACTAGTTAGTGGACCTTAGGTTATTTTTTATTAGGTGATACGACTTTAGCTTGTCACATAACCAATTTCTAGACGATAATCACTATGTGGTCACCCTTAATGAAACTGTGTATGGTTTTGAAAAATTATCTTTTACGCTACCGAAGCCAGAAGTTGATCTACATCTACTAAGCCATGCAGTTGGCAATTATATTCTATGGTCGCGTGCATTGGTGCGATTAAAAGATGAGGTACAATGATTAACATACATATATATGCTTCCTTTGTTTTCTATTTCTTGTGATAATTAGTAATATCTTTACTTTTAACTAATTACTAGGTTTCGGAGAAGGTCGGTTCACATGACAAGAAGGCAAAGAAGGCATGTTCACCTGATAGAAGGCAAGTTTTACGTGATGGAGGTGAACGAAACGTTTCGAAGGCAAATGTTTCATGTGTAAAGAATCCACTTATTTTTGAGCCAAAGGTGTTGCGTGGCCTTACTATTCCATGCTTTTGGTTACATGAGTGCGCTAGCGATTTACCCGATGATAGTGCAATATAGGTTCCTTTGGGGGTTCAATAATTCCACTCCTATGAGGAGTCATCGACATTCATTTATAAGGTCGATATCAAAGAATTCTTATGTGGGGTAGAGTTGAGTGTTTCCATGATACAAACTTTCATGAGGTAATACATAATAAGTATATATGTTTAATTATTTTTCAATTCAACTTCCATAATAAGTAAGTTTACTTTTAATCAATATCATCTCTCAGGTTATTATACAATGAATTGATTGGAACATCAAGTGAGTCAATAATGTTTGGTTAGTTATGCCCAAACATACTACGAGATGACAATTGCTTAAAAAACAAAGTCGAAGTGAAAGATTACATCGATATGAGTTTCAAAGAATCATCTCGTTTAGGAGTTCATCAGACCATCCTTGTCCCATATATTGAAAAGTATGTTTGTTAAACCCGGTTTACTTCTATTAGTAGATAATTAAGTTCACCTATTAATTGTTCTATTATTAATAATTATATTTCATTGTCGTTGTAGCTTTCATTCTTTGCGTTTGTCAAGTAAAATAGCATATATGATGTATTGATGTAGTTTGATGAAGCAAAATAGTGGATGAAGACTTCGAGTACCAAAAGCTCATGTTTGGATATAAGTCGAGGTAATATATATATATATATATATATATATATATATATATATATATATATATATATATATATATATATATATATAATCTTATATGATGTACTATGATAGAGCAAAATAGTGGACGAAGACTTCGAGTACCAAAAGTTCGTTTCTTCTTCAAGTAACGTTTCTTGTTGAACAAGAAACGTCACAAATCCTCCTCAAGCACCGAAAATTCTGCCGCCGGTTTCCTCCCTGCTGCTGCTGCTGTCCGGCGCCCCTTCCTTCCATTATTGTTGGTTGTTTTCTTTCTTCCTTCCTAAGATTCCATTAAAAGACTAGTTTTTACGTTATTTTATTATTATTTAGCATGTTTGTGAATTAAATTACTGTTTTATTTATGTAAACAATTTCGGTTGTCATGATTATTATTATTATTATAAATTTCAGATTTTGTATGTTAAGTTTATTTTTAGTTTTAATCATGAAAACAATAGTTTCTAGGGTTTTTAATTGTTAGAAACTAAATATATATTATAAATCGTGAAATTTATGTAGTATGTAATTTTAAATACGTTTTATATGTTTTGAGGATGGTTATTAAATTTTATAAGTGCTGTAATTTCATAAAAGAATGATTTATGGTATTTTTAAGGATTTTTAATTGCTAGAATAGTTATACTATACTAGGAATTAACAATAACATAAGTATGGTACTTAAAAACAATAGTAGAGTCAGTATTGCATTGACATTACAGGTTCGCAGATGCATCTCATTGGGAATCTGGAATGGAGATACTACTTATATACCTAGCATAGTTTAAGTTGTTTTCGTAGGAACATGTTATTTCAGATACTAATTATTTAAGTTGGTTTGTTTTAGTTTCAGACATTTGTCATTTATTTAATAAGTTTTAATAAAGTTGGTTTTTAGTAAGTTGTTTTCTGCTGCAAAATTCTGAGTAAACCGATACATTATCACACGGGCGATAATGCCTGGGTAATTCTCTAAGGTTTATTATAAAAGTATTTTCAAGAAAGAGAGAATTATCGGGGTGTTACAAAGTGATATCTGGGAGCTTTAGGTTAGTTTAAGACTTATAGGCGCCTAACTAGCTAGCTAGCTAGCTTACTAAGTGATGTAGCTTATTAGTATTTGAAGGAAACCTTAGAATTGCTCCTACGTATTCATTTCGAAAACTTAGACGTAGAGTACATTTTTTTAAACCATAATTTTTTTTTATACCGAAATATTTCGGAAATCTTGAGGTTCGAGAAATTTTTTTTTCGGAAAAATACATAAGTTCGAAATTTTTTTTCGAATTATAGGTCCGAATATTTTTTTTATTGTCCGAAACTTTTATTTTTTCGAAAATTCAGAGGTTCGAATTTTATTTACAAATTTTTTTTTAGGCACTTAAGTAATATTAATTACAAAAAGTGTCTGCATTATTTTTCATGCCTTTAAGGTTTATAGTATTGCATTGTGAGAATGGGTAGTATAGGAAGGGCATATAGGATAGAAATATTATATGCCTGCATCAGGAAGTTAGTTCAGCATCATTATTATTTTTCTTCCTGCAAATCTGCACATTATCATTTCTTTCTGTAATGATGCATTAGATTATTAGACTCTCCTGCTAATGATCATGAATATTTTTCTTCCCTACTAACTGTTATATCTTCTTGCCTGCTAAGGTGTTATTTTTCATGCCTTTGTTTTTGTTTACCCCTATTATTTTGTGGGAACACGTCAGAGAGTGCTAAACCACTATGGTTTATTGTGTTGTAGCTCTTCAATCATGTCTGCTAACCTAGGAAGCTATTTTAACCCCATCGTTCTGAGCGATGATGAAGTCGTCGAGTTCCATGCACCTAACGACCATAGAGAGTATACAGATCTTCACTGGACGATGCGATGCATCCTAAGAAGAGGTTTACCTAGTGATGATGAGATGATATTAGAAATGGACCATGCTCGAGGCACCACTAGGGAAGATATTTACCATGCTTACTTCAGGTATGAATCGGAGACTGAACCTGAAGAGGATGAGGATACCATACCCATTAGAAGATCAAAGATACAGAGGAAATTCATTGATTATGATGAGGATGGGGAATAAGAGGATTCTGAGGATGCTACACTCCTGCCTGAACAATATAAGGAAGATGAGGATAAAGATGGCAATGTAGTGCCATAGGTTATATATATATATATACTTAAATACTTTTTTTTTAAATACATATATACATAAGATATTAGTTATAGGAATAATGTTGGATGTGTGCCAATAAGGACAAAGATGTTTTATAGAGTTATCATTTTAGGAAAAATATAGATACTATTATGTTATTTTTTTATATATATTTTTCCCTTTTATGGAAGAATAAAGATATTATTTACCTTACTTGAGTGAGTAAGAATTTATTTTGGGCACGTGATGGGAATATTTTTTTTTACTTTATTTTCATTATGTGATCATATTCTTTCTTTTTAGTTGCTCAATCCTACTTCATGTTGATATGGATATATTTACGTGAACAATTATGTGAATATTAGAGAACACTTCATGTTGAAACTTAGTGGAATTGTTTGTTGATGCAATCTTTAAAGATCAAATCAAATGTTGCCTTATTAGATGACTATGTAAGTTATTCTGGAACCTAAGTAGAGTTATATTACTTTCAGGTCCCGGAGTAGAATGGCTAACAATACTGAGCTAGCTAATGCTATTCGCCTCTTGGCGGTGAAACTAAATCAGGAAAAGGTCGAACGTCCTAAGACTGCTGGAGTGATGTTCGAAAGACTAGCCAAAGTGAAACCACCCTACTTTAAGGGACAATCTGACCCTACCTTCCTAGAAAATTGAATTAGGGAATTTGAAAACCTATTTGAGGTAGTGAACTGCCCCTGCCAATATGAGAGTAGGTCAGGCTGTGTTATATCTGAAGGATGAGGCTGGCCTTTGGTGGAGAGAAAATGGTGCTAGATTGAGTGCTGCTGAGGGATTCAATTGGGAAGCCTTTGTGGTTGTTTTGAGGGGAAAGTTTTATCCTGCCCTCATGAGAAAACGAAAAGCTCAAGAGTTCATCAACCTTAGGATGGGTAGTATGACCATTTCTGAGTACAATAGCAAATTCATAGCCCTGTCTAGGTTTGCACCTGAGGTTGAAGCTACTGAGGAGCTTAAGGCTTAAAGATTCGAACAAGGTTTGACTGATGAAATTCAGTTGGGACTAGGAGGTGAGACCTTTACATCTTTAGATGTGGTGTATGAAAGAGCTTCTCATATCTATGGGTTGCAATCAAGGAGAGATAAGAAGAATGGGATAGTTGGTGAGAAGAGGAAAGATGTTAGTGCTGGAGGAAACCAAGGGAATTTCAAGAAAAACCGAAATGGTAATGGGAATTTCCAAGGGAGAAACAACCAGGATAACCGTAGTCAGGTAGACCTGATAGGGTTTACCATTGCAAGAAGTGTGACAAAAACCATCTTGGGAGAGACTGCAAGGGAGATTTAGTAACCTGTAACTATTGTCAGAAGAAGGGTCATAGGGAGTATGAGTGCTTTTTCAAGCACGATAAAGATCTGAAAACTCAAGGGAATGGTAATCAGGTTAGATCAGGGTCCAATCAGTCAGGGAACCAGGGTCCTAAGCCTAGAGGTCAGCAGAATAACCAAGGAAACTATAGTAAGCCTGCAAATGAGAATCCTAACCAGAATAAGCCTGCAGGAAAAATGTTCGTGATGAGTCGTAACGAAGCTGAAAGATCTGCTGATGTGGTTACTGGTAATTTTTCTATTAATTCAGTCTTGGTTAAAACGCTTTTTGATTCGGGGGCGACTTATTCTTGTATATCGTCTTCTGTCCTAAAGAGTCTGGAGTTAGTAGAATTCGAATCAATTGACTTGTCTATTAGTATTCCTATTGGGGAAGTCATAAAGTGTACTAAGTTGTTCAAAAACCTGCCTTTGAAGATAGGAGGGAGCGTTTTTCCATCCGACTTAATTGAGTTCAACTTAGGAGACCTAGATGTGATTCTTGGATGAATTGGTTGAGTCTTTACAAGGCTAACATTGATTGTGAAGTTCAAAAGTTAGTGTTGAGAAATCCTTCGGAAAAATTAACCTCATATAGACGATTTGGGAAACCCAAGAAGTTTGGAGTGATCTCTGCTATGCAAGTGTAGAAGTTGATGAGAAAGGGGTGTGAGCGATTCTTCTGTAGCATGCAGGATGTTAGTAAGGAACTGATGAAAAACTTAAGGATGTCCCAATAGTGAACGAGTTTATGGATGTATTTCCGAGTGAGATTTCAGCTATGCCACCTGCTAGAGCTGTTGAGTTCACCATAGACTTAGTTCCTGGAACTGGACCTATATCTAAGGCACCCTATAGAATGGCACCTCCTAAGATGAGTGAGTTGAAGACGCAATTGCAAGAGCTTTTGGATAAAGGTTATATTAGGCCTAGTGCACCACCTTAGGGAGCTCTTGTGTTTTTCGTAAAGAAAAAGGATGGAAGTATGAGGTTATGTATTGACTATAGGGAGTTGAACAATGTTACCATCAAGAACAAGTACCCTTTGCCTAGAATTGATGACCTATTCGACCAACTGAATGGAGCGAGTGTGTTCTCAAGATTACTTACGTTCTGGATATCATCAATTGAGGGTAGCCGATAAGGATGTACATAAGACTGCCTTTAGAACACGTTATGGTCACTACGAGTTCATTGTAATGCCATTTGGGTTAACCAATGCTCCTGCTATATTTATGGACTTGATGAATAGGATCTTTCATGATTTTTGGATAAGTTCGTAGTGGTTTTCATTGATGACATTTTGATATATTCGAGGAATGAAACCGAGCATGATGAACATTTGAGGATTATTTTGGAGACTTTGAGGAAGAACCAGCTATATACCAAATTCTCTAAGTGTGAGTTTCGTTTGGAGAAAGTAGCATTTTTGGGTCACTTTGTGTCTAAAGAAGGAGTCTCAGTAGATCCTGCTAAGATTCAAGTTGTGAGTGAGTGGCCAACTCCAAAGAGTGTGTTAGACATTAGGAGTTTCTTGGGTCTAGCTGGCTATTATAGGAGATTCTGAGAGATTTCTCGAAGATAGAAGACCTATGACAATTTGATGAAAAGGAGTCTAAGTTTGAGTGGAATGAGAAGTGTGAGGAAGCTTTTCAGATCTTGAAGGATATTTAACCTCTGCACCTGTTTTACCTGCCTGATGGAAATGAGGGGTTTGAGGTCTATAGTGATGCATCGAAAAATGGTCTGGGTTGTGTGTTACAACAGAATGGTAAGGTAATAGCTTATGCGTCGCGTCAATTGAAACCTTATGAGGCTAATTACCCTACCCATGATTTAGAGTTAGCTGCCATAGTGTTCGCATTGAAAATTTGGAGACATTATCTTTATGGAGCAACTTGTAAGATATTTACGACATAAGAGTTTGAAGTACATTTTACCCAAAAAGACTTGAAATGAGGCAGAGAAGATGGCTAGAGTTGATTAAGGATTATGACTAGACATCCAGTATCATGAGGGGAAAGCAAATGTGGTGGCTGAGCCCTAAGTAGAAAATCGAGTCATAGCTTGAGTACTTTGATAGTCCCTGAGGAGTTGTGCGAGATATGCAAAGGTTGAGCCTAGAAATTCTAAATCCTGTGGAAAGTGAGGCTAGACTTAGTACTCTTTCTTTGGGAGTGTTGGTTTTCGACGAAATCATTGAGGGTCAAGTTGGTGATGAGCACCTAGACAAGATAAAGGAGAAAATGAAGCAAGGAAAGGAAGCTGACTTTAAGATCCATGATGATGGGAGTCTAAGGTTTAAAGGGAGGTGGTGTGTACCACAGAAGTGCAATGACCTTAAGAGACGTCTTATGGATGAAGGGCATAATACTCCATATTCTGTGCACCCTGGGGGTGACAAGTTGTATAAAGACCTTAAGGTTATCTATTGGTGGCCAAACATGAAGAGAGAGGTAGCTGAATATGTGTCTAAGTGCCTAACTTGTCAGAAGGTGAAGATAGACCATAAGAGACCTGGGAAAGGTTCAATCGTTAGAGGTCCCTGGATGGAAGTGGGATTCTATTTCTATGGACTTTGTGACTGCCTTACCTAAGACGAGAAGTGGAAATGACACCATTTGGGTTATTGTGGATAGACTGACCAAGTCCGCCGTGTTCATACCTATTAAGGAGACATGGAAAAAGAAGCAACTCGCTAAGACCTATATCAAGCATGTGGTGAGATTGCATGGAATTCCAAAGGACATTATTTCTGACCTGACTCTAGATTTCTATCGAAGTTTTGGAAAAAGGTCCAATTAAACCTTGGGACAACATTGAAAATGAGTACCGCCTTTCACCCTGCGACGATGGTCAGACTGAGAGGACTAATCAGACTATGGAGGATTGTTGAGAGCATGTGCGATCGATTTTCAAGGAAGTTGGGAGGACCAATTAGATTTGATTGAGTTTCTTACAACAATAGTTATCATGTGAGTATAAAGATGGCACCATTTGAGGCATTATATGGACGGAAATGTAGAAGTCCCATTTGCTGGAATGACTTTAGTGAAAATATAGTCTTGGGGACTGAATTTATTGAGGAGACCGTCAAGAATGTCAGACTAATTCAGGCTCGAATTCAAGCTGCGCAAGATAGGCAGAAAAGTTATGCAGATTTAAAACGACGCGAAGATGAGTTTGCTGTAGGTGATAAAGTATTCTTGAAAGTATCACCCACTAAAGGCGTTATGAGATTTGGGAAAAAGGGCAAGCTAAGTGCCAATATGTAGGCCCATATGAGATTTTGGAGCGCATTGGGAAAGTAGCTTATAGATTGGCATTGCCAATGGAGTTTGAAAAGATGCATGATGTTCCATATCTTCCCAACTTAAGCGCTATATCCCGATGAGCGTCATGTGTTAGAGCCTGAAAGAGTTCAGATAGATAGTAGCCTCACTATGAGGAAAGACCTGTCAAGATTCTCGACAGGAAAGTGCGTAGTACGCGCAACAAGGATGTTCATATTGTCAAAGTTCTTTGGTCTAACCACGAGTCAGAAGGGCAACGTGGGAAGCCGAAGATGATATGAAGAAAAAGTATCCAGACCTATTCCTTGAGGTGAGTTACGAGGGCGTAACTCGTTTTCTTTAAGGGGGGTAGAATGCGATAAATTTCGCGCTTTTGTCTATTTTTATGAGATTTTCATGCATATGTATGCCTATGTTGGGAAATTGCACATGTTAGTGCAAAAGAAGTAGAGTCTCCGCATAAGAAAAGTGTTCATAAGTAACACAAGTGTTTTAAAAATGGGAAAGTGCACAAGAGGCACTACCTTTTTAAAAACTTTCGAAATATGAGTTCAAACTTTTGAAAGTACAGGATTTTGTGTCAAGTTTCGGGACGAAACTTCTTTTAAGGGGGTAGACTGTAATCCCCCACAATTTTAAAGAATTTTATAAATATATTTAAGTATTATGATTTATTTAAATCCAAATGAGTTTAGAAAATGATTTGACTTTTAAAAAGGGTTGACTATTTTAAAAGTCCAATGAAATTATTTTTCATAGCTTAATAAAATTTAAAAATATTTTAATTAAGCATGTTTTAATAAGGTTTTAAATATTAAAAGTATATTGAAAAGGAAGTTTAATGGAATCGAAAGCCAAAAGTGAAAAAAGGGAAAGAGTCATTTGATGACTAAAGTTTTAATAGCCCATCTTATTAGTCATCAAGTTTCATTAATTAAAATCTCTTTTCCTAAGCCCACAAGTAAAAGCCTTTATATAAATATCCTAAAAACCCAAAATATTTTCACCCTACACATTATTTTTCCCTCACTCTTCACGCCATTCTCTCTCTCTACTGGACGTTCTCTCTCTCTCTTCCCTTGTACGTCGTTCTTCACTTTCTCTTTCAAAAGTTCGTTTCTTCTTCAAGTAACGTTTCTTGTTGAACAAGAAACGTCACATATCCTCCTCAAGCACCAAAAATTTTGCCGCCGGTTTTCTCCCTGCTGCTGCTGCTGTCCGGCGCCCCTTCCTTCCATTATTGTTGGTTGTTTTTTTTCTTCCTTCCTAAGATTGCATTAAAAGACTAGTTTTTATGTTATTTTATTATTAATTAGCATGTTTGTGAATTAAATTACTATTTTATATATGTAAACAATTTCGGTTGTCATGATTATTATTATTATAAATTTCAGATTTATTATGTTAAGTTTATTTTTAGTTTTAATCATGAAAATAATAGTTTCTAGGGTTTTTAATTGCTAAAAACTAAATATATATATATATATTATAAATCATGAAATTTATGTAGTACATAATTTTAAATACGTTTTATATGTTTTGATGATGGTTATTAAATTTTATAAGTGCTGTAATTTCAGAAAAGAATGATTTATGGTGTTTTTAAGGATTTTTAATTGCTAGAATAGTTATACTATACTAGGAATTAACAATAACGTAAGTATTGTACTTAAAAACGATTTTTAAAACGTGTTTCATGGGGTTTTAATTGTTTTAAAGCTGCTGGAATTTTTAGTTCAAGTTATTAATTTTCATTACCTTATTTTCTAGGCGGAGATTACGTTGTAGGAGACTTTTAACGACTTAAAAGTGGCCTACAGGCTAGTGTATTCAAGGTACGTACATTACCTACGTGCTATGTGATTTAGAAGCATACTCTAAGAGTATTTTAATATTAGTATCATGTATAGGAACTTGTTTGTTCATATATGTGGATGCTGGAATTTATTTTACATGTTATGTGCCTATGTGCAACATGTGATCTAGAAGTGATTATATTATCAGATTATAAATGTTTGTATGGAATGACTGATGCAAGCATGCTAAGTTAGTTTATTTATTAATTCGTGAGTGAATTAATATAAGTTAAAGTGAATCATGTATTACATGTATTCTTTGAGTATTATTTACTATCGTATAAGGACCGTGGACCTTATTTGGTAAGTTACGAGTTATACCTATATAAAGGTAAAGTTTATTGTTAGCTAGGTTCAACAAGTAAGTTAGTAAAGTATAAAAAGGAAGTTAAAGGAGTCTTGGTTGATAAGTTGTGATCACTTGTTAATCCAAAGATAAAAAGAAACTCTGTTATGACTGTTTGGTTATTAATTATGTGTTACCTGCTTGTTTGTGTCAACACAATTATTAAAATGTAATTAATATAAAGTGCAACGAGAATAAGTTATAGACTTTAGACTGGTGCACGTCTAGAGTTGGACATAAGGGTTGGGGTTATGGTGAGCGTGCCATATCTTTTCTAAGAATTGATTGATCACCATCCCTCTTGATTTCAAAGGTTCCTCGATATCGCAGGTCACTCTGAAATGCGGAGTCGCGCCCGCATTTCACATTAGTAGGCAAGACAAATCGTCCCAATAACTATTCCATTTAAGTGATAAAAAGTTGGTTTAAGTTTAGTTCAGTAAAAGTTGTCTGCAGATTATTATATACTTATGTTACTATTAATTCCTGCATGTTATTTTTGTAGTATCATGTTTAGGATTATTTATGTCTGATATGTAGTACTCAGCTTTGCTGATTACGTGCTTATTTGTGTGTGTGATCATGGCTTTGCCTATTGATCCTGTGATGATCCTTCTGGTGAGCAGAGTCAGTATTGCATTGACATTACAGGTTCGCAGATGCATCTCATTGGGAATCTGGAATGGAGAGACTACTTATATACCTAGCATAGTTTAAGTTGTTTTCGTAGGAACATGTTATTTCAGATATTAATTATTTAAGTTGGTGTGTTTTAGTTTCAGACATTTGTCATTTATTTAATAAGTTTTAATAAAGTTGGTTTTTAGTAAATTGTTTTCCGCTGCAAAATTCTGAGTAAGCCGATACGTTACACACGGGCGATAATGCCTGTGTGATTCTCTAAGGTTTATTATAAAAGTATTTTCTAGAAAGAGAGAATTATCGAGGTGTTACATGAATGTTGTTGGATGCATGTTTAGGTGAATTTTAGTGTCCGCAACAAGATAATGGAGTTGCATGTGGCTATTACATATTGAGGTACATGTTCGATATCGTCAACCATTGCACTAACACCGATGATCTTCAAAAGTTATGTAACTTATTAGTATATGTTATTTCAAATTAGATCGATGGGTAATAGTTAATTGCTTTAGAAACCAAAGTAGCAGAAATTCGCAAAAAAAAGTCATTTTAGGCCTATTTTCGCCTTTTTGCATCCAATTATTAGATTTTGAATCATTTAACTCCAATTCCTTTTTGAATATGACAATATAAGGTATAATATAACTAGTGGGTAGATTTTTAACCTTCAATTTATTGTTGGTTGAATTTCGGGAAGGTATATGTAATTTTTAGAACTGGTAACTAGGGCAAATGATTGAATTCTTATATTATGTGTTTTATTCCTAGGTTGTTTTGCAAGGTTTATATGAATAACACACAAAGTTGGAAGGCCTTCACCATGGAAGAATTAAATGAAGTTCGGGATAAGTTGGCGACTTACCTTGGTGAGGATTGCTTATGATACATTTAGGGAGGATTTTGTGATATAATTAGCTAGATCTAGGTGGTATTTTCCTTTGTTCTATAGTTTTTAGCTATTTACTACGTTGGTTTTTTTATCAATTCTATGTACACTGTATATAGGTTATTAAAATATAAAGTTAATTACGTTCCCCTTGTGATATATATATATATATATTGCATTTCGATTTTTTATTGGAAGGGAGCTGTTGGGCCGGGGGGGGGGGGGGGGTGTTGCACGATGGGTGAAGGGCTGGAGTGCTGGGCTGGGCTAGGGGGCTGGCAAGGGATGCTGACATGGCCGGGCTAGGGAGCTGGCAAGGGGTGCTGGGCTGGCTGGGGTGCTGTTGGGGGATGGGGTGGGGGGTGGCATGGGCTGAGCTAGGGTGTTGGCGGATGGCAGGGGTGCAGAGGATGGCAGTAGGGGGTGCAGACGCTGGCAGCATGGGTGCGAGGGTGCTGGCAGGGTTTAAAAAAAAAAATCTTTGTGAGAAGGGATGTGGTCTATGCCGAAACCACAACCCTTTTCACAACGAAGGGCTGCAGTTTTTTATTCAAACCGCATACCTTCTATAATGGAAGCGTTGCAGTTTTGTATTCAAACCGCATACCTTCTATAATGGAAGCGTTGCAGTTTTGTATTCAAACCGCATACCTTCTATAATGGAACGGCTGCGGTTTTGTATTCAAACCTCATCCCTTCTATAATGGAAGGGCTGCGATTTGAATACAAAATCGTGGCCCTTCGTTGTGAAGGGTTGCGGTCTAAAATTGCATATCTTCTTTTTGGTTAAAGGCCTGCTGGCCAAAAAGCAGCCCTTGTGTTTTTTTCCACTAGTGTTAGGCTCAAACCCAAGTCTATGTCGGGATCTACAAAGAGTATCCTCCTGACTTCTAGAAAGTCAAATCATTAGACGCTGATTAATTTTATTTCATTGAAGCTGTTGGACCTCGAGATGAGGATCCCTACATATCCTTGCAGAATCAGATCATTCGTAGTTTTGGATCTGATTTCTTTTATATATATATTTTTTTTTGTGCCCTAACTTTTGGTAGTGACCAACACCATCATCACCTTCTTGGTATTGACCACCATCATATCAACAATTGAATCTTCTTGGTATTGAGAAAAATCCATAATTAGAAAATCCAACTGATGATATGAAAGGTTGGTATTTTTAGATGGAGATTCATGGTAGAGGTTATCATATTAAGGAGAATAATATTGAGAATTTTCACCCCTTTGATTCATAATTATTTGAGAGGGTTGATGATAATTTGACTAATTTTGATAGGGTTGATGATAATTTGACTATTTTGAGAGGGATGACGATAATCAGAGTGATTTTGAGAACTAGTTAAGCGATTTTGTTGCCGAGTCATTTGGTTTTTTGAGCGATTTTGAGGTCGATTTCTTATATATAATTGTGAACCACAATTATAAGAATTTGTAAATAAAAGAACAATGGAAGAAGAGTTGATGAAATAAATTAGAACAAGTAAAAGAAACTAGTGAAGATGGAGAAAATTATGTCCAAAATATAGCAAAACGGGTCTCTATTTATAGAGCTCAAAAAATAGTCGTTTTTTTATTTGTATTTTTTAAAATATAGCCGTTTCAAAATTCACAACGGTTATATTATTAATGGCCAATGGCAACCCAACACGTGGAAAGTCGTGATATTTATCACGTTGCAACTCGCTCAGCGTGTCAGCGTCTCAGCGTTGAGCCAAAACAGTGCTTTTTGACAGGAGCTCTCTCACACCTCCAGCCAAAACGCGTCGTTTTGGTTGAGGGAAAGCCAAAAAAAATTATTTTTGGTCAGATCAGGCGGTGGGTCCCACTCCCACGCCTGATGAAGTTTTCACTCATCTCATACAAAATTTTCATGCCAATCCACCCTTGATCTTTGTTTCATTTATTTTAAAGGATCTTTTTTTAAAGATCACTTGATCTTATTTCTTTATCATCATTAATGGTGCTTTAACATATCTTGGTACGAATTAACATTTTCTTCTTATTTTTTGGGTTAAAAATTTTTGCTTCTTTTATTTAAATCACCTAGATTTCCAAATTGGTATACAAATAATTAAAAGAACTAACAATCAAAACTAAACATATTTAAAAAAAACATAAATGAGATGGAAAAATAGAATTTCCATTATTTTTCTATTGTCACTTAACACAAAAAAATAAAAAACAAACACAGATTGACTCACCACCGATACCATATCTGACGGTAAAATTAAAAATAAGAAGATGAAGTACAATAAATTAGAAGACAAATTACAAGAAACTGAAATTACAAGATAAATTCAACTAAAATTTGTTAGACAACTTACCACAAAAATTAAACCGAAAAATTACACAAAAATAAACAAATACGAACCGTAGATATGACGATTTACTGTTGTTCAATTATTTTCTTATGGTGTTGAAGATGAAGAATCTCCGGCGAAGATGGTGATTAGTGGTGGTGATGATGAGCGACTGTAATACTCCGTATATTTGGAGTTAATTCTTTATAATTAAGAAAATATAAAGAATATAATTAAACGATAATATTTTAGTATTAGTTACAGAATAATAATAATAATAATAATAATAATAATAATAATAATAATAGAATAATAATAATAATAATAATAATAATAATAATAATAATATGGTTAGGTTTAGTTAATTTCAGAATTATAAAAGACTAAACCGAGTTTATTTATACCTAGTTATGCTATACTATAAATAGGAGAGAAAAAAATTCAAAAACCCTAATCTTCTCTCTCAGCCGTCACTCCTAATTCCTCTCTCTCTCTCTCTCAATCTCTCCCTCCCTCTCAGCCGTTTCTCTCTAACCCCCTCTTCCCTTTCTTCGTCTCCCTCGTTGTGTTCCTTCTCGGAACCTCGTCGAGGTGTGCGAGTGGCGTTGTAGTGTGTGCGAGCGAGGGTGCAGGCTGCGGGAGACGAGCGACGGGTGGCGCGAGTGTGTTTGCGAGTCGAGTGTTGTGCGGTTTGTGCGAAGGTGTGTGCAAGGATCATGTGCGAGACGAGCAAGCGATGGACGACGAATTGTTCGTGCTACTGGTGCGATTGTGTGTGTGGTGGTACAAAGGCTGGTACGATGAGCGTCTTGTTGTGCGCGTTCGAAGGTTAGGCGAGCGAACAACTTGTTCGACAGTCGGAGGGAGTGCAAAGTGGCGTGCGACGATTCGAGCATGGTGCGAAGGCTTGTGCGAGGTGCTGTGCGAAGTCACGGGGGTGTGCGACGAGTGCGGGAGTTGCGAGCGGTAGTGCGCGAGTGTGGTGTTGCGCCGTTGCCGGAAGTCGGTTGCCGGCGAGCTTAGCGGTATAAAACCTAATATGTATATGATATTATATTAGTTTAATAATATATTCTATTTTTATAATTATGTTAAGTTGTAATTAATTAATTTGCAATTCGAGTTAATTAGTAACTAATTAGGCTGTATAATTAGTTTAAATTATTATTCTGATTTAAGTTGTGAATCTGGTTTAGGATTTTAATTAAGTAAGATGGGAAGTAGAAAAATATTATATTATTCTTATTAGTTGGAAGTACAATCTTATTATGCGAACCTGATTTGGATATAAGACTGGATTGGACACAAGATCTGATTGGACATAAGACTAGGTTGTACGTATGACTTGATTGGATTTGGTAAAGGTAGTGGACTATTACACGAACTAAAACCAGTTTGCTCACTAACATTGACTCCTAAAAGACGCTAAACTCATTAGAATAGAAAAGAAAAGGAAGTTCATAAGCAATGAGTCTAGTTATCGTTTATATTTCGAATTACTAAGTCATCAAGGGCGTAACACTAAAGTATTTACTGAATCGGGTCCCAATTTCATAAGCGGCACGTTTGGTTAATACAGCGAAAAATCTCCGTTACAAGGTACGTACGCGTACCAATTTAGTTGCAAGTACTAGTATCATGATTAGGTTGCGTTTTATTCTATTGGAACCTAGAATCATGATAGAGAACATTTTGCTTGTTGAGATTGTTTGGTAGCATGTTTATGATTGGAAGTCGATATGTTGCATTGGAATGCGTAATTCTATCGTATTAAGAATATGAGCATTCTATTCATATTAATCTGATCCATAGTGTAACAAGAGTGTTACAAGAGAAACGATTTGAGTATTGTAACTAAGAGAACATGTAAATGATTCTATGTGGTTATGAAATGAATGGGCAATATTAAAAAGTGAATTATGGCAATAACTTGTAGTTGGACTCCCTACAAGTGATGAACAATGGGAGGAGTGTGGGACTTGTTCTACACTCCTACGCATGCCTACTGTGACGACAGTAGTGTCCTTATAATTTTGATAACTCAAGTAGGCGAAAGGTTCCGTACGATCTTGGGGGTATGCATACTAAGGTGATGGGTGTGAGACGAAACGAAACCGTATTTGCATTTCATCTAATAGACCAAGTCGTCTATTAAGGATTCAGTAGCCCGTATGATTCTAATAAGATGACGGTGCCCGTTCGATGCCAACTAAATAAAGAGTAAAGGATGTAACGTTATTGTAGTATAATGCTTAGGATTGTTCATTATTGCTTTGTTTATGTTTATGTGCATTCAATGGTTTATTATATACTCAGCATAGCTGATTGTGTGTTATTATGTGTTTGTTGACCTGTGATGAACCATTGATGCTACAATGGGGAGCAGACTAGGTGTATTGGTGCTGCTGCATGATACCGAGCTTACGGGGAATAGTCTTTAGTATTTGAACCTTAAAGCATTTTAATTAAGTACTATAAGATTTACTATGATTTACTTATTTGGTTTGTGGTTTGAATAAAAGGGGTCGTTGATGATTCCCGAGTTGTAGTTACACTTTTATTTCCGCTGCATTTCAATTTTCGAGACAATGTTTTGAGTTAACGTTCTTTCTTATTATGCCTTGCGTTTCATCGCGGTGATAACACCCCCAAAGTCGATGCGACGTAGCTGTAGACGTGTATGGATTTTGGGGGTGTTACAGCGACGATGATGAAGAGCGACGATGATGACCGATTATGAAGACGAGACATGATGACTGGTTTAGGGGGGACAAATAGAAGCGACATATGATTGAATCTTAGTGGATCGCGGCAGCAAGGGTATTGTGCCACTTATAATACTTCGCCGCGTATTTAAGTCATCTACAAAGGATTCAACCCGCCGCTCGATAGGATTTGTACTTCAAGGCGGCCCTCGCGGCGCATCCCCCGCGTTGGCTTGGCCTATGACACATGCCCTTGGGGGCTAAAACCCCTACTATAGGACGTCAATCAAGCAGCAGGCACATGCATCAATTCTGGCCCGGATTCTGATTTAGATGCATTCAGATATAATCCATCGCATGGTAGCTTCGCACCACTGACTTTTCAACCAAGCGCAACTACCAATTGTGCGAATCAACGGTTCCTCTCGTAGTAGGTTGAATTACAATCACGACACTATCATCAATAGGGTAAAACTAACTTGTCTCACAACGGTCTAAACCCAGCTCACATTCCATATTGGTGGGTGAACAATCCAGCACTTGGTGAATTCTACTTCACAATGATAGAAAGAGACGACATCGATCGTAGGATCAAAAAGCAACGTCGCTATGAACCCTTGGCTGCCACAAGCCAGTTATCCATGTGGTAACTCTTCTAACACCTCTAGCTTCAATTTCCAAAGGTATAAAGGATAGTTAGGCCACACTTTCATTATTTGTATTTGTATTGAAAATTATAATCAAAGGAGATTTTACCCTTCTATTCCACACGAGATTTCTGCTCTCCTTGAGCTTAGGGCTATTCAAAGTGCGATCTGGACCGCACCAAACCGCAACCCAAATCGTTTTTTCGCAATCAAATGAGCTTTTAAAATTGCGGTTTGGGTTATGATTTCAAGCAAACCACGATTTGCAATTTGTGTTGCGTTTTCATTTTTTGTAAACCGAAATCGCACCGTAAACCGCAATTTTATGTGATAATTTTATATTTCAAAAAAATACACTTGACAAAAGTGGCATACAAGTATACAACTGAAAAAACAAGTTTGAGGTAAAGAACTTGGACACTTTTGATAAATTATTATATATGTTTAATTATGAAGTCAACTTAATATTTATTTCAACTCTTTATATTTATTAACAATTTTTTTACTCTTAGATTACAAAATTAATATCGTGGAGGAAAAAATGGTTAAACCGCAAACTAAATGACATCAAACTGTTTTGCGCGGTTCGATTTGGGTTGGTTTGGACAAAAATGCGGTGCGATTTGGATTGGAAAAATGTCAAACCGAATATTTGTAGTTTGGAATGAATTGGGTTGGAAAAATATCTTATGACACATCGTAAACAAACTATTTGAGAAACCACATAAAGTTCGACTAGATATGCATCCTGTAATAACACGTTAGCCTTTACTAATAATGACACGTTGTTTGGGGGGTCAAAGACGAAGTAAACTTCGTTCCTCTTTACTTATCCAGTTATCCTTGACCAAAGGTTACTTACAGTTACATGTTAGTCAATAGAGGTTATACTCATCCTTGAGAGAAAGTTTCAATTAATAATAATTAGAGCCTGTTTCTGAACTTAACATATGATTATAGTACAAGACTTCAAGCCCCAAACCATGGTTTTAAAGTACCACTAAAAGGTTCTATATTACCATAACAATTTACATATAGATGATATACTATCATAATCTTTTACATATGACAACAATGTACATGACGAACCAAATTTGATATCAAAAGTAATTAATAGATTAACATGCTTCAATAATACTTTTAGTTTTATCAGAGTGTTAAGACTTTTACAATCAATCTTCATAAAGTGTACAAATTGAACTTCAACATTAATTTTTCAAAGATATTAGCATATCTCACACCCTTACCTCCACTCTTGAAAGAGATCGAATCAGAAAGGCAACATTTAAACATAGGGGTACAATGATTGGAAAGGTTGCTACTTGCTAGATTATTAACTAACATAACAATTTTTTTATTATAACCAATTCTACAATAACTGGTACTATAATGACAAAAGTTACCTTCATTCCAAAAAAGAATAATACGTTGTGCTTGCGCCGTGATCTACTAATTATATTTCTTTTTAGGAAAATTTACTACTGTGAACTAATGTATCAATCCATTCTAACAGTAAGGGATGCGATATATCAACTGCAACACCACCTATCAACCGTCAAGATTGACTTGAAGCCTACCAAGACCACAAAATTACAGGGAATATGCCAAGATATGTCATTTCCCCACCAAAAAACAACAGAGTACAATGACAACAACAATTCACTGGTATAATCATCGCCATGTTTTAGAGCATCCTATATGAAAAATACATCATTGTCCTCAAGGCCACTCCTTCGATAAGTAGGTGAGTTGCATAACAACCGAGCACACGTGGCTAACTTGCCCACGTATTCTCCTCTCTTCATTTTCACGAATGGTACATGATTTTCACAATATCCAATGCGGGGTGCATTCAGTAATCTTAAATGTACGCCTTCGGAAGAACTTGTTCTTTAGATATCCGGGTGACCACAAATTGATCTGATACCTTGACTGTTTCTTGGTTCATTTATAGATAAAGTATGAAAAGGTTTCCGAAGAATACTCTCAATAGCCTCAATATTAGAGCCACCAGAAGGACCCTGGAAAATCATTGTGCAGGGTTTTCCACTAATTGAATTTTTTATGCCTTTCACCGCGTCAAGGCACTGAGGAATTAGATCCAATCCATCCACAACCTGCTCAAATGATGGGGAGAGTACATAAAAATAAGCAACTTGGTGAAACTGAACTACCATATTATATAAATCGTTAGGTATTCAGAGCAAACAATGATGATACTACCAAGCGACATTCTGCATAGCCCCTAAATTATCGAATATATAATTCCGTGCAGAAAATGATAAATCATATTAATGAAAACATGACGTAATTACTTCAAACATTCGTATTTAAATTGTCCAAAACAGATTTTCAAGATTGCTTCATCAAGTTATCATCAAGTTAACAACTCTCGATGCATAATAGTACTGTCGATGCAAAAACCACTAACTCAGATATGTAAATGTTACAAAGCAATCAATTTCGGGTATCAGTTCAAATAAATATATATTATAACCGACCTTCTTTGGACAGTCCCAAGTATCAATTAACTAATAGTGGGTCAGATTATAAAGGCCATCTGCTAAGTGGTCTATTGCCAAGGTTAACTTCCTACAACAGGTAAGCCACAAGCCGTAACTTACACGTGCCATTGAATGAAACAAAACTCCTTGTTCCTTTCTTATTTTCTCCCTTACTGATGCTTCCTTTTCCTTCTGGTTGTGCCATATCAAAATTACTGTTGTTGCTGCTTTGTCAACAATAACTCATGACCTTAATCATGAAATGGGCTAATCAAGACAAAATTCGGTTCCAAAACAACACTAGGGTAGAAGCACTTAGTGGGTTTTAGCTTAATATAACCCAATGGCGGTATAAAAAAGCTAGAATTTTAAAGGCCCTCAGCCGGTTGTGGCTTTATCATCAAATCTGGGTTGAGACTTGAAAATCTGAGGCTTTTCATCACCAACCTTATATTCTTGTGGGAAACTAGCAAAATTTAACCTAAAAGCTAACTATTTTATAATTTAACCCCACTAAAGGTATATTGACATCAACTTATTGTAACTTGTTCCGACTTAATTCAGAAAAAATCAAGTTCTACTAAATTAGTTAAATTCAGATAATTTCATAAATAAGTCCAGAAAAAATAAATTTAAACAAAGAAATGTTTTTCCAAACCCTTCTAGAGAAAATAAGTTTTCTCCACAGAAAATAAATTAAGATAACACAAATTCAGAAAAGATAAATTATGTTGAGATGATATAATTTCAGCCTACAGGAAACCTTACTATCCAAAAGCCCAGATGACCAATTTTGTTTAGATAAACTAATTTCTCCACTTTTACCATTTCAGACCAATCAAGCCCCAGATTAGCACCCACGCACATTACCTTCACAACAAACAATAGAAAGAGGATGTTGTGAAGGCTGCAGCAGAAGATGGCTGCTCTAGAGGTGGAGGAGAGAGACTCTGACTGCGACTCTCAAACCCACGACCTTGATCAAAGAAGACAAGACCAGCATTACCCTCATAGTCAACATGAGTATCAGTTTGCAAGAGATGTAGCAACCCCAAACTAGGGTCTTGTAAAGCTCCATCTCCACTTTTTATTTTTTTTATAATGTATTTTTTTTGGCACCAACTCCATCCTCCAACCTAACCTAGTGGCGGAGCCACCTAGGGGAATGAGGGTTCACGTGCATCCCCAAATTAGAAAAATTAAAATAAAAAAAAAAAAATTGCGGCGAACACACAACCATCGCTCCACGCATGCCGGCGCGCTAAGCGAATAAGCCCAGCGTGCATGCGAGTGCGACTAGTACATGCAAGCGCACATTCTTCTAGAGATAATGACTTTATAATAGCCGCACCGCATTAAATCAAACCAAACTGTTTGGCTTGTTGGGCTGCGCTAGACTTTTTCGCTCCTTCATGGCATGGGTTCAATACCTACACATAACATTTTGGATCGTTTTCCCTTTTTTTTCCTTTGTTTTATGTTGTTCCTTTACCTTTTTTCTTTTTCCTTTATTTTGTTTGGTTTCTTTTCCTTTTTTCTCTTTTTCCTTTGTTTTGTTTTGTTTTTTTAATTATTATTTTGATTGCAATATCCTGTCAAGAGTGAAGATGGTTAGCTTCACATTTCTTATTTTGCTTTCTCGCTGTACAACTCTACCATTTTTTATGAACATATGCTCTACTCTTTACATTTTTGTGGATTAAAAATTATTCCAATAATTTTGGAGTTTTAATTGTCCTTTCATACATCGATATTTTATAATGCTTGAACAAGTTACGCAATTATTCGTATTGAAGTTTTCATCAATTTATCTCGGGTTTTTTTAAACGACTTTGAATCTCGTGGGTCAAATCCTGAATCCGTCACAATGCACCCCCAAATTTAAAATCCTAAATCTGCCATTGATCCCACCACCCAATCTCTCGCCTCCATAGCTTGCAATAAAATTATCAGATCATCAGTGAAGAATCATGGTAAGAGTTTTGTTCAATGAAGAACCAAGGGGAGAGGGAAGCATGAGAAAAAAAAAAAGAAGCAAATAATTGAGAAAGCTGGGATTTAATTTTGAAAACTGACATGTCCTCAAGATACTTGGAAAGGTTCCTGGTGTTCAAGAAACAGTTGGTTTTAATACATGTTCATTTGAACAACCTATGAACAATTATAACTTTATCCACAATAAGCTATTGACTGAAAACATTGTGCTTTAATCGCTTATGGCGAGAAAGTTCAAATTAACAACTGCAGTCGGCCAAGTACGACTAATAGATAGACAATCAAAGCCATCAATGAACTTAGTCCAAGAGAGGGAGGTACGATGAAAAGCAGGGGAGATACGACGAAAAGCAAGGAAGTATAACGAAAAGGAAGACATCTTGAATTCACTTCATTAATGGAACAATTCAAAATCAATTTATTGGAATATAATTGGAAGATGTTTATTCAACTTGTTTGGAAAGTGCAATTGATAATAATTTTTATTTTTGTATATATTAGATTTTTGTTTAGGTTGAATTATAGCCCTTGTTTAAGATGTCTTTGAGTAGTATGTATGATGTTTTGGTTGGATTTTTGCAGCTTTCTGGCTGTGTTGTTGTGGCTACTGCTACTGTGCTAGTGCTGCTGTAGTGATGGTGTAGTGGTGGAGTGCACTTGATGGGGTGTTTTTAAATCATAGAAGAGTTTTTAAATCATAGAAGAATTTTATATTCGCCGTCTCTGGAGTTTTTTGGTCATTAGATGTCATATACAAGTCGCATGACACAGTTTACATGTGGGTTAATGTTGCCAAGGGACCACCCTCGACAAATAGCCAATAAAATTTGGCCCAATAGTTGGGATCATTTAAAGATAAACTATAGTATGCACTTCTTTTTATCAATTTTTCCTAAATATCATTGTCTTAACTTAAATTTTTAGGTGAAAAAAAAATTCAATCCTAGCCTGGAATATTCCAGTAGAACTGGATCCAATGTGTAAACACCTATAGCACAATCTCTGGCTCGGGTAGGAATGAAAGAAAGAGACAAGCTATCAAAGGGCGGATAGAAGATGATGGAGATTTCCTCCAAGCGGGGAAGCTTACTCTTTGTAGTATAAAGGCAGCGAAGGAGAATGGTTAAGTAGACTGACTCAGCTTAGTGCTTCTCTTCAATATCCTTACAAGATCAAATATGAACCTTAGCTTTCTTCTTTCCCATTCATTCTTTCGAGCAAACAGAAGTGCTTCAAGAAACATTCAGAATCAAAAAGTGTGCCCTAGAATCATGTTGGAGGATCAAAAAGTCACTAAAATGGCTTCGATTAAAATAAGAAAGAAGCTGAGTGCTTCCTTCTGTTCTCTCTCACCCTCACTGCAACACACCCAACTATTTGTTTCACCTACAGTAGGAGCGCAAGGGCAGCTAAGCAATTCTTCCTTGATTATTCCATATGAATTTAGTTACGATGACTCATATTATTCTATATTGAGTTAGTTATGATGACTAGTTAAAAATCTGTTCTAGTGAGCGAAAATAGCAGAAAAGTATCTAGAATATCTAGAGAGAAGAAAGGCATATTTTGGCTAGTAGCTTTGATTATAATATAAGAATAGAGGTAATATTAGAGCATTGAGAATTAGTTGGTGGTTGTAATTGGAGAGTGCAGCCTCTCGAATGCTGTAAACCTTTCACCCCTTTGGGGATTAATATTACTTATTGTTACTTCTCGGGTCCTTCTTCTACAGTGAATCTGATAAGGGTCATTTCATTAATTTCAGTTACTTTTGGCGGGAAATCAGTTTTGGTTCTCCTGAATCAGTTAACTGGTTGTTGAAAGTAGTTGAGCTGTAGTTTCCTTGTACTTAGCAATTGAGCTATAAATAGACTAAGATGTAATATTCATTCAGAAAATTAAACACAAGCTCATTCTTCGTCATCTCATATTATTTTCTCTCTCTCTACATCAGAATTCTCTGAATTCTGTTTCATATCTTAGAATTACATTGGTATCAGAGCTTAACAACAGTTGCTGCTTTGTCAATGTCCACCCTTGTTAAGAGCTTCACAAAGCTACTGCGCTCCAACTGTTTGACAAATTGTCATACTGATTTCCTATAAAAGTAATCCTGGCTCCAGCAGTTGCTAGGAAAGTGACAGCCATGGAAGAGCAATTCAGAACTCAAGAACAAAAATAGGAGGAACAACGAGTTCAAAACAAGATGTTACAGGACACTTTGAAGAAGTAATGTTGTCTTTACAAGAAATGAATGGGAGATTCAAAGCAACAAAAGAAAAGAAGAATTTGGAGTCACCTACATCTTCTTTCAAATCTACAAAAGTACAAGATGATGGATTCAATCCTACCAGAATATGAGGTAGTTCCTCAACTCTAATTTCCTAAGTTCAATGGTACAACACAAGAATGTGGACTAAAAAATGTAATGAGTATTCATGCAAGATACCTGAGCAAAAGGTGGATTTAGCTTTGTTTGAATGTGGTAGAAAAGCCAGAACAATGGGTTTCTAGTTACTTGTCAGTAAGGAGAAATGTTGATTGGTGTGAGTTCATAACTGATTTCTGCTATATTTAGAGATGAAATTGGAGTTATGTTATTGAGAAGTTCGATAAAACTGATTCAATTGAGAGTTATATTGATGATTTTGAAGACATGATATCTTTAATGTCACAATAGAATCATATCCTACCTAATTCCTATTTTCTTGATAGTTTTGTTGGAGGACTTAAGCCAACCATTAAACCCATAGTAGTGAGAGCTTTCCAACCCAGAAATGTACGAAGAGTTTATAGCTGCTAATTTCACTCCAACCAAATCCTATTAAACTACCTTTTCACACTATCCCACAAATAAACCTCTTGATACACCTGATTTACCCAATTGTAAATCTCCTATTCTTCCTCTACCAAGAAACACAAACCCAACTACAAAAAGGCCTTTTAAATATATACGTGCAGATGTGAGACAAGAGAAGATTGCAAAAGGTTTATGCCACTACTGTGATAAACCTTATGATAGAAACCATAAATGTAACTTCAAACAACCTCAATTATGATAGGAACCATAAATAGCAGTGGGTTGTTGGATAATATCATAACAATGACTCCAATGAAGGTAGTTACGATTTTGTAGATATTATAAGTGATAATAATCCAGGAAGTAGTGAGCCATGTATTCCAATTCATGCCTTGATAGGAAATCAAAGCTTCTATAACATGAGGATAAAAGGTGTGGTGAATGGTATATCCATTAATATCATCATAGATTCTGGGAGTACTCACAACTTCCTGGAGTTGTCTATGGCGAAGAAGCTTGGCTGTATAGTTAGTTCCATGTCACCACATGATGTTGTTAATGTGGCAAATGGGAATCACATTGCTTGTCAGCAAAAATGTGCATCATTCTCTTGGGTTATGCAAGTCAAGTTCTTTACTACTGATGTGATGTTAATTTTTTTGGATCCTATGATATGGTCTTTGGTGTTCAATGGCTAGCTACATTGGGCTCTATTTGCTGGGATTTCAAGAAGTTATTAATGAAGTTCACAATAGGGGGTGATAAATATAAGCTAAAAGGGGTTTCACCTAAAAGAGTACAAGCGTTGGAGGGAGGATCTTCTGTCAAAATGTTAGAAGGTGTTGTTCATTTGTACTTCTCATAGGTTTTAGATACTTATTTGGGGACACTTGCTGAGCAACAATCCTCGTTTGCTACAGAGTTATAGTTTCACCTCAAATTGAGATTCTCAAAGAGAAGTATAGTAGTGTTTTTGAAGATCTTGTGGATTTACCTACTCATGAGGGTGTTTGATCACATAATACCTTTGGAGATGGGTATTGGTCCTGTTAACATTAGACCTTATAGATACCCAATGAAACAAAGAGATGTCATAGAACACTTAATTCAAGAAATGATGGACAGGGGAATTATTCAAAACAGCTCTAGCCCTTTCTTTTGCATCTCCTGTTGTTCAGAAGTTGTGTGTAGTATTCCCGTTACTGATAAATTAATGATAATTTAGCTGCTACTTTGTTCACAAAGCTTGATTTGAGAGCTGGCTATCATCGATTGAGAGTTCATGATGCATAATTTCTCAAAACTCATACTGGGAATTATGAGTTTCTAGCAATGCCTTTTGGCCTTACTAATTCTCCTCCCTCCTTTCAAAAAATGGATGAATGATGTTTTTAGACCATTACTCAGAAAATGTGTCGTGGTATTTCTTGATGATATTCTTGTTTACAGTAGAAGTAATGCAGATCATTTACAACATTTAACTGAAGTGTTTAAGCTTATGCAGAAGAATAAGATGTATGCAAAAGCTAGTAAATGTATTTTTGCAACTGATAAGGTGGAGATTTGGGGAATTTCATCTCAGCTCAAGAAGTGGAAACTGATCCAAGGAAAATTTCCACCATGCTAGTTGGCCTATTCCTAGTTCATTTAAAGATTTAAGAAGCTTCCTTGGTCTGTCTCGATAATATAGGAAGGTTATCAAGAATTATGTTATCATTAGCAAAGAGTTGACTAATCTTCTCAAGAAGGGAGCTTTTAAGTGGAATGAGAGGGCCCAGGAAGCCTTTAAAGCACTCAAATCTCCATTGACAACAGCTCCTGTTCTAGTTGTCTCTGATTTCTCCAAGCCTTTTGTGCTTGAAACAGATGAATCTAAGTTTGGATGACTTCTTCCATCTCTTTTGTTTAAATGAGGCGAAGTTAAAAGTTGCCACAATAGCACTTGAACGCGACGTGCAATGATGGTATGAAGGGAACACCGGTGACGGTCGTATTATAAGTGATAGAGAGTTGAAGAATCAAGTTATGCGATGCTTTGGTTCTTCACCTGCGTTGCTCTAACAAGCACAACCAACCCCGATGAAGTTCAGCGACAAGGTGGTGCACCAGAATTTCTCCATGAGTCATGGTCATGGTGGAATCATTAATTTTGGTGGTGGATGCACCAAGAGAGTTGGGTTTGATAACCTACACTATGGAAGCGTGGAAGTGCCATAAGCCAACCAAGAAAATCCAATGAGGGAAGAGAAAGTGGTAATAACAAATCTGGAAAAAAATACAACTAAAATGCTTTGTTTTCTTTTGTTGGTGGTAACGCCGGGGACAATAGAGCTGGTGTTGCTGCAGATTTGGTGGCCATGCACAAGGTAAAAACGGGAAATAATTACGGTCCAAAAACCTGTATGAACTGACAACCACTGGAGAACTAGACTTGAACCTGGTTCAAAAACAAAAAAATCAGGTGGTCAAATGGACTTAGTGGGATGCCGATCCGGGAATGGTTTCGCTTCTTCGCTGATAAGTGTAAGTTAGGTGTTGAAATCACCACTTTATGTGCATAACTATTCCTCTGGGCTTATTACATTTAGGCCCATTTTTCCAATTATAGTTTTGAAACCCAACTGTTCAACCTATATTCTTAACCAACAATTTTCTACCTTCAAACCCACAATTCCCCTTTGCTGCAAACCCACTTTTCAGGCTCTTTTTTCCACCTATTTCTACACCCAAACCTCCCAACACATCTTTTCCTTATTACACTCAGAATTTAGACCAAACTTTTCACTTTATTTTCTTCAACTCCAGCCTTCCAGTCCCTAAATCAGACAAGACCAATCCCACCAAAACCTTTAATTCACCTCAAGAGTCATGACGACTTCGAGAATTTTGGCTACATTGTAGGTACAGTTAAAGAGACAAGCTAGTGAAGAGCATAGATAGTGAAAGTCAGGCATCAAGGATGACATTGACCATCATGGCGAAGTCTGGCAACTCCATGCTACATATATATCCACCTTGAGGACAAGGTGGAAGTTCAGGTGGCCGATAACGTAACGAGATGATGTAAGGGAGGGGTATTCTAGATAGTATATTACTCCAGGGTAGCTTGGGATATCAGTTAGAGACTTAGGGAAGAAATACTATTTATAGAACACATCAGAGGAGAATTATGTTGAATATGTTGGAGACTTTAGTGGTTTAGTTTTGGGAGAGAAACAAGCGTCTCGAAAGATTGTGTCTCGAAAGATTGTTACTATCTTTATTTTGCTGTAATTTTCTAGATTACCAATTAAAGATCAGTTCTTTTCTTGATGTTCTTAATCTGAATTAGCAATCAGTTCATTACAAAAGAGTGTGACTTTTGTGTTACACGATAACTGCTTGGCAGTGTTCATTAAAAAGGAGTGTGACTTTTGTGTTACACGATAACTGCTTGGCAGTGGCGATGGAGCATTTCATTCCAAACAAGGACCGTTAGGAGCTAGCTTAAAAAAAGGAAACAGGTCCCCTCTCATCATTTTTCACTAGCACGATAAGGACGAGGCATGTATAGAATTTAGCCACCGACTTGGTCAATAATCTTTACCAAGATAAAAGCTACAAGCAGCATAATTCTCACCTCATCATACTTCTTGTCTTACTATTTACCCTACCTCCCATCTCTCTAATTTCTCAAGCAAATGTGTTCTAGTATATTCTGCTTTTGACATGGGAGTGAGATTAATGGCATGAAAATGTATAGAACAAGCGCTGATTTGATGTATAAAAGCAAAAGCAGCACAAAAAATATCCATAATTCCAACATGAACAGAACTTGGGAAAACGATTACCAGCAAAGAAACACCAGATATATCAACAGCCTTAAGTGAAACAAGCTCCCTCAGGCGCTCAGGTGTTGCTATAAGAAATTCAGGCTCACAACTCTTTAGGCTGCAAAAAAAAACATGCTTGCAATGAGAAAACTAAAAGCAATAGATCCACAGAGCTAAAATGCAGCACATTGCACTAAATCCAAGCATCTATAGCTAAAAAGTGTTTTGGTCAATCAAAAGTCCTACTTGGGGAAATGGTTGATTGAGAATTGATAATGCCTCTTAATTATGTTACTTTTTTTTTAAACTTGCTTTAGATTTTATATTAGTATTAGCTTGATTGTCACAAATTAACACAAGACCAACTTCCCGGAATGTTTAGTCGACATTTTCAAGGAAGTTCTACTTCCCATAAGATGTTGAAAGTTGCTTACCAAGTCCCCCTACGTGTGAAACCTCACATAACTTCTTGCAATCAGACAAACAACTCCCAATTACTTCCTGAACTTATTCCGTGAACAATGCAAATTTCTCACAAATGTAGCTCCCCATGTATTACCAAATAGCCGCTTATAATAATCAAGTGTTATGGCACAGAAGCACACCTAAACCTCCTTAAAAGATTGTTTAATCAAGAACATCAATTTGTCAACGAAGCAATTTCCAATAAACCAATTCTCGACACAATAATTATTTGTAATATATGGTCTCTCGGAACAATCTTGCATACTCCTGAGAATAGACTACCAACAAATATAGACTCATAAATGAAAAAATATATAAATTCATAAAAGACCCTTGAAATCTAGGGGGGAAATAAAAGAAAAGGTATACACTTCATCTATAAACACATCAGCACTTTCAAATTTAAGAGTATCATAAGAAAAAGATTGAGATTCCAACACACCCTTCAACTTGATGCTCTACCGGAGCACCGGGATGTAAGCTCACTGTGTGTATACCAAAAAGTTTCAAAGGCTTGCACACAGAACGCACCTGAAAGAAATAAAAGAAATCAATGTAGAACAAGCCTTGGGAAGGACCTTAGAAAAAGATATATATGCACCAGGTAAGAAGTAAAGTTAGGGATAAAGCTATGAATTTAAAGCTAGGAGGCTGATATTTACATTAAGAAAACACATAAAATAATATATAAATAAAGTTCAGTGTTCAAGATATTTTATATTAATCATGATTCTCTAACAGAAGAAAAATCATCAATTATTAGTGCCAAACTAAACCTATCAGCTTCTATATTTCAACTCATGAAAGTTATTCGATAACATACTGTGAATACAATAATTGGAGTCACCTGAAACAGGAAACTAATAAAAAAAGCAAGTATATTTTGAAAAAAACACATCTTCTTAGAGTTGCATGAGAGAAAACCTTGCAGTGATATCCAATGAAGATTGTTTATGCCAACGAAGATATCCAAATCTCATAGCCAGACTTGCAGTGACATGTAGTTTGAATTATATATAATCCCAAATATACTATCCTATTAGGGAAAAAACTTAAGCGATCAATAGCACAAAGCAATTACCGAGCCCATGAATGTAAAGTAAAAAGTCCATTCAAGGCATGCCTAGGCGAGAGTCAGAGTCCAAGTGCTAGGAAAAAAATAACTGAAATGTTGGCACAATAGGCTTGCACCTCAAACCACATCCCGAGAAGCACAATGCCTTCTTTGTTCTATGTAGAGAAATCTTAGAAAAAAACAGATATTGGACCAAATTTCCTCAAGTTCAGTCTTACTAGCCTTTCGAGAATGGAGACTATTTCAACTCAAAATAATTGCATGATTTGCTTCAATTTGGCTCTACCCTGATTTTGCAAGTCATCCAAAATTGGATTTCAACCCGTCACAAGTGACTGTGACACAGATCGTTGGATGGTCATTGTCATTGGTCGTCTCCGATCATCCTACCTCTGATCAATTTCTCCTCTTGGTTCTGTCTCTTTCTCTTTAGAGCTTTTATCGTTCTTCCTCTCTCTAGGTGCTAAGCCTAAAAAATCACATGTTTAAAATGCTGAGCTTTACTTAGTTTCTTGATCAGCGCACTAAACTTGGACATTTGCTTTCTTAGTTTCTCTCTATACGAAAAACCTGAGCAATCACTTAACTTTTTATGCTATCACTTGCTTTTGTGTTTCCTGCTGAAGTGATTCAATTGTATTTCTTCAAAAGACAGCCTTACATTTTACTAAAAGTTAAAGCTTCTTTAACTAAAAGATTTTACCACAAAATCCAAAAGAAAGAGTAGTGATGTGCGTTGCCAAGAGATGAATTCCTCCATCTCAATGAGCCTCACGCCTTTGAAAGATAAGCTAATAACATCTATGCCAACTAAACCCTTATTGCCACATCAGTTGCTGATAGGAACTGAAGGAATGCATGCTTCATGACTCATGACTATACTATATAGAATTTGTGTTAAAGTTAAAGGTAGCAAAGACATGACCTCCAAAGTCATGATGTGTTAAGTGAGAACTTTTTGTACGAATGAAATGTTGCTGCATATGAAAGAGGGAACTAAAGCATTGATTATGCTTTTAATAATATTTAAGAAATATAAATAAATAAAGTTCAGCAAAATGAGAGCACTAAAAATGGGTATAAGCCAATCTTGAGAGATCAAAACTCGGCTGGGAAAGGAGGCTACCATCTTTATCATCTTACTTATGAGATGAAATTTCTTTGAGAATAAAGTAAGCTCTGCTCCTTTTATATAGGAGGCGTCCAGCTTACTATATCAGTCATTCAATACAGAAAGACAAGCTTATAGGTCTTTGATTTCTAATTATAAGCATGCAATTAAATGTAATAATAAAGTCCTACGAATTTCATCTTCACCATTAGAAAATAATCTAAAATTCTAGTCTAAAACTAAACAAGGCCTCGAAAATGCAGATGTCTCATATGAGATGCACTAAAACTGCAGATCTAACACAAGTTTCTGATTCTGACAGGCACACACCTATTTAGGTGCAAATGGTCCGAATGTGAGACAACACATGGAATATGCGCACAAGTTGCAAAAGCAAAAATTTGGTTAGAATCATTAAGAATTATCTTACTCATATTTCCTACGAAATAACACAAAGTTGCTGCTGCCACACAAGGTAATAAGGGTTTCATCTATTTCAATCAATAATTAATCTTTTTTTTTATCAAAATAATCCAAGAGAGAAGAATGGAAGAGATTAATTTTCAGTATTCAGATTTCTCTGGTGATAAGGAGGTTTACAACACTTTTAGGAGTAGTTCCATGATGGTTCTTAGCAATTTCCAGAGCTGTGTAATTCATTCTTACTTGGTATCCAATATCCATCCTTTTTTCCCTTAGTTTGTGTCTTCGTATAACCATATTGATGTCTGATATCTATCTCCATCTCACATGCTTTTTAGTAGTATTGGTACTACATTGTGCTAGTTTTCCTATGTAGCCAGGTACATATGCACCCAAGCATTCATAGAGCAGCTCTAAGGAGAAAGGTCAAGAATGCACACCAAGGCCAAGGGAAGAAGATCTTAATCCTTATCACTCCTCTGTTAACTTGATTATTACTGGTTTGACTAGTTGAAATGCTGAATATTTGTGATTATTTTGTTCAACAATAGTTGGATCTATGCTTGATAAGTTGACGCTTCATCAACTTATATCTTGCTTTAATTCTTATTTATTTCCTTGTTAGCTCATCAGATCAGATTTTCTTAATAAATATTTGTTCATCTTCAGTAGTTGATTACTTTGATTGTTAGCAGTTGCTCCTTTTATAGATGATAGCTTCCCCTCTAAAATTAGGATGTTATGTTAGCTATAGATTATGGGTACTGATTGGTTCTTCAGCTAGAGTTTGGGTCACACCCCAACCATAAATGTCATGACTATGCAAGGGTATTTGGTCTACTGATTTGGTTAGTGGTAATGCTTTATGCTTTATATTTATGTGAGAAATCCGAAGATTGAGAAATGAAGTTGGGAATTAATAACTGTCATGCAATTTAATATGCTTTATTACCTACAATGTAGAAGTATTGAATAAACGATCCACTAGACAATCATCAGGGACCTTGATATTTGTTCTAGGTCAAGCGAAAGTGAAAATTTAGCCATAATTTCGGTAAACTGTTATGCATCCCTGTAACAGCTCTTAAGACAAATTTTAAATGGTCTACCAGTCTACACTAGCAAACCTCTATAGTTCATATCCCTTGTTTTGACCTTGTAATTGATTGGTTGCAGTTGAAACCTTAACCCTAGATTTATCTTTTTTGGTGAAAGCCTTACCGTACATTAAATCATCTTCATTTCCCTTTATTCTGACTAGTCAGATGTTTGTGCTAAGGCCCAAGCCCAGGCCCAGGGTCGCCCACCTCTGAGGTTCACTTACCAGAGAAGGAAGAAGGGTCCAGAAGGTCCAGATACATTGCCACAATAGGGTCTGACAAGTTAGTTAGTCCCATTATCCATCTGGGGATAATTGAGTCATTTCAATAGGGTGTGACAAGTTAGTTAGTCCTTGATCCACTGTGATGTCAATAGGGGTATAAATAAACCATGATGTAGAGAGAGAAGTTATCCAGAAAATTGAGTGAATGATTGGGCCAGTGGGAGAGCACCTTTACCTCTCAAATGTAAAGGAGTTGTAAGCAGTGGTGATCCATCAATACAACTATCTATCCTTTTTGTGCTTATTTCTTGCCTTATTTGCATCAGTAAGTCACTAGTAGAATTGAGTCTTAGCAGTTTGATGTTAGTCTAGTACATACACTTTACAAAAATTGCTAGTCTAGTAGATTGCTTTAGTTGCATTATAGCTGGTAATTGACATCCCCGATCATTAGCTTGTTTCAATCATTACCTTTTTACCTTAGTGCATATTCCCTAATTCTTGTGGGATGGGAGTTACTGTAGCAACGATTACTTTCACCATCATCTCATTTCATGCCTCATCCGATGAGGCACATGAATCATACCTCCATGGCTCCATCTACAGAAGGCTAAAGGACCCTAAAGACAATTAAAAAATAAGGTGCTAGCTAATAGAACTGGCAATAAGTAGAGTTAGGTTGGATTTTGGTTCAGATTAAGATTTTCTCAATCTGAACCCAACCTGTCTATGTAAACAGGTTGATATTTTCAACCCAGCCCAAGAATAAATGGGTCAAGTTGAAATTGACCTATTTAAGTGTTTTTTTTTTAATCCATATCTTATACAAAGTAAGGAAAAAATTGAAAAACATAATCACTTATACTACATTTCATAGGCAATATAAGAGTATGTACAATGGGGTTCTCCAACTAGCTCTCCAAGGAGAGAGAAAATTGGGTGTGTCTTGAGAGTATCTCCATGGACACACTTTGCAAAGTGTCTCTTGGAGGAGATACCATTTGAGATAAAAGAGAAATGGCTCTCCAAATGTGTGGGGCCCACAAACCAAAACATACTATTGCCATTACTAAAGTTTTCTTTCTTCTTGAAACCATTTAATAATCTTTTTGTAAAAATCTAAAAAAAATGGTAATTTTCTTTGTCTATAAAATGAGCTTAATATTAGATATATTTCATACACAATCTACTATCTTTTTGTAATTTATGAAATTAAATATTTGCATTCAAAATTAAAAGTTCTACATTGCATAAATTATGAAAAGGATTAAACTTTTTGTAATTATATTTAATTTACATGAATAACTTAGTTTATATGACTTTGATGATAATATGAAATGAGATTCATTTATTGACATGGAGACCACCAAATAGTGAAAATTTGAATGGAGAGCTCTTTAAAGATTTTTATTGTTATTGGGTGTTATTAGACATAGTTTTTGAGAGTAGCTTCAAGCATGGGAGAGTTTATTGGAGAGTCAAGTACCATTATACATGCTCTAATGACGTACAATATAACTATATAGCAAAAATATTGAAGTTCAAATATGCATTTGAAAATTTTAAAATGGCCCAATCAAAATTTTCTATCTTCAAAACGATTGGCTCCTAAAACAACCTGGTGAAAAATCACAAGTGCCTAAAAACAATAGAGAACAGCTAAACTTTCAAGTTAATATGTGCTTTCTTTATTGATATTATTGAGTGCACCAAGCGAGGAAAAGGTCCGTGAGGAATAGAGGTTGCAAAACAAGCAAACTACAGAAATTGCATTTTCCCAATTGTTAGGGTATTCTACGCAAGAAAGAAAAATAGCAGATCCCATTCAAGAAAAGGACACAAATTAAAATGCACACAGATACACTGGAGACAATGGTATTACTAATTGAAACTGATATAGGACACACACACAAAAACACAAATAAAGCACTAGGGCCATACCTACAAAGAAATAATTAATATTTGGTATTAAGAGAGAAAAAAGGCAGAGATTCACCAAGAGGTGTTCGTCAAAGAATGACCTTGAAAATTTTCTAAAACACTTAAAACATACTAACAACATTGTAAATTCATGATCTTGATGATTTAAGATATTATCTAGATGGTGTTGATGTTGTTATCTTTGTTGTATTAATTCTATTAAAAGATTTTGTCGCTATTAATTAAATTGTATGGAAAAAACTAAATTGAAGGGAAAGAATAATGGATAAGGTGCACTTAAATAAAAAGAAGATTTAAAGAAATTATTTTAGATATAAGTGCAAATATATTTGAGACCAAAAGAAAAAGTATAATCTAACATTCTTATCAAATCAGAAAAAGCTCAAAGACAACTGACCTTACTCGCTTTTTCTTGAGATGGAACAAGATATAACAGGAAGGGTGTGGTGATGGATATCCCATCCGACTCCTTCTGTGAAATGCTGTCAGCTGCCGTAGAGGCTACCCAAGCCATTTGCTGCACAGAAGGACTAGTTCCACTGTTTTCCAATATATCAATTCCTAAAGAATACGACTTCCAAAAATCAACTCCCCACGAATCAACAAACAAAGGTTTGTCCTGCTCCTTATTAAGCACACCAACACCAAGCAAGGAATCCCGTATAGAGTTCAAGCACGAGCAAAGAAACTTAGATGGGCAGCTAGAATTTCCTAAGGTACAATCTTCCAAGTCCATTGGAAGTACTTCCGCTCCAAGACACTGGAAGTCTTCTTCTCCTAACTGTATTTTTTCCGACTCAAAATGCTTAGATCTTTTAGCCTTTTGGATATCTATGTTGACTTGATCACCACTAAGCATTAAATTTTGTTGTCCATTTGCTACATTTTTTGAAGTTCCTTTCTTATTTGACTGAGGAAGCAGTCGTTTGATCTTGCTTGTGCTATTATCCTCTTTTCCATGTCTCTCATTGTAAGGATCCTGTGGCGTGGGAAGACTAAAGCACATTCCCTAAAAATGAGAAGATGAAACCAACAAGAAAGATGTAAGATAAGCAGGCTATCCAAACATTATATGCATCAACCAAAAGAAAGGGTGCATTAAAAACCACTAGGTGTTTGCTGCACTAATTACTCGATCCCAAACGGAAGTATAAAGAAAAGATTCTAAAACAACAACAGTTAGATACACTTAGACTCCATTCATAAAGTGTAAATCTTTGTTGTACTGATACTAATGCCAAATGTAAAGCAAAAGGCAACAATGGACAATTAAAAGATTATTACGACTCCAGTCATTAAGGAAGCAGCATTGAAGGCAATAGGAAGAGTTTGTGAGGGAAAAAGAGGAAATATAATAAGCAATTCGATTTGCCAAGCATACTGCCAAATTGCCAACTTTAACTATGTTAGGAGCTAAACAGTTAACCTCATCGGTAGATTCTTCTACATAACTTTTGTAAGATAAAATTTAAATTTAAATTAGGAACAACAAAATTGTCTCTATGCGTCCTAAAATAAAAAATATTTACATTTATACTTTGATGGAGCAGGAACATATCAGCATAGAGAAGGGCAAATTTCAGTGTCAGATATTTCCAAGGTCTCCTTTACTTTATATTTGTTTTATCTAATATTATTTAAGGAGTCTGCAAGCAGAAGTACATCTCTTGATGTATTGGATATTTGAAATAATTGATAGCTATCAGCTAATGTAGTAATCAAACACCAAACTATTAATTATTTTTCAAAACTAGAGGCAATTAGTACAATATGTTTACTAGAAGAGACTTCTTTTCGGCCACCATTTTACAGCGTTGTCATGCCATCAACACAATTACTAGAAGTACAACCAACAATGGCTAGATTCCTAACCTAGTTTGCTTAATGTTCCCCTTAATCAAGTTGCTTCTTGTGCGATTCTTACTCTACTAGCCCTTTTTTGAGCAATATTTTCTCACTACTCCCCATTGTAATTTTAATTTTTTTCAAATTGTTTAGCTTAGCATGATGATACGAACTATGACGATCCGGGTGCTTGAGCACAAAATATTCCAATCGCATGGTGGTTCAATAGTTTCAAGCCTTCTCCGGTAAAATGTTTACAAACGTCAGCTTCTCAAAAGATGTCGGGGTACAACATATTAGTCAGACGGAATAGGATTAAAAGAATCAAAACAAAGAGAAAATATGGGTCTTCTATTTGTGACCTGAACAAATATGGCCTAGCAACTTGATTCACTTAACAATATGTATATATGACGAATTCAAATATAAAGCAACTGCAGCCCCTGATGTTCTGAAAGTATTAAGCACATGGTTTTTGAGGAGAGTGGATAAAGCCAAAAGGTTGTCACAGTACGGAGTTAGAAAGTCGGAATACAAGACTTCATCAATACAATAGTCATCTAAATTCATACATTTTTGTTGCTTTAAAGTTTAAATTGTCATTGATCTAGCTTAATTCCAAACCACATAAATAAACTCCAAGAAACATGAGAAAACCCAAAAAGGAAATTTAATAGACCCACAATTGAAGCATTGGAGATGGGAATATTGAGAAAAATATCTTCTTCATAAATCTTCTTATTTTATTTTCTCCAAAATTGTAGAATTAGGATGGACAAAGCTGAACCTTTAATTATGTTTGTTTCATGTGAATTGTAGTAGGGATGGGAGATTTATCTCAACTTATCATAGACATGTTTGTTAGGAGGAATGGGAAATGGTGGTAAGATGGGGGTAGAAGTAGAATGCTTCAATTGTCAACAATATAATGCCAAATAGGGGAGGTATTTTCAGAAGAAATTAGAATAGATTATGTAATGACTAATATGCATGATAAGAACCGAGATGAGTGTATATAAGAGGTGTGGATAATTTTGTCATTTCTTCCCACCATGGCCAAACAAGGTAATACCAACAATTTTAATATTTCTAAAGTTCCTCCATTTCCTTCTTGTTAGCCAATCCACCAAAACATGAGCGTTTTTCCATTTAACTTATCATGATAAACTAGACAACAGAACTAAGAATTGTTTTTATTTTTATTTTCTCTTCTATTTGTTTTCTTTGCTGTCAAGCTATCTATATAATAACGATTTATTCCCAAGCCAATTGGTATACTAGTTGCTCCATATGTAGTTCTAGCAGTAACCATATAGTCTATGCTTCCTCCATTACAAAGTAATTTTCTCATTAACATGACAAAGTTCCAACTTATAACCATCATTTCAAACAAGTAATTGAGCATTGCACTACAACAAATGTTTTATACTACTACAATGCTAATTATCTTTGGCAGTGATGTTTGACCTTTAATTTGTTCAAAATCTTCGGTTAATTTATGAGGTCAAAGAACAAGATCTAGATTTTATGTCAAGGAAATAAGTTCACATAATCATAATTTCCATTATAACATGTAATGGTAACAAATCATTGGTGACAATAACAGAATTAGACTAATTGGTACCAAGGGAGTAGTTATCGCTTCTTGATATAGGAGTAGTTGATGCAAGTTTACTAGCTCTTGTTCATAAGAATGTCTCAATGGACCTTGGCTAAATTGATGTACATGGAGGACTCTTCATGGGGATGACTACCAAGGTGGTAGCTTGTTTGCTAACCAACTTAGGTAGCATGGATTAGGCGTATGATTAGCATGTCTATGAGAGTTCGAGTTCTGTTAGGATTCATACTATCTTTATTGCTTTCCTAGTTATATTATTAGGAATCATGGTTTTGCGTACGTTCTTAAAACGATGGATTTTACATGATTCAAAAGTGTTAGGAGTCTAGGACTTAGGTATTTGTCCTAAGCCTACTAGGTTTAGCATGCACGATTCCTACTGGGTTTAGCATGCACGATTTAGTATAAATACATAGCATGTAGTTCGAATATTTTCATAAGTGATTGAATAGAGTTTTTGTGGGTTTTGTTAAAACTTAAGTGTGCAAACACAACTCTCTTGACTACTGGTGGCTTTGCCTTTATGCATCAAAACCCTTAGAGTATTCATTGTGGTGGCCTTGCCTTTATCATTGAATAAGCTAAGAACTATCTTGTTCTTGTTCTTTGATAGTGTTCGAACCTAAGCATTAATATTATACACTCTTCCGGATATTATTGTTTTAATCTTGATAGATTAAATGCATCACTTCTTCTTTTGTACCTCTATGTTCATTTTTTAGATAATCATATCACACCTTAAGAGATTATATTCAATAATTCGGATTGCATTTCGATTACACGTTGGAACCAAAGTTAAGAATATGATTTGATAAAAAGACTTTGATTTTGATCAAATGAAAGTAAGATTATGGTTTCATATGGTGAGACTTCAGGGTCAATCTGATTTAGAGAGTGTTTGGTTGGGCAAAAGACATTTTTCCCATTTTCTTTGTTTGGTTGGTAAAAGGGTGGAAAACATTCGTTTACATTCTCCCTCATTCTTGTAACTTCTCATGCAAGTGACCAAAGAAGCAAAAAGTACAACTGTATTTTCCCTTGAAAAATGTTTTTCAAGGGAAACTCGCCGAACCAAAATTAACAAAAGGAAGACAAAAAAAATCTGTTAAATTAGAAGCCAGCAAGCCAGATAACGCAATGTTGATTTAAGCAACAAATAAATGAAAAAAAATGCAATTGAAACAGAGAGAAAGAACCTGGCATTGGCGGCGCTTGCCAGATTGGCGACGCTTCTTGGCGGCAATAATACCAGCAACGCGAGCAGAGACCGAGGAAGGATCTTTTGCGAGCTTCTTTCTAATGGCTTTATTCTTCTTCTTCGCCCTAAAATCGTCGCCTTTTGGCATTGTTGATAACTATGTGAGGATTCAGGAGCGGCGGACGAAGGGTTTTTGAACAAGGGACGGCCGGGTTTACAGAGGTTTAACCATTTAAAATTTAGATGCACACATTACTTCTGTAATTTGTAATTTGTAATTTGTAATTTGTAATTTGTAACTTGTAGGCGAGGGGTACAACAGGCACACAAATCGTTATTTTATTTCCCCTTATCTTGTAAAAGTATTCTTAAGAGAATATTCCCCTCAAAAAAAAATCTCAAGTCTAAGGGTCTGTTCTCCCCAGCTTATTTTCAGTTCAGTTCAGTTCAGTTTCAATAAGTTCAGTTCAGTTCAGCTCCAATAAGTTCAGTTCAGTTCAGTTCAGTTCAGCTCCATTCTTTTATAACCATTTTGTTAAATATTATTATGTTGGTATAATTTATTTTACTAATTATTGTTATTATTATTATTATTATTATTATTATTATTATTATTATTATTATTATTATTATCATTATTATTATTATTTAAATATATATCATTACTATTAAGTATTATTATTATTATTGTTGTTTCTATATATTATTTTATTTTTTATAGCTTTACTCATTATTATTACTATTATTATTAGGAGGAACATAGTTTAGGTCAAAGCACAAATAAACCCACTTTTTTAGCCCATAAACCAATCAAATCGCGTCAAGACGTTTTATGATCTAATTTTCGCGGTCCAACCCAATCATTATTTTTATTACTAAATATTTTTATATTATTAAATCTAATTAATAAAATAGTAATATTAATTTACTTCTTACATATTATTGTTATTATATATCATCATCAAGTATTAATATATTAATACAAATAATATAAAATAATTATTATTTATTATCATTATTATCATTAATTATTATTATTATTATTATTAATTTATGATTATTAATATTATTTATTTATAACTATCATTTAAAAATATCCAAAATACTATTATTATTATTATTCATTATTATTACTTATCATTATAATTATTATTTAATATTCATATTATTAGTGTTTAAAATATTATTTATATATTTATTAGATTCAATTTAATTCAATTCAATTCAATTCAATTCAATTCAGTTCAGTTCAGTTCGGTTCAGTTCAGTTCAGCTCCAATAAATTCAGTTCAGTTCAGTTCAGCTCCAATAAGTTCAGTTCAACTGTTTTATGCCGAAGAGAACAGGCCCTAAGTTACAATCTCAATTTCAGGTTGTGCCTTCACAATATAATCTAAATTATTAAATCTCTATTATATAAGTCAATAGAAAGATTTGGTGTCCCCACTTAAAAAGACTTATATACCTTAATTTCACAAAAAGTAATAAAGAAAAGATTTTCTTAATTCTTTCCTGATTTATAAATAGGGGGTAATAAGGAAAATTCTACATTATCAAAAAGACATACATAAAAAATTGTAAAAAGAAGAAACTCAACAATTGAACATATAAACTTATGACTAAATCAATTTTCAAACAATAATAAAAACAAAGATTTACAGAGATTCTTATTATCTAAACTCTCAGTTTCAGCAACAATTTCAAATAACATGCATAAACAAACCATAAAAGAATTAAGAAACTTAAAGAATATTCATTTTTTTGTTTTTTGGGACTCACAATCAGTTGAGATAATAAATAATCAAAGAGATGAACATGCATCATTTGATAATATCAATTTATTATTATTATTTCTATTGAAGCACTTCACCATAGTAATGCTTAAAACCTTAATTACCTAGTGAAAATTGAATTGAATTATTTACCAACTATAATATAACATATTGTCGCATGCATCGCGTGCATATAATGCTAGTTTTCTATATATGATGACATTCATAATGTTAATAAACAGCTTCAATGAAACAGAGTAACTTCTCTTTCAAATTCAAGTGATTTCATTCATTTCTGTATTAGCAGCACACCAAAACATATGCCTTTATGTATATGCGGCACAATGTGGATCCCTAGGTCATCAATATTAGTGTCCTCTAATGAGACGTATACACATTCTACATTCATCTAGCAGACAAAATAAACATGGACCACAGGAGGCTAACGAAGCAGCATGATATATAAATAGGCCTAGGTATATAGACATATACACATCTCCTTTTAGCACACCCCCTAAAGCTGAGAGTGATGAGCAACTTAGTGACAGTCAATGTCCACGTGGTTGGTCTTCTCATGATGCACAGGATTGGAAGCAATAGCTAGAGCAACTTGATTGTCACAGAACACAGGTGTCCTGGTCATGTGAGTGACCCCAAGATCTTAAAATAGATGTTTAAGCTACATCATCTCACAAATAGTGAGTGCCATAGACCTATACTCAGCTTCAGCACTGCTTCTAGCAACTACAAATCGCCTTTTTTTACTTCCATGACATTGTGAGTCACCAAGTAGAATGCAAAATTCTAATGTGGATTTCCTAGTGTCGGCACACCTTGCCCAGTCGCTATCACATAAAGCTTGTAGATGAGCTGCAGATGTGTTAGCCAGAAGGATACCTTGACTCATGGAGCCAGCAAGATATCTAAGTACCCTCTTTGCTGCTTGCATATGGGGCACTTGTAGGTTGATGCATGAAGCTACTGAGAACATGAATTGTGAAGGTCACATCAGGTCATGTTAAGCTCAGGTTTTCCCCGCAAGTTTTTGATAAACTTCAGCATAAGGAAGAGGTTCTCCATGAGTTTTACTGAGCTTGGTGTGGCTGTCCATAGGAAGCCTGACTGGTTTACAGTTCATCATCCTATATTCCTTCAATAGATATTGTATATACTTCTTTTAACACAGAAAAATACCATCTTTACAATGATCAACTTTAATTCCTAGGAAGTATCTGATTATTCCTAGGTCCTTCATCTGAAAGTGAGAGCTAAGCAGTGCTTTTGTGCTCTTGACAACACTCATATCATTGCTTGCAATGATCAAGTCATCCACATATACTAAGATCACAATGATTATCTGCTTCTTCTGTTGTGTGAATAGGGATTAGTCAGATTTAGCTTAACTGAATCCATTCTCTTTCAGAGCACTAATGAGCTTGGCAAACCATTGTTTGGGTGCTTGCTTAAGCTCATACAATGACTTGTTGAGCTTGCATACCTTGCTATTACTAGTGTGCTTCACATACTCTCCCTCACTTTCCACTTCAAATCCGTGTCCAAGCCCCTTATACCCAGGTGGCATCTTCATATACACATTTTCTTGCAACTCACCATGAAGGAAGACATTTTTAACATCCATTTAATGTAAATGCCATCATTATATTCTATGGATGCCAAGGCAAGCAAGGACCTCACTGTTGCCATCTTTGCCACAGGAGTAAAAGTATGGTTATAATTAATACCATACCTTTGTCTATTTCCCATGATCACCACGCCTGGATTTATACCTACTCGCACTCCCATCTGAATCATACTTGATCTTGTAAAGTCACTTGCTTCCTATAACATTCTTCCCAGCTGGCAGATCAACAATGTTCCATGTGTTATTTTCTTCAAGAGCAATAAGCTCATCATTCATTGCTTCAACTCATCTGTTGTCCTTCAAGGCTTCTTTGATCCCATTTGGTTCCTGCTGGGTGAGAGATTGAGACATGAAATAGGAGAATTGGTGACTAGTGTTTGAGTCACTCTCTCAATTTTTATAGGTTGTGGGGTTTTTGTGGTGCTAGGCTTAAAAGTGGTAGTGAAGGGTGATTTGATGTGATTGGTGGTGGTATGGTTGATGCTTTTAGTGGTCGTGTTGGTTGTCACATAGTCCTGGTGCCATGTGGGTGTTTTATGTCTCTTGATGGATCTCCTCACCTCTCTAATTTCTTCTGCATCCTTAGTATTATCTTCATCAGTTTCACCTTCACCATTCTCTTCTTCTACATCACCATAGCCAATACTTATCAATTCTTTTCTCACACTTTTTCCTCCATTCACATTGAACAAGGGAAGACTCCTTCATAAAACTTTACATCCCTGCTTACAAATGCCTACTAAATTCAACAACTTATACCCCTTTTGAGTATATGGGTATCCTAAGAACACACATGGCACTCCCCTACTCTTGAACTTATCTTGTTCCCTGCTTGGATCGCTAGCAACTGCAAGACACTCAAAGGCCTTCAGGTGTGTGTAGGTAGGTGTTGTTTTGTATAGAACTTCAAATGGACTCATGTTATTCAAGATAGTTCTAGGCACTTTGTTTATTATGTGGACAACACACATAACACAGTCTCCCTAGTACTGAAGTGGGAGCCCACCTTGAAACCTCAAGGCTTTAGCCATCTCCAAAATGTTCGTATGCTTCCTTCTGCCCTTCCATTCTGCTCAAGCCTATCAACACACCTAGTTTGGTGTATAATTCCCATTTTTGCAAAAAATGGTCAACATTGCTTGCCATCAATTCAAGATCATTATCACTTCTCAACACTTTCACTTTCTTCTCAAACCGAGTCATAGACATGTGCACAAAGTTCTCAATGGCTTCAAAGGCATTAGACTTATGTTTCAGTAGATGTACCCATGTTACTTCGCTGAAATCATCAACTATAGTTATAAAGTATCTCTAATTGTGCCTAGTTGCAACCTTATAGGGCCCCCATATAACTATATGGACCAGTTCAAACAGTTAAGAGGCTCTTCCTTTACTCAAGCTAAATGGCACTTTAGTGAATCTTGCAAGTGGACAAGTGATGCATATGTCACTTTGTTCATTTTTAAATCCTGCAAGACACTTGATCTTGCTGATTCTCTTTACTGGAGCATGGCCTGACCTCCAGTGCCACAGTGTGGTGTTGTTAATGCTAGGAGCATCAGTTATGGTGTCTGGCACTTTCACATCTCCACTTGCATTCATTGCAAGGTTCACATAACTATCCTGCACCCTATCTTCCTTTTGTTTTTTCCATTCTTCCACTATCTCACTTAGGGGTTTGTCAACCAAGAAGTACAGCCCATGCATAGCCTTTCCCACCCCCATCACCCTTTTACTCTTCTTCTCATGTATGATGCAAAATTATGAGTAAAAATCCACTTTGCAATCTTCATCTCTTACAATTTTTTGAATAGAGAGGAGGTTGTGCTTGAATGTGGGAATGTAAAGCACATTTTCAAGCCTCAGCTCACACTTTAATATAGCTTCACCACTATGGGTAATCATAGTAGTTTCACCAATGGGCAGGTTTATCTTTTGCTCTTTCTTCATCTAAGTTGGATTCTTTAGCATGCTCAGGGACCCAATCATGTGATCTGAGGCCCTTGAGTCAATTATTCACTCAGATTTCACACAGTCAGCCAGGTTGCAACTCACCATACCTGCTTAGGTGTAGTCCATCTCCTCTTCTGTGTCTGATCCATGATTCCTGAAGGGAGTTGGCAGCATTTTCATGAGCTGCTCAAGCTGTTGTGGTATAATACTTGCACTACTAGGTGCATTTGAGCTACTCTCTATTTGATCCTTACATGAGCAGCACTTCTTCCACCTTTGTTAGTCCTTCCACGTCTGTTCCATCTATCTCCTCTACTAGTGTTCCATGGCTCTCTTGCCTTCTCTTTTCCATCTCTTTAAGACCTAGGGTTGGGTGTATACTTAGATACCCCACAATTCTCCAGCACTTTTCCTTAGTGTGCCTATTTTTCCACACTCTCCACAACTCATTTTACTACTCTTACTTAGCATAGTTTTAGCCTCATTTTCTTCCTTCACTAGCTTCAAAACTTCTCTTTGACTTTCTTCTTGATAACGATAACTACATGCCAACACATCTACTGATGATAGAGGACTCATCATCAGTAGATGACTTCTGTGTACATAGCCTTCCTCTATCCCATTAAGCAGCTGAAACAACCTTTGCTCTTCTTATTGTTCATTCATAGCTTTGACAAATGCATTGATTTCATTTGTCATGGTAGTTATGGAGGTAAGTTGTTCAATGACTCATGCTCTTCCCATAATCCTCTCAATTATGTGTAATAGTCTGTTATGCTTCTCTCATCTTGCTTGGTTTCATACAGTAGTTTACACAACTTGTACTTCCTTGACCCATTGGTCACTTCATACCTTTTTTCAAGTTGTTTCCACATCTCACATGAGCTATTCAAGGACATAGTAGATTTTTAAATAGGTTTACTTACATTCCCTATAATCCAAGATATTACTATGTTGTTGCAAGTGTCCCAAGCTTCTTGATTTACACTATTAGTTCCATCTCTTTTTACAGTCCTAATCACAAACCCCAATTTTCTTTTTGAGGCTAGACCTATTTCAAGAGACCTCTTCTAATCAGTTTTCAATGGAACCTAGTAGTTTTTCTACATTTATAGAATTACTCCCATCTGAAGGATGTAAATACAAGGGACTAGAGCTGTCTATTCCAAGTGTCATTTTCTCACGCAACAAATTGAACACAATGAACTGATAGCTATTTACTCACACACTAGGTACGCAGAGAGTGCAAATAAAGATGCAATTTTTGATAAAGAAATAAACTTTCGTGTATACTACTAACTTATAGAGAGGATTTAATGTTTGAAGAGAGCAAACGAACCTAGTTGCTCTGATACCATGATGACATTCATAATGTCACTAAATAGCTTCAATGAAACAGTGTAACTTCTCTCTCAAACTCAGGTGATTTCTCATTCATTCATTTATGTCTTAGCAGCACACCAAAACATATGCCTTTATATATAGGTAGCACAATATAGATCCCTAGGTCATCAATATTAGTGTCCTCTCACAATAAGACACGTACACATTCTACATTCAGCTAATAGACAAAATAAACACGGACCACAGGAGGCTAATGAAGTAACATGATATATAAATGGGCCTAGGTACATAGACATATACACATCTTCTTTTGTCAATATATGGTAAGCCTAAAATGAAGTAGTATAGGCAAAAGAATACTAAACACAATTAGATATTTAATAACTCAAATACTTCGATTTAAGGTCCAAGGGTTGGGTCAACCACGAATCTGTTACGCTACTTTGATCAACAAAATAACATAAACACATAAGTTCATACAAGCATGGATAATGGATTCATTTTAAAATGCACCACTAGCACCAAACATTAATTATACATGATTGGAAATTTAGCTTATTACAGTTTACAAGTTAACATCAAAAACATACTCCCAACAATCACCACATCATACAACATTCCAACATAAATAATACACATACGGTGTGCATGCACACACGGACACTACCATTGTACAACACATGTGACGGGTCATTGTAAATTCGCCAAATATAACCTAAATAACCCAAGATAGGGTAAGTATAGGGTCGAATCCACAAGGAAGCAAGGTTAATCAATAGTTAATTCGCCAATTACAATGAGCTAAATCAATTTGGGGTTTATTTTTAAAGTTTAGCAATGATTCTAAAGTCTAAGAAAACTAGGAAATTAGCAAATTAAATCAACAAGACAAGTATGAGAGATAAATGAGGGTCAAAGAACTAGGGGATGTACTAACATTCAATCCAAGAATCCATCATCAAAACCAAGGAGAAACACAAGGGGAATCACAAGGGGGAAAATCACGCACATGGGAATTCTAATCACTCTCTTGAACTAATTAAAGGAGCTTGATTAGTCACTCATGACCTATATATTCTCATGGCATGATGACCTATTCTCATGGCATGTGCCACCAATCTAGTCAAATCAAGCACAACATGATTAATCAAGTTTCCGTGAACTAGAAAATACATTTTCATAGAGATCCTAGTCTAGCAACGACCAAACTTAGTTTGCTTAATATCTCAATCCTTCACCAAATATGCAAGTCAAGCTAAGTGGTGATCAAGCACCCAACAAACTAAATCAAACAGTTTGATCAACAAGTTCAACCCCGAAAGTGAACCCCCTAACTTAGTTTTAGGATCCATAAAGTAAATGAAGGTTACATCCCTTCTCCTGGTAAGAAACTACTCACGCATTTTGGAAATAAAGCAAAACAAAGCTTGAAATAACTTCATCACCATAACCATGGAGGAAAGAGAAAAAGTGAAAATAATCAACTAATAAAACAAAATCTAAGCAAACAAAACATGAATAAACAAGAATATGGGAAAAGAAAATGAAATAAGTAAGAAATTAGCAATTTTTAAGCTTGCATAAATTTAAAAATGGAGTTCAAAAGTTTAAAACTCAACTTTCTCTCTCGTAGGGTTCTAAAGTTTGAATGCTAAAACAAGGTTTAATCTCTCTAATCTAAAAAAAAATTGCTTAACCTAAAATAAGAGAAGTTCCTCTTATATAGTCCTAAAAATAAAATAGAGTTAATAACAATAAAGCCCCCATACACAAGCATCAAAGGAAAGAAAGAGTTCCACAAGATAACCCGCCCCGAGTACCATGGTTGCTTGACACGGGCGGGACCGCTGACCAGGAACGAATTAAGCTTCTCAAAATACTTGACCCGAGCCCTCAAATCAGCAGACCTAGGCGGGTCGAAAAAAATTAGGATGGACTTTGTTGTAGCATGGACTGAACTGGGCGGGTTATGTGACCTGAGCCCTCGAGTCAATCCACTTCCCTCCTTTTTCTCCTTTTTTGAGCCTTCGATGCTCCGTTTCTTCAATGTATTTACTGTGGTTTGTGCATAGGTCCTCCAAGCATGCTCCTAAATCTTGAAATAAAAATAAACACCTAATGAAAAAGCACAAAGGAGGAAAAATGCACAAAAGGAAAGAAAATGAAGAAATTCTGCCTAAACTAGCCTAAAAGCTACCATAAAAACTAATCAAAAGCTAAGTATATAAACCAATCATCAAACTTCCCCAAGCTAGATCTTTACTTGTCCTGAAGAAAAATAGATTATAAGAGAATAAAAATTTATTTGAAAACAAAATGAAGAAGAAAGAAGGAAGAAGAAGGAAAAAGGGAGGAAGGATAAAGAATTTACACTAAATCATTTTTATAGGAATCACGATTGCATTTAGCACATGCAACAAGCTCTTTAAACCCCTAGATCGCTATAGATGGCAAGTGAGATCTCGCCGGGATTTCCAAAGAGTTTTCAAACCCACAACTCTAGTTTTTCATCAACCATTTATTCAACAACCTCAAGATGTATGTCCAAGTCAACTATCAATGAAATGGTTCACAAGAAAGGATGGAGAGCAACTTTCAGGACAACTAATTTTCAAGTGTACTCATAGGTTATGGGTAGAGAAATAAACTAATCAAGATTACAATAGGACACTTATTAATTAGACTTTTTACTTGCTTATTAAAGAACACCTAGCTATCCAAAAGACCTAGGGCTCTTCAAGTGTTATAGAAGCTCAAAAAACTAGTCTACCTTTCCTAGACATACAAATAGGCCTTAGACTCCACTCTACTTAAAACTTCAGACTAATAGAACTAAGTGTGGGAGGCATCCACAAATTCACCTCTTCTATTGAATTTCTTCTATTTTTTTTGCTTTTCGTTTTTCTTCACTTTTTTTTTCATTTTTCACGCGTTTTTTGACTATCTTTGGCTTTTCTTTTTCCCTTATTATGAAAATTTTTGCTATACAAGGGAGAAGTAACTACTCACTAGAGAGACACATAAGAACTTGTGGCTTTTTGTGCCACTTATTGCAAACGAAAAGAAGTAAAAACTAAGTTTCTTGTAGAGCTTTGTTTAGGGACATGATGAGCATATCTAAGGACACAAGGGAATGCAAAGTTGAAGAAAAAAATTGTCCAAGCATGAGCAACATAGTTAAGATTTAAGACTAGACATCCAATTGAGTATTCATTAGTTTCATTTTGGTAGATTCTAATGTAATCAAGATTATTCACCTCTTAAAACACCACAATCCAAGTTCACACTCCTCCAAAATAAGCCTCTAAACATATACTCAAAATCAAAGCAAGGAATCCACATACATTATCAACTAGTATCTTCCTTGGGCAAGGAAATCTAAACTTTATTTAAATTTAAAATTTCTTTTATTTTTGGTTGTTTTTGCTCTTTTTCAAAATTATTGTACAAGAAATAAAACAAATATTGAAAAAGAAGGAAAATAAAGCTTAAATAAATAAAGAAGATGAAAAAGGAAAGAAAATTAGTTTTTGGTTTTTTTCTGAAAAATATATGATTTTTTTCTTCTTTTTCTTAAAAAATAAGAAAGAAAACAAATAAGAAAAATGAAATCATGTCATAACACATATTAGCAACCATTGGTCCATTCACCAACCATAACCATAACCACAATTACAAGTAACAAATCAATCAAAAATAGCAACAAGCGTCTCTTAACACCTAACCCCGAAACGTAGAAATCACCCGAATAATGAAAATACTCCCCAAGCAAAACCAAACATTGTCCTCGGTGTGAAAATAAGAACAATCGAGGAGGGGTTGGGGACAGAGACCAACTCAAGGGTCTAGGTCCCCCTCTAGTCCTCTTCCCCGTGAGGAGGCGTGGGTTGCATATAAGAGGGGCATGGGGTGTAATATCTCAAATTTTTATTACTATTTTATGAAATTCATCTTGTTATAATAAGATTTCATAAATATAAAATTCTGAAAAATAAATTATAATTATAGTACATCAGATTTTCTAGAAATTCGTTTTTATAATACTAGATTTTTGTTTACCATTTAAAAAAAAAAATCGAAAATTGTTAGAAGAAAATCAGATTTTATTTTATCATTTTTTTCGTTCAAAAAGAAAGATAGAGAGAAAAGAAAATTCTGAAATTATAACCTGAGTTGGTTTGGGAAAGGATTAAAATTTTTAAATACTTATCTTTTAGTAAAACCCTAAATTTATATATATATATATATATATATATATATATATATATATATATATATATATATATAATATATATATATATATATATATATATATATATATATATATATATATATATATATATATATATATATATATATATATATATATATATATATATATATATATATAGGGTTGGGATCCGGTGAGAACAGGTCCCTATGTGAGAACACTTTTTTATGTGAGAATGAATCTCATCCGTAGGTTAACAAGAGAATCAAGAAAACGACATTGAGCAACTAAGCCTGCAAAACTATGAGAAAATATGATAGTGACCATGTATTATATCATAATAACTAATCTATCACATGTTTAAAGAAATTAGTCAAGAAAAAAAAATATTATTTACTATTTCCATATCATGGTGACCCTCTGCTATATCATAGTAACCAACACAATCTTCTGCTATATATCATAGTGACCCTCTGCTATATCATAGTAACCAACACAACCCTCTGCTATATATCATAGTGACCCTCTGCTATATCATAGTAACCAACACAACCCTCTGCTATATATCATAGTGACCCTCTGCTATATCATAGTAACCAACACAACCCTCTGCTATATATCATAGTGACCCTCTGCTGTATCATAGTAACCAAAACAATTTCTAGAAAAAATAGTGTGGAATCCGCAAATAATCGAACTAAAACTTTGAAGAACTAAAACTCCATGAACGACGATACAGAGGAGAGAGAAAGAGAAGATAGAGAGAGAAAAAAAGTAGCGTGAAAGGGTGGGGAAGAAGGAGGTAAGGGTTAAACTAAATTACGAAAATGTCATTACTCATAAGTGTATTTAAAATGGTTAGATTATATTAGATCCAAAGGTCCAGATTTGTTCTCACATAAAAAATTGTTCTCACATAAAGGAGATGTTCTCACAAGAGCCCTCCTCTCTCTCTCTCTCACTCACTCTCTCTCTCTCTCTCTCTCTCTCTCTATATATATATATATATATATATATATATATATATATATATATATATATATATATATATATATATATATATATATATACACCCCATATCACCCAAAAATTCTCACGTAATACACTTTCTTCATCTTTTTGGTAAGTTCTAAATTTTAGATCTAGAATCATTATTGTTGTGTTTCGAAGGTTTCAACCAGAAAAAAATATATAATTTAAAAACCCGACACCACGACTCCGACGACTTGGCCGGAGTCTGACGCCGGTCTTCTTCTTCTTCTCTTTTCTTCTTTCTCTTTCTTCTTTCCTTTCTTCCTCCTGCTTCTCGTTGCTGCTGCGTGCATCAGTTCTTTAAAAAAAATTTGGTCAAACTTTTAAAGTTTTTAATACAAGAAAAAAAAGGCGTAGCGTATGTAGTGGCAGAATGGCAGTGGGTGCCAGTGTGTTCTGTCACACATCAAAACCATTAACCTTATACAAATTTTTTTCTTTCTATAGTGATAGTGTGACGTGTTTTTAGTATAATTTTGTTTTCTTTTTTTGTTTTGTTTTCAGATTTTGGTTAATATTAATCTTGTAAATTTTGGTTAATTATTTTACGGAATATTATATTAAGTGACTAACTTTAGGAAGTATTATTTATTGTAGACGGAAATGTCGTAAAAGGTGACTTTTAGTTGATATTGCTATACTTGGGACGCGTTCGAGGTAATTCACAATGTCCGTCAACAACTAGAATCCCGTTAGTAATTGTATGTGCTATGTGTAATACATGTGGTTTATGTGATTATATGTTTATGTTAGATGTATATTATGTGACATAAATAGTATTAGTACTTGTTATGACTAAAATTATTATTATTATAAAATTTTAGTACTAATATCGTTGCGTATAATACATATGTATCTACTAGTATTTTGTTACTACCTTCGTATTAATAATGTACGTATGTAATCACAATATTAAAAATTATATTAATGTTGGTAATGTAACTTAACGGGTACAACTAGTGAGTTATTGCTGTTTCGAACAGTTCTATAAGTTGGTATTGTGACTTTATGAGGTTCTGATGATGGACGTATTGGTTACTATGAATTATGGACGTTGAGTATTTTAATTCTATAAAAGTGGTTAAGTTGTAAAAAAATATTTATTGAACTGAAGACGTTCATGTTAATGTTAATGCGTTATTTGATGTGCCATAACTATTAAAATATATTAATCATGTAAAGTGGAAATACTATTGAGCGAATTATCCTGTGGACTTGGATCCTCCATAGGTGATGAACATTATTTGATTTTATTCTGTTACAACTCTTTATTATTGTCTTCCTCCTAATACTATTGGTGCGCATTGCGGATACCCATTAGATTAGTGAGGGGTGTGCACACTAGGGACGTTCTGCAAAATGAAATTGGCCATTACTCTTAATTTATCTGGGTGACGACCCATGTTGAAGTAGGTGGTTACTGGGAATAGTCCCGGCCTATTGACGTTCAGTTCCCTGCTAATAATTAAATTTGTTGTTGTATGACTCATATAAACTTAAACTACTAGAAAAAGAGTGTTTTCTCAACGCTTTTCCTTAATATTCTGGACGGAAAAAAGTGTTGAGAAATTGATTCTCAACACAATGTAAAAGCGTCGAGATTTCTCGCGTGGAGAATTCTCGACACATTACTGCGTTGAGATTCTCAACGCAGAGACGCGTCCAGTTATGACTTGTGACGTTTTTTTGTGTTGAGTTTCTCAACACTTTTCTGCATCTCGAAATATGCTTATGACTTTTGTGTTGAGTTTCTCAACACTTTTCTGCGTCGCGCAATATGCTCGAGACACATTCCAGCGTCAAGATTATTTTACCTCCACAAATAAATTTTTGGAGCCAAAAGAACTCTTAACACGAAAAAGTGTCGAGATTTTAGCCTAGAAAAAACATCTAATAATAATAATAATAGCCACTATTTAATTAGATATAGATCAAATACAATATATTATAAGCGATTTTCCAATTAAAAATATTTAGGTAGAAATGACCAATAATATTAATAAGTATATGTCTTAATTAACTAATGATTAAATGCACACTAAAATATTCTGTTAGATCACAAATAAAATAAGTCAATTAGATAATGTCTACTATCAACTTCTTCAAACCTTACAAAAAAAAACATAACAAAAGAAATATATCTTTTACAAGGCGTTTTCAAATCATTAATATCTTTACGAGTTGTACTAATTTAAATGATCCTTGGCTTCTTTTCCTTCACCATCATCTTGATCCTTGAAAAAAAAAACAAAGAATGACATAAGTAATCTTATATAATGTGATATATTATAGTGAGGTTCAATTATAAAAGATGTAAAAAAGTTAGTTAATGACAAAAGAAAAGAATATGTAACTAGCAAGCAACTTGATTTTAATATCACTTTATACATGAGTCAAGAGTGGCAGTAGCCACAACATTACTATATTCAGATGATATGAGAAGCCAAAACACCATAACTTGATGAGAATCATTGATAGAAAAGAGTCACATAAAAAAATTCACCAACAAGGCGACAAGTATTATGTTATGATGCATTATTGCAAAGGGATACACTCAAATTCAATGGACTACATCCATTATATGAAATCTGTACACTATGATCTCTCCAAACAGAAGTGACAATAATACTAACACTGTTAATCAAATTCGAAATTTAAACAATTATGGTACAATAAAAGATTAAAAAAACTTGAAATGCAACTTGAAATGCAAAAGGTTAGGTAACTGTGAGATAACTGTGACTCTGAGCATATAAGAAACGCTAAGGTAAGGATGTGCCTCAAAAATGTACTTTCCCGGGATAAACCTCGCTAGCAAAGTCCCCAAAACATGTGAAGCTGATAATACAATTGTGATCCAACTGAACACTACAACTCTTTTATCATCCTCAACTACATCTGCCTATCAGAGAAAGTGATTTTATTCCTAATAATTGCCAATTAGAATTTACCACCTCATAAGTTGAAAGATATCTTACCGCATAGGCAATAACAATGCAGAAAATGCTCCTGAGACTTAGAATGTAGGAAAGACAACGAAGAGCGAAGTATGCATTAATGAATGCCCTTGAATTGCTAATGGCAAGAAGAACTGCACAGAAAAGAGGGGGAGAAATATAGAATATCAATCAAAATTGTAAGCAGCACAAAGAGACATGGGAGGGGCAATAAAGGAGTGAGATACAAATAAAAGTACATATCAACAGGGAAAATGAAAGTAGAAATTGTCAAAATGAGAAGTGGTTTCCTTCCATACTCATTTGAAAGTTCACACAAGAGCGGAAGTACGGGAATCATTAGAAGCCCAGCAATCTGCAAAGTGAAAAAAATATGTTCAATCATAGGAAATCCATTGCCATAGAATCAATCCGAACATTGCAAAATAATATAATCTTCCGGGAAAGTACAGAGAGCCCAGATTCAGCATCGAATGTTGCAACTTGAAATGCAAAAGGTTAGATTGCAGGCTGAGGCACTTGACATTGAGAAACAGCGGCTTAAATGGTTAAGATTTCACAGCAAGAAAGACAGAGAACTTGAGAAATTGAGGCTAGAGAATGATAGGATGAAACTAGAGAACGATTGGATGGTTTTGCTGCTTAAGTAAAAGGAAATGGTGCTAGGTATGCAAAAGTCAAAAACATCATTAGAGCGCACTTCCCTTAGCATTGACAGGTTCCAAGGAAGAGATGGAACCAAGAATGAGTCAAGTGTGGGCAGGTTGGCAGTAGCTAGGGGTTGGCAGAAAGGGGGAGGGGGCAGCAGCTAGTAGGGTTGGCAGAAAGAGAGAGGGGGGGTAACAGGGGGAGGCAGTATCTAGGAGAGGGGGCTGTAGGGGGTGGCAGGCACTAGCAGGGTGGCAGGGTATGGCAGCAGTTAGCAGGTTAGCAGTAACTAGGGGAGGGGGTGGCAGGATAGTAGTAGGTGGGGGGTGGCAGTAGGTGGGAGGATGACAGCAGGGGGTGGCATGTTGTGGGGGGGGGGGGTTCTAAAGGTTGGCGGGAGTGGGGTAGCATAGGGAGGGGGGTGGCAGGGGTGGGCATCAAGCTAGGGGAGGAGGAAAAAAATGAATTGGGTACATTATACATGAGTCAAGAGTGGCAGTAGCCATAACGATACTTTATTCAGATGATATGAGAAGCCAAAACACCATAAGTTGATGAGAATCATTGATAGAAAAGAGTCACATAATAAAATTCATGAGTTCATACCTGTGATTATAACCTCCTCCATTGCATCAAAATTCACATTGGTTGGCCATCCCGAGTCTGAATTGGGAAGTAGTAGATTAGTTTGAGGTCTCAAAAAAAGTAGTAGATTAGTTTAAGTAATAATTTCGCTAATGTTCATCCTAACTATTTTTGCCTAAATGCACAGAGAAATCAAAGATTACTAGAAAGTAAAGTGCAACAATCACACAACATCAGATTAGCCATTTGAGAACATAGTAGACTTGAATTTTCTTGTAATACATTCAATTTAAGTAACAATATCTATAGTATCAAGGTTTCATTAGCCAACACTCAAAGAGCTTTGATACTGTAATCTTCTTATACTAAAGCAAAGTACAAATCTCTAATTAAACTAATGAATCACCTTCTAAATTGTGAACACACCTGATCCATTAAGCAATTCACAATATTCTATAGAATTTTTAACAAAAATTCAAAACAAATGAAAAAGCATTCTTCATACCGTCCCTAAATTTTAATATACATCAGAAAACACCAACATTATTAGCATAAGTATCAAAATGACAGTATAGTTATCACAAAATGCTTTATTAAAGTTGACTGTATAGTTATCTATAATAGAAATTAGATAAAAGAGTATAAAGGACTTATGCTTAAGCACTAGAACTCCTTGAAAATTTAATAGTCCAGTACAATAAAAAATACGCCACATAATTACATTTTTTTTCACTATAAGATCAAAATGAGAACAAAATTGTCCATTAAAAGTATGCAAAATTAACTAATAAACTTATCATATCAAACTTGGGTGTTCAATTATGCTAGCTAGAGATCTAGAATAAAGTACAATTTGTTGATATGAATGAAATTCCAAAGCAATAGTTGAATTGTGAGCCCATCTAATGCAAAAATTTAGGTCTGAGTATAAAGTAGAACTGCATAGAATTTCTATAAGTTACCATTATAAGATAACCACCGATCTAAAACAAAATGACTAGAACATTCATAAAAAAAAAAAAAATTAGCTTACAAAGTGAAATTGATACATAGAAACATGAAAATCCATAGTTAAAGCCCAAAAAATAAAAAAAATTACGAAAATATCAATTGAAGCTCGTTTATGAAATCGAGTTCAGAAATTTATTTGCAAAAATCTATCCAATCAACACAAGATGGATTCGACCATATGAGCAAAAAATTCAAACTGAAATTAAGCTAAAACGAAGATAGATGAATTACATAGTCGGCAATTTAGGTTTCAATCTCTGATTCGTCGAAGGATCTATCAACACCTCGAAAGGAAAAGGTTCGCCATCTTCGCTAGTGCAGCTATTGATGGATTCCGTACATTAGCCAAGAGGAGAGAGAAAGGTGGATGACCTGAGATGCAGATGAAGAGAGGTTGGAGATGAAGGGCAACGTGTGTTGGAAGTTGAATGTGAATGAGGAGTTAGGGATTCCTTTAGTGGCCTGTGAAATGAGGGAAACTGACCCTGTTTTTTTTTTTATAAAAAAAACTAATGCATGCTCGACAACAAATAGTGTCTAGAGACGGTATTTGTGGGCCGAGCTCAAAATCAGCCTCGTCACTCCCTAAAAGCGTTGAGCCAAAAGTGTCGAGAAACTAAGGAATTTGTTGTAGTTGGCATCAGAGCTTAGGTTATAATAAATTAATATAAATTAGGAGTTAATAAAATGTTATAAATGATTACGAGTCTAAGGTTCAATAATATAGGTATTAATAAATTAAATAATAAATATTAAAATAAATTGTGAGAGTGGGATCGAAATGGGTTTATGTGCCTTAATGTGAAAGCACTTATTTCAGGTGCTTATTAATTGTTTGTTTTTCGTTCTTATATGTTTAGATGTTGTAACTACAAGAAAATGTTGCGCTCAGATGACCGTTTAACCATAGGATTTAGAAATTTATATTTACAATAAGGTCTGTATACTAAGTTCTTTACTAGTATTGGAAATTCTCTAAGTTCCTATATATGTGTTTTTATTAGGAATTTTATTACTTGACTATTTGAGTTGAATAGAGTTTAAGTTCTTGTTATAATTGTTGCTTACTTGTCAAATTGATGTTATGTGGAAGCATGCAAAGATTGTCTTACAATGTTATGATGAATTATATTTTGTTGAGGTATGTAGTTTTTTCATGATGAAAGTTAGTATTGAATCAATAAAACTATGTGCAAGACCATGTATGGGTGAATAGATATAGTAATACCAATGCTAATGTGCAGGAATTGTATGCAAACCTATCAAGTATACACTAGATCTCGTAGAGAGGCTTTTGAACAAATGGCTGAAACCCTGAACAACTGCTTGAGAACTGAGATCTCTTGAACAACTTTCGCAACGTATGGGTTTAGTGTTCAAAACCAATTAGGGAATAATGGTGGAGAGGACCCACAAGCTGCTATGGCAAAGAAGTTAGCAACCTTAAACCTCCAATCTTTGTAGGAAAGGAAGACCCCTTACTCTTAGAGAACTGGCTAAGAGACTTTGATAAGTTATTCACTGCTACGAGACACATGAAGCTCAAAAAGTAGACCAAGCTACCTTTTATTTGAGTGAGGATGCAGACACTTGGTGGGAGAGTCAAGGACCTATTGTTAGAGCTCAGGAAAGCTTTGATTGGAATGCTTTTAAGGTTGCTATTAAGGATAGGTTTTTCCTTGAACATATTAGGCGACATAAATACAGTGAGTTCACTAGATTTAACCAGGGAGGTACTATGTCTGTGCAAGAGTATGCCCAAAAGTTTAATGAGTTAGTTATATTTTGCCCTAATGTTGTGCCACATGAGAGAGCCAAGGCTCAAAAGTTTGAGGATGGTTAGCATTTAGAATTCAGACCAGACTTGGGGGAGCAACTTCTGCAACTTTTCAGGAGGCTTATGCTAAGGCTTCTAATATTGAGAGGATTTTGAGGCGTGAAGAGGAAGTTATGGGGAGGAATAAGAGAAAAACCCACCTAACAACCAAAATGACCATGGAAATGACAAGAAACCTCGATATGGGGGTAACAATAATAATGGGGGCAATAATCACACTAATGGTGGTGGTAATTATCAAGGGAATCGTAGCAACTACCAAGGTCAGGGGAGATCAAACCAGCAGGGATCCCGTACCCAGAACCCTACTTGTAGAAGTGTAACAAAAGCCACCCAGGATTTACCTGTCAAGGAGACCCAATAACTTGTTATGCTTGTGGAGAGAAAGGACATAAGGCTAATCAGTGTCCCAAGCGTCAGAAATAATGGACAAAATGGAAACAATGGGGGGAATAGGAATGGTCATGGGCCTAATCAGAACCATAACAACTGCCCCTATAACAATAACAACTACCCAGGGTCAGACTTCGAATGCTCAAGGAGGGAACACTACGCAGCATAATGGTCAGTATAACAATTGAGCAAATGGAGGAAACAACAATCAAAACGGAAATGGAAATGGCGCTCGAGGCAACAATGGAAGAATCTATGTTATGAACCAGAATGAAGCAGACACCAACGCCAATGTTGTGACGGGTACTTTCCTCGTAAACTCTAACCCTGCTTACTTGCTTTTTGATTCTGGGGCATCTCATTCTTTCATAGCCAGTACATTTGTTGAAAAGTTAGGTCTAAAACCCTCAATCTTGTGTCAAACTTTCATATACCTTCTACCTTCAGGAGAAGTAGTTCCTTGTAGTTCCATATACCAAGACATACCCATTACCATATTAGGATCTGATTTGCCTGCTGATCTTATTCAGTTTGACTACCCGACTTTGATGTAATATTGGGAATGGATTGGCTTGCTAAGTATAGAGCTAGGATAGAGTGTCATACCCAAAAGGTGTCTCTTAGGGGGCTAAAAGGAAATAGAATATCCTATCAAGGAATTGTTTCTAAACCTGGATTCAGTATTGTATCATCCATGTCATTCAAAACCTATATTAGGAAGGGCTACCCCATATATTTATGCCATGTGAAAGATGTGAGTGTGGAGGATGGATAGATATCTCAAATACCTGTGGTGAGTGAGTTCCAAGATGTTTTTCCAGAAGAAATTACATGGATGCTGTTATGTTCCCTATTTTAAGTTTTGAATGATGACAAATCACATTGAACTATTATATTGTATACATGTGTCTGTTTACATGTGTAGGTGCCAAAGTACGAGTTCAATGGATAGAAAGACGAAGCTAGTGAAGCCAAGTCTTGAAGAATTGCATGAAGACCAAGATCAAGTTGTAGCTTTTAAGTCTTAGATGCAATGTAAGTGGTATAAAGGTGTTAATGCATTATAAAGGATTGAAACTAGAGAGATGAGATAGTTGTGGATGACAAGAAACATCGGTTACTTGTCATACACAACTACAAGTAAAACTTGGTTGATTGGAACAATCTGGGAACAAATCTGAACCAGTCCTCTAAGACTTACTGCATTCGTACTTAAGGAAAGTTTCTTTCCGCGTAAATTGATTTTCAAAATACACGGATGCATGGTTTGTTATGCGAGCAGAATTTCTTAAGTATGGTAAGTGTGTTATATGATATTATACTGAGTATATTTTCCTTGGAATAATTTCCATACTTCCAAGGAAAGTATACTCTCATAATATCATGTAACACTAACTTACCAAAGGCTTATTTAAGAAGTTCTGCTAGCATTCAAATCTTAAGCTTTTGCATGATAATTTTTGAGTTTTCTCTCAACAAAAGTTTTCTCTCTCAAGGATTCAAACCTAGCATAAACCCTAATACCACATAGATCAGAAACTACTCTCATTCGAAGCATATTAGGCTGTTTTGTTCGTGAGAGAAAAACTTGTTATATTTGAGCATCCCGTGAGTTCAGGTTGCTGGGGAAGTTGATCAGGGATTAACTTCATTTGAACCATCATAGTTGGTGGTTGAGTCGAACTTCCATAGGTGGAAGTCGGGGAATCATCTTGTGCATAGATGCATAAGTGATTGAGTGTAATTCTTTTATTTTTCAGAGTTGATTAATAAAAGAGTGAGTGAGTGGAGGACGTAGACTTATTTGAAGTCGAACCTCGTTAAATCCTTGTGTTGTTTATTCATCGCTTTTATTTCCGCTGCTAAAGAACTGTTTCTTTACTGTTCTTACATTAATCGAAAAAGTTGCAACATTCGGGAAACACTCAATTCACCCCCCTCTTGAGTGTCTCTTGCACTTACAATTGGTACAGAGCCTAACTTCTTAAAGGGTAACACCTAGAGAAGGAGGACATAATGACTACTCAAGAAATGACTAGGGACCCGGAGGATCAAGGCTACCAAAGTTCAATGGAACTAACTATCCTTGGTGGAAGAATTGCATGAGAAATCTGATCATTGGCACAGACTATGAGTGCTGGATGATTATCAAGAATGGACCAAAGAAGGTGGCTAAAAATTCTGATGGAACAGAGAAGAAGGAGAGTGAGTACACTACTACAGATCTCAAGACCTTCGAGAAGAATGCAAAGGCCATATCTCTTCTTCAACAAGGTATTGCTGAAAATGAGGTAAGTCGTATATTAGCATGCTCTACTGCTAAGGAAATATGGGAAACCTTAGAATTAGCCTATGAAGGCACTAGTGAAGTCAGGAGATCTAAAGTTGATATGCTTATGTCTAAATATGAAACTTTTGATATGAACGAGATGAAAATATAAGAGATATGTTTACTCGTTTCATGAAATTATCAATGAACTTAAATCTCTTGGAAAAGACTTTACTAATGAAGATTTGGTGAGAAAGATCTTGAGAAGTTTGACAGGTAAATGGCTGCCCAAGGTGACTGCTATTCAGGAGGCTAAGGATCTAACGACCTTGTCCATAGAACAACTTATTCGGTCACTAATGACGCATGAGATGTTGGTGGAGTCAAAGAAAAACACAACAAAAAGTCGTGGGCTAGCTTTGAAGGGTGAGGAAAATGATGAGATCTGATGATATTGGTCTCATGGCTAAGAGGTTTGAGAGGAGTCTCAGAACGCAGTTCAAGGGAAGTCTTGGAAGAACAAGGGCAACTTGAAAAGACCATTCCAGCACTGGTTGCTTCAAATGTGGAGAAACTGGACACATGATCAAGGATTGTCCAGCATGGAAGAATGAAAAGGAGGACAGAGAAAAGAAAATGACTAAGAGGGCTATGCTAGCCGCCTGGGGTGATTCTGATTCAGGTGGTGAAAGCGAGGAAGATGAAGCCCTAATGTGTGTGAGCTTTGATTGGAGACATAGACCAAAGCAGACCAGTCTGGGAAAGAAAGGACACATGTGTCTCATGGCAGGAAGCACTCCTCCGACGAGAACAGGTAACTATTTCTAATATGCAAGAACAAATGAGATATTGTGATAGAGATGAGTTACTGGATTTTATTGATTCTGCTATAGAACAAAATGTTAAAGGTAATGCTGCTTATAAAGCTAACAAAAAGAAGTTGAGAAAATAACTCGAAACTTAGACCTAAGTGAGAGCCGTTCTGCTGAACTTGAACTTATTTGTACAGAACTGAAAGAAAAAAATTTCAGAGCTTGAAATAAGTTTGGATCAGAAGAATATTGAGCTTGAGATGCTAAGACCTCAATCAGATTTTTCAAAAACTGATTTTTATCAAAACATTGATAGAGGATTTAGTAAACTCAAGGAGGCTGAAGTTGAAGGTATAAACTTTGAGTTACTCAAAAGAAAAGCTCTACTTTAGAATTTTAATTCGATTTAATAGGCTCATAATTATCTGATTGATGATGTGGAAGAATTATTCAATGAGTATGTGGATTTGAAAGCTTCTTCTGCTAGCATAAGTGGTCCTATTGTAAATGTCGAAGACTTATGTTTGGAATATAAGGGTAAGATCTGTGATCTTCAATCCGAATTATACGAACTAAGAAAAGGCAAGAACATTCGACCACTTCTGAACAGATCCGAACTGGTTTAAAACTTAAGGATGAGCTCCATAATGGCAAAGTTGGATCTTGCCATTGCTGCAGAATTTAATGAAGCTCAACTTAAGAAACTTGAAACCAAGGAACAGGATTTGAGTGATTGCTTGAGACAAATGAACAGGCTTGCTCGATGCTCAGAGTACTTTAAACATTCTGACCTCACAACCTGGTAATCCTCAGAGGTTTGGATTAGGGTACTCTGGAACCATTCCCAACACCACCAAAGTTGGGAAGAGATGAGACTTGGATTTCTGAATTCAAGAGAGGTAAGTACGTGTTTGCAAAGGAATGCACTGTGTACCTACTGCGGTAAGAATGGTCATGTTATTAATACTTGTTGGACTAAGCAAAAACATGACAAAAAGAAACCAGTCTCATGTTCACAAGTTCATATCAGAAGGATCACACACACAATGGTCTAACAATGGAAAACATGATAAAATTAAGAAGACCAATGTAAAACAAATCTGGGTTAGAAAGGACAGAGTCAAACCAGTTGTCAAGGACAAGGAACCCAAGAAAGTCTGGGTTCCTAAAACTAAACCTTGATTTGTTTTGCAGGTTAGAGTGAGAGCAAAACCATACTGGTATTTGGACAGTGGTTGCTCAAGACACATGTCAGGAGATAAAAGTCAATTTCTCTCACTCGTAGCCTATGAAGGAGGAAGTGTCACCTTTGGAGACAATAGCAAAGGTTTGATTAAAGGTATAGGTAAAGTTGGTAAGACACTTTCTCAAGCATTAATGATGTTTACTATGTAGAAGGTTTGAAACATAACCTCTTGAGCATTTCTCAACTATGTGACAAAGGAAACCATGTTGAATTTGAAACCAATCTTTGTCATATAGTCAACACTGAAACAAGGGAACTGGTCTGCAAGGGATTTCGACATAACAATGTTTACATAACATTTTTAAGTCAGATTCCAAAGACCAGTGCCACTTGTCTTAGTGTTATAAAGGATGATCATTGGCTGTGGCATAAGAGACTTGGACATGTGAGTTTTTCTTTATTAAATAAACTGAGATCTCAAGACTTGGTGACAGGTTTACCCAACATCAAGTTTGTGCAGATCATATTTGTCATGAATGTGCTAAATGTAAACATGTCAAGTCCTTTTCAGCCAAAGAAGTTTGTAAGCACAACTAGACCTTTCGAACTTGTACACATGGACTTGTGTGGCCCATGCGTGTGCAAAGTCGAAATGGTCATAGTTATGTGTTTGTGTTAGTTGATGATTATTCTCGTTTCACTTGGACAATCTTTTTGAAGTTTAAAAATGAAACTTTTGAAGAATTTGAAATTCTGGTAAAACAAGTCCAAAACAAGATTAGTCATCAACTGGTCTCTATCCGGTCTGATCATGGTTCTGAATTTGACAATGTCAGCTTCGTAACCTACTGTAATGATCATGGTGTATCTCACAATTTTTCAGCTCCTAGAACTCCACAACAAAATGGAGTGGTTGAAAGGAAAAATCGCACTCTAGAAGAAATGGCAAGAACAATGCTTCTAGAGAGTGGTCTTCCTCGAAACTTCTGGGCTGAGGCTGTGAGTACTGCGTGTTATATTTTGAATAGGTAATGTTGAGACCTTTACTTAAGAAAACACCTTATGAGCTCCTTAGGGAAGAAAACCAAACATTGCACATTTACATTTTTGGGTGCAAATGTTTTGTACACAACAATGGTAAATCAAGTTTGGACAAGTTTGACCCTAGGAGTGATGAGGCTGTTTTCGTTGGATACTCTTCACACAGCAAGGCATACAAAGTTTTCAATAAAAGAACCTTGTGTGTTGAAGAAAGTATCCATGTCTTGTTTGATGAGACTAACATGTTCAGCAAGCATGTGCAGGTTGAAGATGTTGATGAGTTCGAATTGGTATGCTGAATTTACAGGGCTAAGGATGAAGATGGTGCTGAACCAGGCTCCACACAACTCTCATAGAGAGGAAGAGTCTGGTCCAGCACAGAATCAGGTAGCTCAAGAGGTAAGGGAAGGAGATAGTGACTCAGATGCTCATCCACATGAAGATGATGCAAATGAGACCACTATGGAAACTGGTTCACCTGCTCAAAACAACAATGAGACGGGGGAACCAGTACAGGACAGGTTCAACATTAGAAGGCACAAATGAAACATTGATATAACAAATCTTTTAAGTACAAGTCCTCTCACCCCACTGATCTAATCATTAGTGATATTAACAAGGGGTGCAGACAAGGAATTCTACTTTGCAAAACTTTTGTGCATTCTATTCCTTCTTATCAAGTGTTGAACCTACTGACTATAAGGTTGCTTTAACAGATCCAGATTGGGTTTAGCCATGCAAGATGAACTCAATCAGTTTGAGAGAAATCAAGTATGGCATCTTGAACCCAGGACGAGAAATGCTGTTATTGGAACTAAATGGGTGTTCAGGAACAAATTGGACGATTCAGGAATTATAGTCAGAAACAAAGCTAGGCTAGTGGTTCAAGGGTTTAATCAACAGAAGGAATTGATTATGATGAAACCTTTGCTCCAGTAGCCAGGCTTGAAGCTATCAGGATATTAATTGCTTTTGCTGCTCAAATGAATTTTAAACTCTTTCAAATGGACATTAAGACAGCCTTTCTTAATGGCTATTTGAAAGAAGATGTTTATGTAAAGCAGCCCCCCTGGATTCGAAGATAGTGCTTTGCCAAATCATGTTTTTAAACTCGATAAAGCCCTCTATGGTCTCAAACAAGCTCCCAGAGCTTGGTATGAGAGACTTTCCAGTTTTCTTTTAGAAAATGTTATAAGAGAGGATCAGTTGACAAGACACTATTCTTGAAAGAAAGGGGTCTGATCTGTTAGTGGTCCAAATATATGTTGATGATATTTTGTTTGGAGCTACTAATCCTGATTTGTGAAAGAGTTTGCAGATTTGATGAAGAGCGAATTTGAGATGAGTATGATGGGAGAGCTTGGATTCTTCCTTGGTCTTCAAATCAAGCAACCAAAGATGGAATCATGATCCATCAACAGAAATACCTCAAGGAGCTGCTGAAGAGGTATGGTCTGCAAGATAGCAAGTCCTATGAAACACCTATTCCAACTTCTACAAAATTGAGCCTTGATGAGAAGGGAAAGGATGTTGAGGGCACGCTATACAGAGGTATGATTGGCTCATTGCTTTACTTAACAGCCAGTAGGCCAGATATAGTGTTTTCAGTAGGGTTGTGTGCGAGATTTCAAAGCAACCCTAAAGAATCTCACCTAAAGGCTGTTAAAAGGATTCTTAGATATCTCAATGGACTGATGTTTGTGTTTGTGGTATCCAAAGGGCAGCAGCATGAGCCTCATTGGATACACAGATGCTGACTTTGCTGGTTTTATTGTGGACAGGAAAAGTACTTCTGGAATGGCCCACTTCTTAGGTTCTTGTCTCATTTCATGGGGATCTAAGAAACAAAATTCTGTAGCATTATCCACAGCTGAGTCTGAGTACATTGCTGCTGCTTTGTGCTGTGCTCAACTCTTGTGGATAAAGTCAAACTAAAGGATTTTGGGGTCTGTTTCGGAAGTGTTCCATTTTATGTGATAACACAAGTGCAATCAATATTTCGAAAAACCTGTCCAGCATTCTAAAACCAAGCATATTGAGATAAGGCATCATTTTCTAAGGGACAATGTTGAAAAAGGTAATGTTGAGTTGGAGTTTTGCAGGTCAGAAGATCAATTGGCTGACATATTTACAAAACCTTTGAGCAGAGAAGTGTTCATCAAGCTTCGTACCTTGTTGGGTATGATTAAGATTAGATAATGAGCTCTTAGGTCTTGACTTCTCCCTTTGGCTTGTCAAATGATGTCATTTGTGTATATATTTCTGCTGTACATTTTTTTTTTGCCTTTTAGGGCTTACAAAGTTCTTATGCGATGCTGAACTGATCATCTTAGTACTTGGGTACTTAAGCATAAGTCTTAAAAGGGTAAGTTGGCACAGACCAGTTGCAGACCACTTGGGACCAGATTCTTGAGGCGGTTACTCTCTGAATACTTGGTTTATTTTTCAAATTTCAAATTAGGAAAATAAATGAAGTGACGGTTGTAATTAAGGCAACTGCAGTTTGCGATGAACGGATATATCCGTTTGATTTTTCTTCTTTCTTACCTTCTTATATATATTCTTGCATGTGATCATACTTTCCTTATTTCTCTCTCATTATCTTTGATCACAGATTTTCTTGATTTTGTTTTCTTTAGTTGCGTTCTCTCTTTCGATCAAACCCTACTTTCCTTTACTCTTTTCTTTCTCGAAATCTTGAAACACAAATTGTTCAAGTTTTCTTTTCTTGTTCTCAAGTGCTCACAACAGAGTAAATTCAGTCTCATCATGTCAAAAAGAAGGAGTTCAAGGTTGGTCGAAAAGGAGGTTGAAGAATCTCCTGAAATTGAAACAATGCAAGCAACGACAGTAGTTGATCCGATTGTAGAAGAGGAGATTGAAGAAAAAGAAGACGTACCTCTGATACGGAGGTCTTCAAAGAAGCCAGCCACTGCAAAATCCATCACTACAAAATCAACCACACCAAAAACCACCATAAATGCAGTTACTTCCATATCAACTGCCAAAACCCCCAAACCTGCTACCACCAAAATTACAAAAACCACCACTCCCAAAAAGCCTGTCACACCAAAATCAAAGGCTCTCTCTCCAAAACCGGTTGAGGAGTCTAAGCCAGAGGAGTCGGAGAAGATAGAGGAGTCAGAATCTGAAAATCAGGAGTTGGAGGAAGAAGAAGTTGAGAAGGAGGCTGTTGTAGTTGAAAAGGCAAAGAAGGTTGCCGCCAAGAAACCGCCATCAAAAGCGGTTAAGTCTGTTGAGAAGACGGTTACCAAACCCATTCCCTTAAAACCACCAGTCAAAACAACCAAGCCCAAAATCTCTACCCCTACAATTTCACCCAAACCAGTGGAGAAATTGAAAAAGAAGGCCGATGCTGATGTTGAGGGGGAAGTTTCTAAGAAGGCAGGGGTTAAGGCTGGTGCTAGCAAGGGCCTTAAGATTAAGATGGCTGCCAAGAAGAGTGTCGAATCTTCTAAAGGCAAAGAGATAATGGAGCAGGAACCAGAACTAGACCGGTTCCCTGCTGACAAAAAGAGGAAGGTGTCTGCTACTGCTGCTACTGAGGGTTCTAAACCCAAGAAAAGTAAGTCCATTACCCCTGCGCCTTTATATGATTTGAGGGATAGGTCTATAGCGGTTGGATTTTCTGTTGCAAAGAGTTGAGTTAATCAAAATTTCTTGCATGAGGTTAAGGAAGCCCTAGATTTTCAGAAATGGTCTGTGTTATTTGCCAAAGAACTTGATGTGTTTATGCCTTTGGTTGAGGAATTTTATGAACACCTGCATACTAAGGACGATGGATCCTACTTTGCTTTTGTCAAGGGTACTCCCATTAATTTGTCTGAGAAGAGTTTGGCTGACATTCTCAAAGTCCCCCATAAGGGACTGGATAAGTACTCCAAGGAGAACTGGCCCACTGTTAAAGGCCTCACAGTAGAACGAATCCAGACCAGGTTGTTCACTGGTCCTCCTGACCCTAAGCAAGGGTACCTCATTGGCCATTTAAGGGAGCCAATCATGAGGATCTTTCATACTATAGCCTCAAAGATTGTGTTTCCCAGAGCACAGAGGCGCATGAGTGTTAGGTTGATGGACAGTTTTCTTATTTACTGTCTCATGGAACATATTCTCGTCAATCTCCCTGCTATGATCTTGGGTCACATGATTTGCTGTGTGGAAAAGGCCAAGCATGCACTGCCCTATGGAGGGTGGCTGACCTTAGTGTTCACTCATTGGAAAATTCGAATGGTGGGAGACTATGGCACCATGTCTCACCTTACGAATCAGATTATAGGTCAGAAGGGCATGTCATATGCAGGTGGTGTTCTGAAAATGAAAAGTGCAGCAAAGGGTGAGGCTATTGGTGAAGGGACCAGTACGGAATCAGTTCAAGCTACTTATGCCTTGGTGAAGCAGTTGAGTGACCAGAATCAGATGATGCAGAATATGCTGAATAGTGTCACTCAGCTTTGCACTGCTCTTCAGGAATCCTATAAGAGAGTTGAGGTTCGCCTTGACAAGGCTGGTATTCAGGGAAAAGAGGATTCTGAGGAAAAGGATGAGTCATCTCATGCTGCTGGTGATGAAGATGATGAAGAGGAGGAGGCAGAAGAGGAGGAGGCAGAGCAAGAAGAAGAGGAGGAAGAAGAACAAGAAGAAGATGCTTCAGAGAACCTTGAGGAGGAAGAAGATGATGGGACTGAAAATGACTCTAGAGCTGATTGATTTATTTTCTTTTCTTCTTATTATCTTTTGCTGCTAACCCCTCTTTCCTTGAACTTTCTATCTGGTTACCCCTTTTTCCCAAATTACAAAAACAATTGATCTTCTGTAATTTGGTCTACTACTGGTCTGTAATAACTCTTAATTAGGACAGGTAGCTTTTGGTACTCTGCAGGAACTTTGGTAGCATCAGCATCCCTAGAATGCTATCTGAGCTGCCTATTTGGCTTGACTTAGTAGTTATCTACTGCTTATTTTGTGTTCCTTTGATTGTACCCTTGATTTATTTTGATGATGCCAAAAGGGGAAGCAGGTGTGAAGTTCTGTGATCTTTTCCACCTAATCTTAGGGGGAAGTAGATCTGATGCTATAACTTGTGTGTGTTGCAGCAACTAGAACAAGGCTGAGTGCCTTGTTAGTGGTGACAGACCATAAGTGGTTTGGAATTGAGTGTATTCAAAGCACTTTACTTCTTTTCACCCTAATGACTTAGAAATAAGTCTGAACACTACTGATGTTCTTCTTGCGGATGCATGTTTAAGTCTAAGAGCTCTGAGTCTAATTAGTATTTGCCTATGGTACTTAGAAACTCTTTCTTAAACTGCTGTTAGTTAGTTGTGAACTGGTGTACTTGTAAATGATGCTTAATCTGCAGGAACAGTACAAGACCAGTGCTTTGAGTTCTTATCTTAAGAATTCAATTTGTTTGAAAAAAGTTCCCAAAACTTATGATATTATGTGCAGGGGGAACTTCAAGGTTTGTCATCATCAAAAAGGGGGAATTTGTTATGTTCCCTATTTTGAGTTTTGAATGATGACAAACCACATTGAACTATTATATTGTATACATGTGTCTGTTTACATGTGTAGGTGCCAAAGTACGAGTTCAATGGATAGAAAGACGAAACTACTACAAAAAAGGGCAAAGATAACTGTTAAATAAGGCTTTACATAACAGTTTTGAGGTGTTATCCAAGTCAATGTAATGTAAAGTAAACATAACACCTGATGAAAGTGTTATGTTTGCTAGAGAAAACATAACAGTCATTTATAATACATGTTATGCCACTAGATAACACATTTTGTAAATAAGTGTTATGTTTGCTATTTATATGACAAATTGAAAGAAGGAAAATTTAACATTCATCTTGAATAACTGTTATGTTTTCCTATAATATATATAACATATATTACCTATAACTGTTATCTATGATATTTTTAAAAAAATAATCAAATTATCATTTCACGCGCATATATTATTGGCGGTAGGCAGCACGCAGACATTGACGGTACAATACCTGTTTACGTTGTATATTTAATATTCAACCAATAAGATCTTACAACCAATAAATTGAATTAATATGCCAAACTTCCAAAATTCTTTATATTACAAAATAATTCAACTAATATTCATAAATCTAAACTTCTAAAAAAAACTACTACATAGACATATTAATATTAATCTAAATCATAAACAAGATCAAATCTATCCTATAGCCACATCCACATGATATCAATATCCAAATCCAAAAATATAATGTATGTCCAAAAGTGGATTAAGGTTAAAAAAAATTAGGCGAAAAGTTGGAACTCATTCATCATTTGTGCTTCGTGTTGATCTCCGACATATGTAATCCACATCTCTCCGAGTTCATCAATTTTCTCCTGAGAATATGTTGGACCAATGCCTTGATAGTACTACAATAAAGGTAATTACAAAATAAGTATTCATATATATAAACTTGAAAAGTAATTAAACTTTATAATTAATCATGCACAAATTAATTTATCATAGTTGTAGCAAGATCATTCAGATATAAAATAATAATAAAGTATTTTCAACCAATTTATCCAAAATACTCTTCATCTCTCTAATATAATATAGATACAAATCTACAGTCTGAAAGATTCGTAATCATATAGAAATTTAAAAAAGCCAAATTATAACTAATGTTCAAGTACCTTATCAGGAATAACTAGTCGTCTCAACTGTACCGTCTCAAGCATGTAGCGGCACACATAATATCCACAGTCTAGAGTACCAGGGGCTTGGCGAGGGCACTATACACAGGACATCATAAATACTTTAATATAGACAATGAAGAATATTTTTGTATATCAAAAATGAAATGAAAGTCAGATACCTCTATTTGATTCCATCTAATTTCAGGATTCTTTTTAATCTTCTTGATATCTTTTCGATGGTACGTGCTAAATGCATTACATTATTGCCAACTGCAAAATAGAAAAGGTATAACTCTAAGATGCAAAAGGATCGAAAAAAAGACTCCTTGACCCACAATCTCAACCAGCAAAGAATATCAAACCACCACCTGCTATTCTTCTTCTTATTCCCCAGATATGTACAAGTCTAGTGGAAATTCCATAAGAGATGTTTAGAATTTAGAAAAAGGGTTTGGTGGTGCTATAGTTATTGATGACAAAGCCCCATGGTGGTGGTGGCTAATAAGATGCACTCACTGGCTGGTGGAACAATGTTTCAGCAGTGAGGTGGAAGATATGAGGCTTTTGAGTTGATACTTGTGGATATTTGTTTCTGCTAATCTCCTTTTGGCAGAGACTACATGCTAATATTGTCTCTATTCCAATACTGCAGCTAGTTGGTTGTCGTGTCATTCCATGGGAGAAGTCCAACCTTAACTATACTGCTCAAGCTCTCATCATTTCTGCAGGTAATACCTATATCATGTTAATTAATTGCTCAAAGTTCTTTTGCTAGAAATTAACTGCATTAACCACGTCACATATAAATGTTGCATAATATATATGACAGCAAAACTGAAGTTATTTCTCAATCTCCTATTCTGCCCTGTTGCTTTAGATTCAAAAGGCATGATTCACTCTGTTTATTTCTTGTTACCAAAATGCAAATTTCTAGAATAGGCAAATCAATAAGCTCATAATATGAACTTCCTCATCTTGCACAAGGTTGTCTCAAAAAATTTGGTGCCCATGTGCCATGATAGCAATAATTAGGTCCACAAAAATGAGAAATGGCACAATCTTATAATAAACGAATTCCATAGTATAGTTTATATCAATAATCAGAAGGTCTAATGAACATTAAGCAGACTTTTTCTGATTAGACTCTTTGGACATTTTTGGGCCTTTTACTTTTGGAGGTGACGTATGGTGGGTCACTTTGAACATCCAATTAGACGATCATGCAGTCAGAAAATTTTCCGATACTTTTACCAAATTAAATTCATCTGAGGGACTAATAGAAGACATTGTTGCCTAGGTTGCTCTCAAGAATTTTACATGGAAAGACTGCAAAAACCCTGCAAATACAAGGATTGCAACGATTGTAGACCAGGAAGTGGGTAGAGATAAAGTAGTTTTTGTTATTGGAAGGAATGGACGGTTGTATCAATATAATACATTGTCTGGATTATGGCATGAGCATCATCAATCTCAGCACCTAGTTCTCTCAAGATTACCTGGGACAGCCATGAGACCATCAACACTATCTTTGCAAAGCTCACTTTTCATGGTTTCAGAAGATGGTGGACTAGTTGAATATCACTGGAACTCACTTGATGGATGGATGTGGATTGAACATGGCACACCTAATGAAGGAGTAACAATAGTTGGAGCACCAGGGCCAAGTTTTGAGGATCATCAGTTATTCTTAGTTGGCTCAGATGGGAAAGTTCACCTTCGGTACTTCGACCTAGGAGATTGGAAGAGGAGAAACTTTGGAATTCCAAATTTAGAAAGTAGATCAGTTGAGCAAGAAAGAAAGGAAAAACTGAAGCATCAAAGAGAAAATTGTCTTAATGACAATGCAGAAAAGGCCAAGGCGAGAAAGATGAACAAGAGTTGTGATCCTAAGGTGATTTTCGTATGTAACTAGCAACTTCATTTTACAGTTTAAACTACAGTGATAAGTGCTGATAAGTGAATCGTCTGAACTTGCACAGGTGGCATCTACACGGCCTATCCGATCAGCAAAGGATAAAATAATCTTTGAGCTAAGAGATGGCAGGGTAAGCATGTCATCTTAAGAGATCATATTGTTACTTTGTAACAACATCCAAAAATTATAAACACAACTCTAAACCAGAAACCTAAATGCTATGCTACTTAAGACTCTTCATTTTACCTCAAAAATCCGTAATGGATCCTCAACACATTGGTGTTCGAGTAACATAGCCTAAATGGTTCCTACTTCCTACAGTCCTAGGGTATTCTTGGCTGTCTACAATGTAAATTGCAAAATTTTAGCATAACCAAACATATTTCAACAAAAATTATACAAAAAGAATCATAGCTAAATTCTCACCATGTTTTTATCACAGTTGGCAGAAATGCAACGAGAGAAGGACTCCGATTGGGTATGGTCCAAGATCATTACAACTCCCACAAGCCTATGCATGGAAAATTTCTGGGCAGCTGCTGCATCCTGATGTCGAATATACACACTTGGGGACTAAAACAGAACATCTTACAGATTATAACAAGCATAATTACAGAAACTCAGTAGCTTGGAAATTCTGAAATATACATACTGTACATAGTAACATTAAAAGGATGAACACATTAAGATGTAGAATTTCATACCATTATGACTATGTACCAAAACTATATTCTAATATGCAGTATCTTGGAGAATCATGATGTCATTGTCACCATTGAATTTCTGATATAAAATGTAGTAGTAAACTTCAATGTTTAGATATGTGACAGTTTCCTGAATACAATAAATTAACTTATGGGCTCAGTCAGAAAAATCCAAAATCCTACTCATGTAATCTAATATAGTAATATGTAATTAACTAAATATATATCATTATTCTTACGCGTAGGGTATCCTCAGTTCAATAATTTTATGATGCATATAAAATCAAATTTTGATTTCACCAAAACAAAAAAATAATTATACTATATTGGCAGGATTCCAACCTAAAAACTGAACCATCATCTGAAAGAAAAATCAAAATAGAGTATTAGACTATTAGTAATTATACTATAGTTGCTCTCTATATGAAAAAGACATATAGGTAGAGGATAAGGTGGGGGACACCTTTTTCAAGAGAGCAAAATAAGCACCACCATCGCCAATTAAAGCTTCCAGTGAATTTCAGTAAAGCAGATAATGAAGAATAAATTACCAAAGTTGATTAAATTACCATAAATTGAACAAAGTGATAGAAAAATAAATAAAATTAACGCTACACTAACCCATGAAAATCAGATTTTTTTATGTATTAGGAATAAAAAGGGATAGAAAATTAAGAATTACCTTCAATTGCCGGTAACAATGGCGATTATTGTTGTCGGTTTCTCCCAAAATGACTTGCTCGGTTGAATGAACCAAAGATGAGAGCCGGAGGTGACAACCAGAGGTGGGAACCAAAGATGAGTGCCGGAGGTGACAACCAGAGGTGAAGACGGGAACGGAGGTGGAAATCGGAGTTGAGCGATAATTGTTTAGTGAGGAGAGTGTTCAGCGAAAATTGCCCTGCTCTCTTGCCTTCTTGGTTCAGTACGTGCTTGTTTAGCGAAAATTGCAAAAGGGTTTAGCGAAGAGTAATTTGGTTCCTAATTTCTAGCCAGTAAACCGTTATTTTGAATATAATTATTTTTACAGAATTCTTTATTATTAATGATAAATTGAAGCACCACGTTTCTATTAAAAAAAAAAAAACACCACATAATAATTTTATGGCAAAGATAACACACATTAAGATAAGTGTTAACTGATATATTTTCAATACAAGCTAAGATAACAGTTCTTATGTCAAAACGTTAAATTTAGACTTTACATAACAGTTGCTAAGATAAGAGTTAATTTAGCAGTGTTATCTTTGGCCTTTTTTGTAGTAGTGATAGTGAAGCCAAGTCTTGAAGAATTGCATGAAGACCAAGATCAAGTTGTAGCTTTTAAGGCTTAGATGCAATGTAAGTGGTATAAAGGTGTTAATGCATTATAAAGGTTTGAAACTAGAGAGATGAGGTAGTTATGGATGACAAGAAACATCGGTTACTTGTCATACACAACTACAAGTAAAACTTGGTTGATTGGAACAATCTGGGAACAAATCTGAACCAGTCCTCTAAGACTTACTGCATTCGTATTTAAGGAAAGTTTCTTTCCGCGTAAATTGATTTTCAAAATACACGGATGCATGGTTTGTTATGCGAGCAGAATTTCTTAAGTATGGTAAGTGTGTTATATGATATTATACTGAGTATATTTTCCTTGGAATAATTTCCATACTTCCAAGGAAAGTATACTCTCATAATATCATGTAACACTAACTTACCAAAGGCTTATTTAAGTAGTTCTGCTAGCATTCAAACCTTAAGCTTTTGCACGATAAGTTTTGAGTATTCTCTCAGCAAAAGTATTCTCTCTCAAGGATTCAAACCTAGCATAAACCCTAATACCACATAGATCAGAAACTACTCTCATTCTAAGCATATTAGGCTGTTTTGTTCGTGAGAGAAAAACTTGTTATATTTGAGCATCGTGTGAGTTCAGGTTGCTGGGAAAGTTGATCAGGGATTAACTTCATTTGAACCATCATAGTTGGTGGTTGAGTCGAACTTCCATAGGTGGAAGTTGGGGAATCATCTCGTGCATAGGTGCATAAGTGATTGAGTGTAATTCTTTTGTTTTTCAGAGTTGATTAATAAAAGAGTGAGTGAGTGGAGGACGTAGACTTATTTGAAGTCGAACCTCGTTAAATCCTTGTGTTGTTTATTCATCGCTTTTATTTCCGCTGCTAAAGAATTGTTTCTTTACTGTTCTTACATTAATCGAAAAAGTTGCAACATTCGGGCAAACACTCAATTCACCCCCCTCTTGAGTGTCTCTTGCACTTACAGATGCCGCCAGTGAGAGAAACCGATTTTAAAATTGACCTAGTGCCTGGAACTGGAGCTATTTCTAAGGCACCATATAGGATGGCACCTGCAGAGATGCAAGAGTTTAAAGTGCAATTGGAGGAATTGTTGGAGAAAGGGTACATTAGGACAAGTGTTTCACCTTGGGGAGCACCAGTGTTATTTTTTCGAAAGAAGGATGGAACCTTGAGGTTGCGTATTGATTACAGAGAGTTGAATAATGTCATAATAAAGAATAAGTACTCATTGCCTAGGATTGAGGATTTATTTGATCAACTTAAGGGTGCTGGAATTTTCTCTAAGATTGATTTGAGGTCTGGGTATCCACCAATTGAGAATTGCGGAGGAAGATATACCAAAGACAGCGTTTCGTATGAGGTATGGGTATTATGAGTTCACAGTGATTCCATTTGGACTTACTAATGCACCTGCAGCATTTATGGATCTTATGAATAGGTCTTTTCACCCGTATTTAGATAGATTTTGTGGTTGTGTTAATAAATGATATATTGGTGTATTCGAAGGACAAAGAAGAGCATGAGGGTCACTTAAGGAAAGTTTTGGATATACTTCGACAGAAAAAGTTGTATGCTAAGTTATCAGAATGTGAGTTTTGGCTTGAGAAAGTTGCATTTTTGGGTCATGTGATTTCGAAAGAAGGTGTTGATGTAGATCCATCAAAGATACAAGCAGTAACAGAATGGGCGAGACCTAGTAATGTGACTGAGATTAGATGTTTCTTAGGACTTGCTGGCTACTATAGGAGGTTTGTGCGAGATTTCTCAAACTAGCTCAACCTTTTGACAAATTTGATGAAGAAAACGACTCGATTTTAGTGGGATGAGCAGTGTGAGAAAGCTTTTCAGGAATTGAAGCAAAGACTTACTTCAGCATCACTAGTTTTGACGTTACCATCTGGATTAGAAGGTTTTGAGGCGTATAATGATGCTTCTAAGAATGGGTTAGGATGTGTATTGATGAACATGGTAAGGTGGTAGCATATGCTTCAAGACAACTTAAGCCTTATGAACAGAATTAGCCTACTCATCATGATTTAGAGTTAGTTGCTGTAGTATTCGTATTGAAGATTTGGAGGCATTATTTGTATGGTGTGTCATGTAAGATTTTCACTAATCATAAAAGTCTGAAGTATATATTTACTCAGAAGGAGTTGAACATGAGACAAAGAAGATGGCTTGAACTTATAAAGGATTATGATTTAGAGATATTGTATCATGAGGGTAAAGCGAATAAAGTTGTTGATGCATTAAGTAGGAAGACTAGTCATACGATGAATATGATGGTATTATCTGAGAGATTGTGTGAAGAATTCGGGATAATGAGTCTAGAGGTCATAGAACAAGGGCAAGTGGAAGCTCAATTGAATGCACTATGTGTGCAACCCACCTTATTCGAAGAGATTCAAGTGAAGCAAAGTAGTGATGAGTGGATGGTGAAGATTAAGAAAATGAAAGAAGATGGAGTTGCCATCGAGTTCGACATCGATGAGAATGGTGTTGTGAATTACAAGGAAAGATGGTGTGTGCCTAAGGATGAGGAGCTAAAAAGAAAGATTTTGGAAGAAGCTCATAATACGCCATATTCTGTGCATCCTAGGAGATAAGCTTTATAAGGATTTGAAGCAACATTTTTGGTGGAAAAACATGAAACATGAAGTGGCAAAGTTTGTTGCAAAGTGTTTGACGTGTCAGATTGTGAAGATTCAACATACGAGACCTGGTGGAATGATGCAACCTTTAAAAGTGCCGAGTTGGAAATGGGAGTCTATTTCAATGGATTTTGTGATGGGATTACCACTTACCAAGTCAGCTAAGAATGCCATATGGGTTATAGTGGATCGTTTGACAAAGTCGGCCAGATTTATAGCAATGAAGGATACTTGGAGTATGCAACAGTTGGCTAGTGCATATGTGCGAGAGGTTGTGAGATTGCATGGAGTACCAAAGGATATTGTTTCAGATAGAGACTCGATATTCTTATCCAAATTATGGGAGAGGTTACAACAACCATTTGGGACATTGCTCAAATTTAATACAGCTTTCCACCCTGCAACAGCTGGACAGACAAAGAGAACAATTCAAATTTTCGAGGATATGTTGAGAGCACGCGTGATAGACATTGGAGGATCTTGGGATGATTATTTGCCAACTATAGAGTTTTCGTATAACAACAGTTATCACTCAAGCATAAAGATGGCACCGTATGAAGCATTGTATGGGCGGAAATGTAGGAGTCCTTTGTGTTGGAGTGACATAAGTGAGACGATGACTTTAGGGCCTGAGATGATGGAAGAAACAACGAAATAAGTTAGGCTTATTCAGGAGCACATGAGGGTAGCTCAAGATAGACAAAAGGGTTATGCAGATCAGAATAAAATGGAGATGGAATTTGAGGTTGGGGAGAAGGCTTTGCTAAAAGTGTCACCAACAAAGGGGACCATATGAGATCTTGGAGCGAATTGGGGAAGTAGCCTATAGATTAGCCTTACTAATGGAGTTAGCTAATGTCCATGACGTCTTTTATGTGTCTAAACTTCGAAAATATGTCCATGATCCTACCGATAACATTCAACATGAAACCATTGAGCTAGATGAGACCTTATCCTTTGAGCAACGCCCAATTACGATCCTAGATACCAAAACGAGAAGTACCGAAACAAGACGGTAAAATTAGTCAAGGTGTTATGGTCAAGTCAAACTTCTGAAGAGGCTACTTGGGAAGCCGAAGATGATATGAAAAACCGATATCCCGAACTTTTTCAGCAGGTGCGCTTGAGTTCCGGGGACGAAACTCTTTAAGGAGGGTAGAATGTGATACTAACTTTTTGTTTGCATATTAGTAGCGAGCGATAACGTTGAAGTTCGAGGACGAACTTTCCTTTAAGGGAGAGTAGATGTAATATCCCAAATTTTTATAACTATTTTATGAAATTCATCTTGTTATAATAAGATTTTATAAATATAAAATTCTGAAAAATAAATTATAATTATAGTAAATCAGATTTTCTAGAAATTCATTTTTATAATACCAGATTTTTTTTATCATTTAGAAATAAATAAATAAAATAAAAATAAAATTTCGAAAAATTGTTAGAAGAAAATCAGATTTTATTTTATCATCTTTTTCGTTCAAAAAGAAAGATAGAGAGAAAAGAAAATTATGAAATTATAACGTTTGGGAAAGGATTAAATTTTTTAATTACTTATCTTTTAGTAAAACCCTATATATATATATATATATACATATATATATATATATACCCCATATCACCCAAAAATTCTCACGTAATACACTTTCTTCATCTTTTTGGTAAGTTCTAAATTTCAGATATAGAATCACCATTGTTGTGTTTTGAAGGTTTCAACCAGAAAAAAAATATAATTTAAAAACCCGACACCGCGACTCCGACGACTTGGCCGGAGTCCGACACCGGTCTTCTTCTTCTTCTCTTTTCTTCTTTCTCTTTCTTCTTTCCTTTCTTCCTCCTGCTTCTCGCTGCTGCTGCGTGCATCAGTTCTTTAAAATTTTTTTGGTCAAACTTTTAAAGTTTTTAATACAAAAAAGAAAGAAAGAAAAGGTGTAGTGTATGTAGTGGCAGAATGGTAGTAGGTGCCAGTGTGTTCTGTCATACATCAAAACCATTAACCTTCTATAATTTTTGTTCTTTCAACACTGACTGTGTCACATGTTTTTAGTAGAATTTTTTTTTTCTCCTTTTTTTTTTGTTTTCAGATTTTGGTTAATATTAATCTTGTAAAGTTTGGTTAATTATTTTACGGAATATGATATTAAGTGACTAACTTTAGGAAGTATTATTTATTGTAGACGGAAACTTCGTAAAAGGCGACTTTTAGTTGATATTGCTATATTTGGGACGCATTCGAGGTAATTCACAATGTCCATCAACAACTAGAATCACGTTAGGAATTATATGTGCTATGTGTAATACATGTGGTTTATGTGATTCTATGTTTATGTTAGATGTATATTATATGACATAAATAGTATTAGTACTTGTTATGACTAAAATTATTGTTATTAATAAATTTTAGTACTACTATCCCTGCGTATAATACATATGTATCTACTAGTATTTTGTTACTACCTTCGAATTTATAATGTACATATGTAATCACCATATTAAAAATCATATTAATGTTGGTAATGTAACTTAACGGGTACAACTAGTGTGTTGTTGATGTTTCGAACGGTTCTATAAGTTGGTATTGTGATTTATGAAGTTCTAATGATGGACGTATTGGTTACTATGAATTATGGACGTTGAGTATTTTAATTCTATAAAAGTGGTTAAGTTGTGAAAAAATATTTATTAAACTAAAGACGTTCATGTTAATGTGTTATTTGATGTGTCATAACTATTAAAATATATTAATCACGTAAAGTGGAAATATTATTGAGGAAATTATCCTGTGGACTTGGATCCTCCATAGGTGATGAACAATATTTGATTTTATTCTGTTACAACTTTTATTGTCTTCCTCCTAATACTATTGGTGCGCATTGCGGATACCCATTAGATTAGTGAGGGTTGTGCACACTAGGGATGTTCTGCAAAACGATATTGGCCATTACTCTTAATTTATCTGGGTGACGACCCATGTTGAAGTAGCTGGTACCTAGGATTAGTCCCGGCCTATTGACGTTCAATTCCCTGCTAATAATTAAATTTGTTGTTGTATGATTCATATAAACATAAAATAATTGAAATAGTTAATCATATTATATACTTGTCTGTATTTTGTTATACTTGTCTATACTACATTATACTTGTCTGTATTATGCTATAAAAATTATTTTCAAAATATAAATATTATTATTATTATTATTTTACGGGATGGAGTTGTAATTACTTAGCTTTCGCTAATTTTTGTGTTTTTGCTTTTCTTTGCTCTTTTCCTATTAATATTGTGTAGGTTGGTGAAAGGGACTACGTTGCAGGAATGAACGAATATATAGTTTTTAAGTTCACCTAGTTTAATAAATATTATGGTACTGATAATTGAGATTGTTTAGTTTGGGTTGGTTTAAATTAGACAACTTAATTTGGTTTATTTTGATACTTTGGTTTGTGAGTTAAATTTTTATTTATAATAATTAGCCTTGCATTTATTTTTAACAATAGATGTGGCGGTAACATCCTAAAGGTTTGGTTAGATATCTTAAATGAAAAGTAAATATTTCATAAAGTTTTGAGACCAAAGTTTTGGGGTGTTACATGGGTGTCGGAGAAATCATGTTATCATGAAAAAATTGCAAGATGGAGAAACGGAATTGTGCCTCACGCGCCAACTACAGCAGGCTGACGTGTCACGCGCGTGATGCGGCATGTCCAGTAGAAAGCGTACACATGGTACGCACTTTGAAAAAGATAAGAAAGACAATTGCGCTTCACCAAGAGATATGAAAAATAAAAATGCAATTATTTTATTACTTAGTAATAAATAGAAATAAGACTTATTAGAAAAATCCTAAATGGCATAGACTCAACAGGAAGGGGAAGGAAGGAGCTAGGGGAGGGACTCTCTGACTCAATCTAGAGAAGTAGCGTTAAATGACCATTCCCCGTCGTTATTTAATTACGCACTGTCCAAGGGGTTGCCACTATTGCTGACTTTTGATGCAGGCGGAATTGGCAATCTACCATCTTCAACCATATCCAGTACAACATGCTTCAAAGTCCAACGCTGTGATGTCATACGCCCCTTTCCTTGATGATTTTTGCAGTAGGCATTAAGATTCCATTTACTGGATCTTTTCTCAAGAGGAGGGTCTAGAGTAGGGCAAATTGTAACACCTCAATAATTCTCTCTTTTTCAGAAATACCGTTTTAATATAAAACATAGAGAATTACTCAAGTATTATCGACTCTATGATAACGTATCGGCTTATTCAGAATTTTGCAGCAGAATACAAATAACTAAACTTCATACTTTAATATAATAATAAATAAGTAAATAAGTACTTAAAATCAAACACACTATAAATGTCTACTCAAATCAAACTTATTATAATATGTTCCTACTAATACAGTAAATATAATAATAGATTACACAAGCTCTCCATTCCCGGATTCCCAATGATGCAACATCTGCGAATCTGTAAATGTCAATGCTCTAAAGAATCTGCTCACCAAAATGGGTCATCACAAGATCAATAAGGCAAAGTCATAATCAACAATCACAAACAAAGCACGTAATCAACAAAGCTGAGTACTACGTAGTATTACATCAACATTCCTAACATGATACTAATAAATAACTTGCAGGGATAAATAATAATATAACAATATAATATTATGCAGATAACTTCTACTGAACTAAACTTTAAACATCTTTTTACTACTTTAATAGAATATTTATTGGACCTGAGTTGTATTATCTAAACTTGCCTTCACCTAGGAGGACGAAATACGGGCGCGAATCCGTATTCCAGAATGATATGCGATATCGAGGAACTTTTGAAAAATAATAGGGATGGTGATCAATCCATCTCCCAGAAAAGCCATGGGCTACCACTATGTACTCCAACTCCTAATGTCCAACTCTAGACGTGCATCAGTCTAAAGTTTATGACTATCCACGTTACACTTTACGTGATTTACAACTTATACTTGTCATAACACACAAACAAGTAACACAAAAACATCAAATCAGAACATTCACAACTGAACTTCTTTTTATCTTAGGATTTAATAAGTGATCACACAACTTACAATCCCAGATTACTTTCTTTAATATCAATCTTTCTTATTTTGTTGAATCTAGCCAAACATTAATCTTATATTTTAAAGGCATAACTTGTCAACTTACCAAATAAGGCCCACAATCCTTATAAAGTAGTGGAAATAATATTGTAAGGGAACACATGGTTAATCATGATTCAATCTCAACCATATTATCAATTCCCCCATGTGAATTAATAAATAAAGTTCCCATCCACATGCTTGCATCAATAAATTCCATACAAGCATGACAATCTTTAACTCATATCAATCTCATAATGAACATGCTTGCACACATGCATAAAACATGTAAAATCCAATCATACTAGAAATCACATATAAACTTATAAAGTTCCTATCATGATACTACAACTTTTCCTTCTTAAATCATGATACTATATCACATAACACATAGGTATGTACGTACCTTGTGTAAACCACCTTTAATCCCTTAAAAGTCACCTACTGAATATTCTTTGCCTAAAATAATTAATATAAACTAAAATCAATACTCTAAATAAAATACAACAACTTTAGAATACTCTGAATCCCCTTTAAAATATTTAAAAGTTGTTTTTACTATTAAAACTTCAATTACTTTTAATATCTAGAATATTACTACCATACTAGTAATTGAAATCCTTAAAACTCCATTACTAAACCCTTTCTAAAATTCCAGCAACTTACAAAATCATAAATTTCTCTTTAAACATACATAAACATGCTTAAATTCATAATTTAAAATAATATCATAGTTTATAACATGTTACTATGATTTTTCAATAATTAACACCCTAAAAATCCATGCTTTGATAATTAAAAACTCAGTCTAAAAATTATAATCAAATCTGAAATTTTATTCTTTTAATACATAATATATATGAATCAAGATTAATTATTAAAACAGTAATTTAAAGCTAATAATCATGATTAGTATTAAAATAAAGCATAAAAACATGATATTTAATGAAAACTTGAGGAAGAAGAAAAGAAATTAACCAACAAATCAAAGAACCAAGAAGAAAGAAGGGGCGCTGAACAGAATATCACGCTGCAGCAGTGGCACAAGAAGGAAATTTGTGATTATGGAGGTTAGGTGACGTTTCTTTTCGAAGAAGAAATGTTACTTGAAGAAGAAGAAAGAGACTTGAGAGAAAGCCAAGATCACGTGAAAGAGAGAGAAAGGAGATAGAAAGTCAGTTGGCATGAGTGAGGAGAGAGAAAATAAATTCTTGTGTGGTAAAAATAATTGGATCTAAGGTATTTATAAAGAGACTTTTCCTTTTGGGATTAGGAAAAGGAGATTGGGTTCAAATAGAGTTTGATGATGAATAGGATTAATGAGTTAGAACTCCTAACATCAATAACAATTCTTATTCTGAACTGCTTAGAATGTTGAGTTCCTCAAGCCCATTTAAACTTCCTTTCCAAATATTTCAAACATTTTTCAAAGCATGCCTAAATAAAATATTTTTAACTTCCTTAAAATAATTTCTTTTAACTTTCAAAATAGTCAACCTTCTTTAAATAATTAAATCATTTAAAACTAAATTATGTTTAAATATAAATATATAAATACTAAAATATATCTGTAAAATCCATAAAATTACGGGGGATTATAGTCTACCCCTCTTAAAAGAAATTTCGTCCCGAAACTTGACACGAAAAAACTCATATATTTTCAAAAGTTTGAAACTCATCTTTCCTTTGAAAATTATTGTGTCACTTATGTGCACACTTTTACTAACTTAAAACACTTGTGTTACTTATGAACACGTTTTCTTATGCGGAGAATCTACTTCTTTTGCATCAATATGTGCAACTTGCCCAAAATAAGCATAAAAAAGCATACAAATCTCATAAAAATAGATAAAATCGCGAAATTTTCACATTATGTTCCCCTTAAAGAAAACGAGTTACGCCCTCGTAACTCACCTCAAGGTTAAAGTTTGGGTACTTCTTTTTCATCTCATCTTCGGCTTCCCATGTTGCCTCTTCAGACTTGTGGTTAGACCATATTGCTTTTACGATGTGGACGTCCTTATTGCGTGTACTACGCACTTTTCTATCGAGAATCTTGACAGGTTTTTCCTTATATGTGAGGCTACTATCGATCTGAATCCGTTTAGGCTCTAGGACATGACGCTCATCAGGGATATAGCGTTTGAGTTGGGAAATATGAAACACATCATGCATCTTCTCAAACTCCATTGGCAATGCCAATCTATAGGCTACTTTCCCAATTCGCTCCAAGATCTCATATGAGCCTACATACTTAGCCTTTAACTTACCCTTTTTCCCAAATCTGATAACGCCCTTAGTGGGTGATACTTTCAAGAACACCTTATCACCTATGGCAAACTCATCCTCGCGTCGTTTCAAGTCAGCATAACTCTTCTGCCTATCTTTGGCAACTTGAATTATAGCCTGAAAGTATGATATTCTTGACAGTTTCCTCAATAAACTCTGTCCCCAAGACTATATTTTCACTATAGTCGTTCCAATAAATGGGACTTCTACACTTCCGTCCATATAATGCCTCAAAAGGTGCCATCTTAATGCTCGCATGATAGCTATTGTTATAAGAAAACTCAATCAGGTCTAATTGGTCCTCCCAACTACCTTGAAAATCAATAGCACATGCTCTCAACATATCCTTCATGGTTTGGTTAGTCCTCTCAGTCTGACCATCAGTCTCAAGGTGAAAGCTTGTACTTATCTTCAATGTTGTCCCAAGATTTAATTGGACCGTTTTCCAAAATTTCGAAAGAAACCTAGAATCACAGTCAGAAATGATGTCCTTTGGAACCCATGTAGTTTCACCACATGCCTAATGTATGTCTTAGCAAGTTGCTTCTTTTTCCATGTCTCGTCAATGGGTATAAACACAACAGGTTTGGTTAATTTATCCACAATAACCCAAATAGTGTCATTACCACTCCTCATTTTAGGTAAAGCAGTGACAAAGTCCACAAAAATAGAATCCTACTTCCATCCAGGAACCTCTAAGGATTGAACCTTCCCCATGGATCTCTTATGATCTATCTTCACCTTCTGACAGGTTAGACACTTAGAAACATACTCAGCTACCTCTCGCTTCATATTTGGCCACCAATAGATACCCTTAAGGTCTTTATACAACTTGTCTATCTTCACCTTCTGACAGGTTAGACACTTAGAAACATACTCAGCTACCTCTCGCTTCATATTTGGCCACCAATAGATACCCTTAAGGTCTTTATACAACTTGTCACCCCCAAAGTGCACGTAATATGGGGTGTTATGCCCTCATCCATAAGGCGTCTCTTAAGGTCATTGCATTTTTGTGGTACACACCACCTCCCTTCAAACCTTAAACTCCCATCCTCATGAATCTCAAAGTCAGCTTCCTTACCTTGATTCATTTTCTCCTTGATCTTATCTAGGTGCTCATCCCCAACTTAACCCTCTTTGATCTCGTTGAAAACTGACAACCCCAAAGATAAGGCGCTCAGTCTTGCCTCACTTTCTCCAGGATTTAAGATTTCTAGGCTCAACCTTTGCATATCTCGACACAACTCCTCAGGGACTATCAAGGCACTCAAGCTATGACTCGATTTTCTACTCAAGGCATCAGCAACCACATTGGCTTTCCCCTCATGATACTAGCCATTTTCTTTGCCTCATATTCAGGTCTTTCTAGGTGAAAATATACTGCAAGCTCTTATGGTCTGTGAATATTTTACAAGTCGCTCCATAGAGATATTGTCTCCAAATCTTCAATGCAAACACTACGGTAGCTAACTCTAGATCATGGGTAGGGTAATTAGCCTTAAAAGGTTTCAATTGACGCGACACATACGCAATTACTTTCCCATTCGGTTGAAGCACACATAACAAACCATTCTTCGAAGCATCATTATACACCTCAAATCCCTCATTCCCATCAGGCAGAGTCAAAACAGGTGTAGAGGTTAAACGATCTTTTAAAGTCTGAATGGCTTCTTCATGCTTTTCACTCCACTCAAATTTCGACTCCTTTTTCATCAAGTTGGTCATAAGCCTCACTATCTTCGAGAAATCTCTCACAAATCTCCTATAATAGCCAGCTAGACCTAGGAAACTTCTGATATCTGACACGTTCTTTAGAGTTGGCCACTCACTGACAGCTTGAATCTTAGCAGGATCTACTGAGACTTCTTCCTTAAACACATAGTGACCCAAAAACGTTATCTTCTCCAAACGGAACTCACACTTAGAGAACTTGGCATACAATTGACTTTTCCTCAATGTCTCCAAAATGATCCTCAAGTGCTCATCATGCTCAAATTCGCTCCTCAAATATACTTGTATGTCATAAATGAAAACCACCACAAACTTAGCTAGAAACTTATAGAAGATCCTATTCATTAAGTCCATAAATATAGCAGGAGCATTGGTTAACCCAAATGGCATGACAGTGAGCTCGTAGTGACCATAACGCGTTCTAAAGGTAGTCTTAGGTACATCCTTATCAGCTACCCTCAGTTGGTGATATCCTGAATACAAGTCAATCTTTGAGAGCACACTCGCTCCATTCAATAATCAAATAGATCATTAATTCTAGTCAAAGGATATTTGTTTTTGATGGTTACATTGTTCAGCTTCCTATAATCAATACACAACCTCATGTTACCATCCTTTTTCTTCACAAACAACACAAGAGCTCTCCAAGGTGATGTAGTAGGCCTGATATAACCTTTATCCAATAGTTCTTACAATTGCATTTTCAGCTCACTCATCTTATGAGGTGCCATTCTATAGGGTGCCTTAGATGTAGGTGCAGTTCCAGGAACTAAGTCTATAGTGAACTCAACAGCTCTCGCAGGTGTCATACCTGAAATCTCACTTGGAAACACATCCATAAACTCGTTCACAATTGGAACATCGTCAAGCTTCGCTTCAACTTCCTTACTCACATCCTGCACACTATAGAAGAATAACTCACACCCCTTTCTCATCAACTTTCTTACTTACATAGCAGAGATAAATCCAAACTTCTTAGGTTTCCCGAAACATCCATATATAGGAGGTCAAATTTCCCAAAGGGTTTCTCAACACTACCTTTCTGGAATCTGACAGTCGATGTTATCCTTGTAAAGACTTAACCAGTCATCCCAAGAATCACATCCAGGTCTCCCAAATTGAATTCTATTAAGTCAGATGGAAAGATAACATCTCCTATCTTCAAAGGCAAATTTCTAAACAACTTGGTACACCTTAAGATCTCCCCGATAGGAATACTGATAGATAAGTCAATTTCTTCATGATCTACTAACCCCAGACTCTTTAGGATAGATGATGATATAAAACAATAAGTTTCCCCCGAATCAAATAATGTTCTAACAAGGACAAAGTTAATAGAAAAATTACCAGAAACTACGTCGGCAGATTTCTTAGCTTCCTTCTGACTCATCACGTACAATTTACCTGCAGGCTTATTCTGGTTGGGATTCTCACTTGCAGGCTTACTATAGCTCCCCTGGCTATTCTATTGTCCTTCAGACTTAAGACCTTGGTTTCCTGACTGGTTGAACCCTGATCTGACCTGATTACCACTCCCCTGACCTTTTTTGTAACAGCCCAATCAATTTCAAACATTCTCAAATATCCTTCTTAATCAATATGTCACGATATGGAGATCACGACAACTCTAAAATAACCATGCTCTGATACCACCTGTAACAGCCCGCACTTCCGAGCTGCTAGCTAAATCCACTTACGATACGCTAATTACAATTAACGCTTAATAACCTCGAATTACATTCAATTGCAGCGGAAACATAACCTATAAACGATCCTGGACCTGTGGGTTATGGGCCCACAACAATCATCCTCAATAACCAGATAACATATTACATAATACCTTGCTCGACTTCTAAAGCAATATAATAATTTATTTACAAACAAGGATATATAATCCTAAATACAACCTCTTAACCATTGCATCTAATTAAACCTGCTTAAAAATAAGGGCTATTACAATATACCACCCTTCAAATAAATTTCGTCCTCGAAATTTAAAAACATAAAAACTTTTGATCATTTCAAAACGAATACATTACATAAAACATTTTCACAAAAATTAGCTTAGAACTCATAACGAACTATAATATCTCAAAAGAAAAATTTCCTAACTTTCTGCAGTCTCAATCAATATAATTCAATCTTTATCTTATAGCCACTCAAATCCAAAACCCAATAGAATTCCCACTTTTGCAAATTTCATAACACTCAACCTTTAATTTCTCATTTTCAATTCCTCAAGTTTCAACTAACTAATAACCCAATCAATTTCAAACATTCTCAAATATCCTTCTTAATCAATATGTCACGATATGGAGATCACGACAACTCTAAAATAACCATGCTCTGATACCACCTGTAACAGCCCGCACTTCCGAGCTGCTAGCTAAATCCACTTAAGATACACTAATTACAATTAACGCTTAATAACCTCGAATTACATTCAATTGCAGCGGAAACATAACCTATAAACGATCTTGGACCTGTGGGTTATGGGCCCACAACAATCATCCTCAATAACCAGATAACATATTACATAATACCTTGCTCGACTTCTAAAGCAATATAATAATTTATTTACAAATAAGGATATATAATCCTAAATACAACCTCTGAACCATTGCATCTAATTAAACCTGCTTAAAATAAGGGCTATTACATTTTTGTTCCTTACCATGCTTAGAGTAGCACTTGTACTCCCTATGACCCTTCTTTTGGCAGTAGTTACAAGTCACTAGGCCTCCCTTACAGTCTTTCCCAGGGTGGTTTTTGTCACAGCTCTTGCAGTGATGAACTCTTTCAGGTCTACCCTTATTGCGGTTATCCTGGTTGTTTCTCCCTTAGAAATTTCCATTATCGTTCCGGTTTCTCTTGAAATTACCTTGGTTCCCCCAGCATTAAAGTCTTTTCTCTTCTCGCCTACAACAATATTCTTCTTGTCCCTCCTTGATGGTAGTCCATAAATATGGGATGCTCTCCCATACACAATATATAGGGATGAAAAGGTCTCACCTCCTAACCCCAATTGTACTCATCAGTCAAGCCTTGCTCGAACCTTTGAGCCTTCAGCACCTCAGTGGCTACAACCTCAGGTGAAAATCTAGACAGCGCTATGAATTTGCCGTAATACTTAGAGATGGTCATACTACTCATCTTAAGGTTAATGAATTCCTGGGCCTTTTGCTTCCTCATGAAGGCAGGGTAAAATTTCCCTCTCAAGGCAGTCACAAAGGCATCCCAATCGAATCCTTCCACAACACTCAATCTAGTTCCACTCTCCCTCCATCATAAATCGGCCTCATCCTTAAGGTATAGCAAACCCTGACCCACTCTCATATGCTCAGGGCAGTTCACAGCCTCAAAAAGTTTCTCAAACTCCCTAATCCAGATTATAGGAAGGTTGGTCAGCTTGCCCCTTATAATATTGTGGCAACCTTAGCTAGTCTTTCAAACATTTCCCCAGAAGTCTCAAGACGCTCAGCTCTCTCCTGAGTCAGTTTTTCCACCAAGAGGCGAATAGCAGCAGCTAGGTCGTTGTTGTTAGCCATCCTACTTCGTGACCTGAAAGTAATATAACTCTACTTTAGGTTTTAGTATAACTTATATGCCCATCTAAGAAGGCCACATTTGATTTGATCATTCAAGATCACATCAACAAACAATTTCTCAAACAGTTCCCAGTTCAACATAAAATGTTCTCTAATAACCACATAATCATTCATGAAGAAAATATTCACATCATAACATGCAAATAGAAACAAGCAAGAATTTAATCACATAATGAAAACTTAAATAATAAAAAGATTCACATCACGTGCCCATAAATAATTCTTGCTCACTCATATAAATAAGTGATTATTTTTATTCCTCCATAAAGGGTATTAATAAATAATTGTTACTATAATGTTATATTTTCCTAGAATAAAGGTACTATGAAACTGTTCTATCACGTAATGTTGGCCAACTATCCAACATTATTATATTAATGTACTATATTGTTCCTCTAATCATAAAAATATAAATAATAACCTAAGGTACCACATTATCAACTTTGTCTTTAGATTCCTGGTATTGATCAGGCATGAAGATCTCATTATCAGTCTCATGTACATCCTCCTCGTAGTAATCGACATATCTCCTTTGTCATTTGATCTCCTTGTGGGTTGAGTTTCTTCCTCCTCGGACTCAGTCTCACTCTCATATCTGAAAAGTGCATGGTAAATGTCCTGTTTGGTTTGGCCCCTAGCATGGTCGAACTCTACAATGAGCTCATCGTCGCTAGTCAAACCTGATCTCAATACTCTACCCATGGTCCATTCTAAACTGGTATATTCATAAACAGGTACAATATCATCATCAACTTCATCATCACTTAAGACAATGAGATTGTAGTAACTTCCTACTCTGGCAGACATGGTTAAGGATCTACAACAACAAATATGTTTCATAATGTATTTAGTACTCTCCTTGTACGCATTCCCAATAATAATAATAATAAGAGTTGCCATTGACATCATAGGCACAAAAATGTAACACTTAGCAGGGAAGAAAGATATAAACAGTTAGCAGGGAAGAAAATAATCATGAATAGTTAGCAGGGAAGAAAAATAATAAAATGCTGAACTAACTATTCAATCACTAGTGGAAAAAACTCCTTGTGCTACTTATCAAGTGCTTGGGTTGATTAATCAACCGGAGCACTTATTCACAAGTGCTCCGGTTGAGTAATCAACCCAAGCACTTGTGAAATAAGTGCTCCGGTTGATTAATCAACCCAAGCACTTGATTGGACTCTGATTTTCCCTCCCAATATGAAGTAATTAATTTCGACTCTCTCTAAGCCCACTTCTCCCTCCCTCCCAATTACTTCCCTCAATTGGACTCTCTCAATAGAACCCTCACTCGCACCCTCGTCCTTCGCTTCCGCCGCCCTCCCTCCGTCGTCCTTCGCTCTCTCAGTCATCCTCACTCTGTTAACCTCGCAATTGGTTCACTCACGCTATGGAACTCGCTGCGTGAAAGTTACTCCATCGATGGCTGCTCATGATGCTTATCTGTCGGTTGGTGGCTGGTGCGGTGCGCGAACAACGGTGCGGTGGTGCGACGTTTTGCACCCTAAATCTGAAATCACCTCTTTCTCTCTCCTGCTAGTCAAGTTCCCCAATTTCAGTAATCGCGAAGATATACAGATTTTGTTATCACATGTAAAATCCAATCATACTAGAAATCACATATAAACTTATAAAGTTCCTATGCATGATACTACAACTTTTCCTTCTTAAATCATTATACTATATCACATAACACATAGGTATATACGTACCTTGTGTAAACCACCTTTAATCCCTTAAAAGTCACCTACTGAATATTTTTTGCCTAAAATAATTAATATAAACTAAAATCAATACTCTAAATAAAATACAGCCACTCTAAAATACTTTAAACCCCCTTTAAAATATTTAAAAGTTATTTTTTCTATTAAAACTTCAATTACTTTTAATATCTAGCATAGTACTACCATACTATTAATTAAAATCCTTAAAACTCAATTATCAAAGCACTTTCTAAAATTCCAGCAAATTATAAAATTTTAAATCACTCTTTAAACATACTTAAATTCATAATTTAAAACAATCTCATAGTTTATAACATGTTACTATGATTTTTCAATAATTAACACCCTAAAAATCCATGCTTTGATAATTAAAAACTCAATATAAAATAATAATCAAATCTGAAATTTTATTCTTTTAATACATAATATGTATGAATTAAGATTCATCATTAAAACAGTATTTAAAGCTAATAATCATGATTAGTATTAAAATAAAGCATAAAAACATGATTTTTAATGGAAACTTGAGGAAGAAGAAAAGAAATTCACTAACAAATCAAAGAACCAAGAAGAAGGAAGGGGCACCGAACTAAATATCATGATGTAGCAGTGGCGCAAGAAGGAAATTTGTGATTATGGAGGTGTGGTGACGTTTCTTGTCGAAGAAGAAACGTTACTTGAAGAAGAAGAAAGGAACTTGAGAGAAAACTAAGATCACGTGAAAGAGAGATAAAGGAGAGAGAAAGTCGGTTGTTATAAGGGAGGAGAGAGAAAATAAGTTATTGTGTGGTAAAAATAATTGCGTCTAAGGTATTTATATAGAGACTTTTCCTTTTGGGCTTAGGAAAAGGAGATTGGGTTCAGATAGAGTTTGATGATGAATATGATTAATGAATTAGAACTCCTAACATCAATATAAATTCTTTTCTCGATCTACTTGGAATTTTGGGTTCCTGAAGCCCATTTAAATTTCTCTTCCAAATCAAATCAGTATCTCAAATATTTTTCAAAGCATGCCTCAATAAAATATTTTTAACTTCCTTAAAATAATTTTTTTTGACTTTCAAAATAGTCAACCTTCTTTAGATAATTAAATCATTTAAAACTAAATTATGTTTAAATATAAATATATAAATACTAAAATCTATTTATAAAATCCATAAAATTACGCGGGATTACCCCAAGAGGCTGAAGTGGTCCTTTTGCATGAAGCCTAGTGAAGGCTTCTTCTAGAGTCATCCTTGTGTTGTTGGTCAATGGTCAACAATTCAATCGTTAATAAAGAGAATTTTTTTTAAGAAAATATGTTTTTCAAAGTTGAGCATAAATCCAAAAGTTTTCTATTTTGTAAATTCGTGAATAATAATGATTTTTACCATGTTTAAATAAGTAACTGAAATTAAATAATAATGTTTCCTAAATAATTTCTAGCTTAAATTTGTTAAGTTTTATAATTATTATGAATAATTTTATTTGCTTATTAATTATTGATAAATAAATAGTTTGTATTTATTTTATTTTGATATTATAAATTCATAGAAGTCTAATGTAATATGTATGATATTCTTTTTTTTTTATGTTATGACCAGTATAGCCCATTTTACGGTAGTGAATACGATCTACGAATTGTTACATTTGAATGTAAATTAAATACGATATACAAATTGTTAAAATTAGGGGTGTGCACAAACCGGTCCGGAATCAGGATTGGACCGGACCGACCAGAGATTCCGGTTCGATGCTCGGTCCGCCAAATATCAGGATTCCGGTCCACCGGTATGACCCGTCCAAACTCGAAAAATTCCGGTCTGGACCGGTTGGACCGAAATTTCTATTATTATAATAAAAAAAATTTATATGTTAAAGAAAAAATAAAGTGTAGAAAGTTAGAAACTTAAAAACCCACTAGTTATTCTTTTAGGATTATAGTTATTAAAATTATTAATTTTTAATGTATATAATTTATAAATATATTTAAATAAAATAGAAAAGATTTTTTTTTTGATAAAAAAATCCGGTCCAAGAGGTCTAGGTTCAGACCGGGCCGAAAAAATTCCGGTCCCAGTCCAAGAAAATCCCCGATTGTGGTCAACCGGTCCAGCCAGTTCCAGTCTGGACTTGGACAGGTGCACACCCCTAGTTACATTTGAATGTAAATTAAATATGATTTGCGAATCGTTTGTATCTTTGTAACTTTAAATTTTCGTTATTTATTTAATTCAAATTATGTAATCAAGTATGAGGATCTAAGGAGGTTCAAGGATGGTGATCAATGGGAATTCAAGGAAAGATTAGTTATTTTTCGCTACTGCATAATCGGCCTAAAGTATCACCCCAAAAATGTTACTTGAAAGCCTAAGTGTTGCTTTATGCCATAGGTAGCACTTTTATAAGTGAAACATATGTCCGTGCTACCTATTGTCTAAGGTAACACTTTCCAATGCTAATGTTTTACTTTCTCAAGTGTTACCCAAAATTCTCTAACGTAACACTTTCTTTAAACTAATGTAGCATTTTTTTAGTGTTACTTGTAATTTTTTATGCAACAATTTTTCATATATAGTAACATTTTCTATGTCATCTCTTGAATTATATTAACCCATTATTAGATGTTATGTATCATTTTAGGTCAGCATATGTAACACTTTGTTATATATTAGGCAACACTTCTTATTAGCTAGCTTTAAAGTAACACTTATATTTCTCATGTCTTATAGTAACATTATTTAATTTGTTGGCACATATACAATGATAATGATGCTAAAACTTACAAACGTAATTAAAGAAGAGGAAATAGAATAATATTATAGATAAAAATGAGTTCAAATACTCAACAGTCATTGTAAAAATGAGCCAAAGAGTAGTATTCATTAATTGAAAACATACTATTGCTTTCAAAATATAAATAGTTGATCTAAAAAATCCAGTCATAATAAATATAACTCTCCCAAAATAATCCTAGTAATGTATTTCTTCCGTCTTTAATTCCATCGCCATATTCATGCATGCATGTTTCTTTTTTTTTTTTGGGTAAAATGTAAGCTTGTATTACCAAAAAAAAAAGCGCAAACGAATCGCCAAAACACAAATACATCCTACTAGCTCCTGTAGACAGGACCTACAACATTAACAACAAACAACAACCACAAATTACAACCCAACAACTAACAAACTAAGCCATTACTTATCCTCACTACTCCATTTCTCGTTCACAAAAGACTGAGCTCTACTAAATACTTCATGCTTAATATTTCTAATCACATTATCAATTCTAGGCACACCATCATGCCAGTAGTTGTTGTTTTCGGCCTTCCAAATAAAATACACATAGGCTGCAAGAGCCGTATATAAACTTTCTGTTTCTTTCTGTATTTCCTACCCCGTCTTTTCCACATTGTGTGGATACTTGCATCAGGACCAAGACTTATCCCTAACCACATCATGATACCATCACAAATCGCTTTGCCAGATCTGCATCTAAAGAAGAGATGATGACACGAATCCACCCCCTGAGTGCAAACCAAACAATTATCATCTGTACACACTTCAGCCTTCACAAGCCTCTCTCTAGTATTCAGTTTCCCCAAAGCCACAAGCCAAGCTATTATGGAATGTTTAAGGATATTAATTGAATTCCATACCCAATGATGCCAATTCATTGAGTCCTTGTGATTAGTCAGCCACTTATAACCACTCTTAGCAGTATAAGGTTTCCATTCATTCAACCACATATTATTATTTCCATACCCAATCTTCACCTTATCGTTTACCTTAAAAGTGTTTCTCTATCCCCAGCTAGCAGACTCCGGGGCTTTGTATTCCCACCAGTCCATCTCTCTACACACTATGTACCCACTTGATTTATAACAAATCTTCTTTCTTTGCCATGCCATAAATACTTTCCAATAGCAGCCACATTCCATATGATACAATCTCTTACCCCTAAACCACCTTTTGTCTATGGGACACACACATCCTCCAAGCCACAGGGGGAGGCTTTGATAAAAACACTTTCCCCTCCCAAAAGAATGCTATACATATTTGAGTTATCCTATGAAGCACCCTTTTTGGCAATAGGGACACCTGCGCCAGTAGGTATGCAAGCTCAGTAACACAGAGTTGACTAAAATAATCATAGCAACATATGATAAGTGCCTTGTTGTCGAGCACATAAGTCTTTTTAGTATTCTCTCAACAAGGATATCACAATATGCTTTCGGTAGCCTCTTGGATGTAATTGGTACCGCTAGGCACCTAAAAGGGAAAGTTCTTCTCTGAAAACCTGTTAAGTGCAGTCATCTCTCCTGAACTTCTTCTTTCACATTCCCAAAATAGACTTCTGTTTTTTCTTGACTTGCAAACAAACCAGAAGAGTTTGAAAAAGCTTTCAACACTCTCTTCACTAGAATAATAGAATTGGTGTCCCCTTTACAAAAGAGCATCAAATCATATGCAAATATTAGATGATTGATTTTAAGAGCTGAACATCTATGATGAAATGAGAATTCACTCCTCAAACTCAATTTGCTCATCAAATGAGAGATATATTCCATTGCAACTACAAACACGAGGGGGGATATGGGGTCCCCCTGCCTCAAACCTTTTTTCCATTAAAAACCCCACTTAAACACCCACTAATGCTAAGGGACTAAGATGGGGTAGTAATAAAGATCAGGATCCATTGCACAAACTTCCTAGGGAACTTCATCTCAACCAACAACTCCTCAATGAACTCACACCTAACTGAATCATAAGCCTTCCTTAGGTCAGTCTTTATAGTGCACCTAGTAGGCCCACTTTTCCTCGTATACTACTTCATTATATCCTAACACAAAAACATATTGTGCAATATAATTCTATTTTAAATAAAAAGCACTCTGAGTTAGATTAATCACCTCAGGAAATACCTTCTTCAACCTCTAACAACATTTTTGAAATTATTTTGTGTAGTACATTGCAGCAACCAACGGGTCTATACTGAGTGACATATGGAGGTTGATCCATCTTTGGTACCAGACATAAAGAGGTAGCATTGACTTGCTTTAAAAGTTTGCCAGTCCTGAAAAAGTTCAAAATTGCTGCACTGATGTTTCTTCCTATCTGAGGCCAAGCTTTCTTAAAAAAGCAGCTAGAATAACCATCTGACCCGGGAGCTTTAGTCTCCTCAATATCATAAAGAGCATTTTTTACATCCTCCTCATTAAAATCTTCATACAACATTCTGTACATATCACACTAACAACAAACCCTTCATTTTTGATACTTTGACTAACTTTTGTTATGTTATCCTGAGCAGATCCTGATAGATCTTCATAGAACTCCAAGAAGGCTTTTTGATCAATATGATCTTAATCCTCCATCCATTCCCCTCTCATGTTTTGTAATATGTAAATACGATTCTTGCTTCTTCTATGTTTCAAGCAAGCATGTAAATAAGCACTATTGCAGTCTCCCCCTTAAGCCAATCATTTTTCACCTTTTGTTGTAAAAAACTTCTTCTAGCATTATTCAACTCACTATATTTCCTCCTAGATTCCTCCTCCTCCCCATGAAATCCAAGGTTACTAGGATCAATATGAATTTTCTCCTGGATCATCACCAGCTGCTTAAAAGCAATGTCAGCAGCAACCTCAAGATCAAAGTAGTGTTCTCTATTTAGCTTCCTAAAATTTACCTTCATCTTTTATAATTTTTTCACTACTCTAAACATATCACAACCCTGTATATTCACATCCCAACCTCTCTATATAATCATCTAAAATTAACCTGACTGAGTCCACATGTTGAAGAACCAAAATGTAACACCCCGATAATTCTCTATTTTCCAAAATACCTTTTCAATATAAAACTTGGAGAATTATCAAAGCATTATCTCTCGTGTAATGACGTATCGGCTTATTCAAAATTTTACAGTGAAAAACATAAAAAATGAACTTTATAAATAAAACTTAGTCAAATAACCAAAAGTGAACGTCAACGACAATTGTCAAAACCAACTACAGTAATTACGATTAACAATGAAAAGTAAAATCACTATGATAAATGATCCACACAACTCTCCAAGTCCCGAACCCATGATGCATCATCTTTAAACCTATAGATGGATGATGCACTATTGATCCCTAGAGACTGCTCACCAATATGGGTTATCACAGGATCAATAAGGCATAACCATGATTAACATATACACACAAAAGCACGTAATCAGCAAAGCTAAGTACTACATAATAACAAATAAATAATCCTAACATGATACCACCACAATATAGAGAAGAATAGATAATAATATAATAACCTTGCAGATAAGTCTCATTGAACTAAACTTCACAACCAATAATTTAATTACTTTAAATCGAATAGTCAATGGAACGAGTTGTGTGACTAAAAACCAGCCTTCCCTTTGGAAGACGAAATATGAGCACGATTCCATATTCCTATGACCTAAGATATCGAGGAACATTTTAAATAAAAATTGGACACGATGATCAATCCGGTCCCATGAAAAGCCATGGGCTACTACCATGTACTCCAACTCATACTTGTCCAACACTTCAAACGTGCACAAGTTTAAAGCTATTGCTATTCACGGTTCACTTAACATGATTAACCAATTATTACTTGTTATGACTCACAAGTAGAAGAACAAACATTACAATCATCAAACAATCATAAACTTCCATTTTTATCTTTGGATTAGATAAGTGATCAAACAACTTAGCATCCCAATATTAATTAAAACTTTAATTAATCCAATCTTCCTTATTTGTTGAGCCTAGCCAACAACCAACCAATCTTTCAAAGGTATAAAATATCAACTTTTCAAATAAGGCCCTCGGTGCTTATAAAGTAGTGAAAATAATAAAAAAGGAACACATGATTTAATCATGATCCAACAATATATATATATATATATATATATATATATATATATATACATATACATATGAGAATACCGACTTATATGAGAATAGATCTGAACAGTTGGATGCTTTAGATCCAAGGGTTGGGGGTTTTCTCCACAAAAATATATAAAATTAAATAAGCTCATTTCATTCATCAAAATTTGTCGACCTTTTCAACGAATTTCCTTTATCCCTCTTCACCTCCTCATTCTCTCTCCTCTTAGCATCAATGGTGGAATTAACACCTCTAACATCCGGTGACCACCACAACCGCGACAATTCTCTCTCCTCCTTCCTCCAATAAGTGATCCAATTGTCTCACTCCTCTTTATACCGGAAACATCACCGGTGTTCGACCGACGGTGACCACTTTAATTTTTCCGGTGACTTTATTAGGCTTCGATTTTGCCGGAAACATCGCCGAAAATTGGAAGCAATCTCGTGAAACATCGTCGAAAATTGGAAGCAATCTCACCTAAATATTTGATTTTAATGGAGTTTTCTTCAAAGTTTTAATTCGATTTTGTTGTTTGATTTTAATGGAATAGTGATTGAAGTTTTGGTATTCCACAGTATTATCGTTTCGATTATATTCACATTATCACCATACATGATAAATGTATGTAAAATGTACATCATGTGCTAAATTAATGTATATCATGTTCTAAAATAATGGATATCATGTTCTAAAATAGAGAGCAACATGTTTCAAAATGATGTACATCATGTTCTAAAATGGATACATCATGTTTTAAAACAATATACATCGTGTTCTAAAATGATGTACATCATGTTCTAAAACGATGTACATCATGTTCTAAAACGATATACATCATGTTCCAAAATAATGTA